>NC_141217.1:1247500-1565000 GCF_054856515.1 Filicampus tigris
CTTGAGTTAGTATGTATTGACTTCGAACCAGACCGCAGTGCCACGAAGGATGTCCTTGTAATCACAGACTTTTTCACAAAGTATGCTGCTGCAACTCCTACTCCAAACCAAAAGGCTCGAACAGTAGCGAAGGCACTGTGGGAAAACTTCATCATCCACTATGGTTTTCCAGAGAAGCTGCATAGTGATCAAGGAGCAGACTTTGAATCAAAAACTATCAAAGAACTGTGTGACTTCGCTGAAATACAGAAAGTTAGAAACTCACCCTATCATCCCAGGGAAAATCCCATGGGAAGATTCAACAGGACATTACTGAACATGCTGGGTACACTCAAAGATGAAGACAAGAGGCACTGGCATGACTTTGTGAAGCCACTCGTACATGCGTATAACTGTACCAGACATGACAGCACAGGGTTTACGCCTAACGAGTTAATGTTTGGTAGGCAGCCTTGACTACCAATAGACCTTGCCTTCAATCTTCCTCTGAACCATCGTCAGCAACAACCTCATTCGCAATATGTCAAAACTCTCAAATCTCATCTCCATGAAAGTTACCAACTGGCTATCAAAAATGCTGCTAAAGCTGCTGAACGTAATAAAAGCAGATATGACAAACATGTAACTGAATATGTCCTAGCTATTGGTGATCGTGTGCTTGTGAAGAATATCCGAATCAGGGGTAAACAAAAGTTGGCTGATAGGTGGGAGTCCGTTGTCCATGTGGTCATTAGTCAAAAGGATAAGGCCAGAACATCACAATGGCCATACTAGAACTCTTCACAGAGACCTTTTGTTACCATGCAGATTTTTGCCAACTGCCCTTGTAAATTCTCCTACAGTCCAAGAGAAACCCGACGGCCAAGCACACGACAACATCCAATACCTGATCCTGAATAACCTGAACTTCAATACAACTCTGAGGAAGAGGAAAACTACCCTTTGTATTACCCTTCAGGTCCTTCACAGGAGATCTCTAGGTCACTTGAGGAATACGAGGTAGTTCTTCCTGGAACTCATTCAAATCTTGCTGATCAATAACCTAAATCAGATACAGTGGTACCTCTACTTACGAACGTCTCTAAATACTAAATTTTCAAGTTACGAAACGCCTCAACAGGAAAATATTGCCTCTTGTTACGGAAGAAATTTCAAGATACGAAAGGTAAAAATACAGTATGGGCTACTACTCGCAGCTCCGGAGTTCCCTGAACGCAACATACTCATAGCTGCTCTGCCATTGGCTAGCCTAGCATCTTCTGGCATCCCATTGGCTAAGAGGGACCTCTACCGTTTGTGTCTATGTGTGCAGATAGACAGGTAGATGGATAGATATGTGATAGATATGTCTATGCAGCATCCTCGTCATACGCCCCTCAGGCCATGAGGTGTTCCGATAGTTTTACGTGAATTAGAAACGAGGAATGTTCATACAAACAAAGCAAGAGATAATAGAAAAGTATGAAAGGGGGATGCGTTGGGTTGATCTCGCCAAAGAATATGACCGTAATGTATCGACAGTCGCGACGTTATTAAATCAGCTCTTTACAAAACGCCAGGCAAAAACCACTTCTGAGAGAGAACATGAACCAAAGAGGGCAGAAAATGATGAGGACAGCAATTAAAAGGTAAACAACCATCATTTTTATTCCTTAATCTATTCTTTGTTTTTTTACATTATGCACAACTCTCATTTATTGTGCAATAATCTAATTGTAACATGTATTTGTTACATGTTTTGATGCATTTTTATGCTTTATAAAACATTTATGTCTGAATATTGGAGGGCTTGGAACGTATTAGGGTATTTAAATGGAAAACACGTCTCTACTTACAAAATTTTCTACTTAGGAAATTTATTCCAGAACCAATTAATTTCGTAAGTAGAGGTACCACTGTAATGCTTAGGTTCCAGTACTTTTGACATTTCCTGAGGTCCCTGTTGTTCTGGCATCAAGCACTTTTTCAAGCCTTGATGGATTCTCAAGCCTGCATTGGTCCAGCCACATCTGCAACTTTGGAGCTTAATTCCTGGAGTTGGTGTTGTCTCAGGTATCGTGTTGATCATCATTATCGTCTGTGTTGGTCCTGTGCCTGAGTCATCATCCTCCCCCGCTCTCGCTGACTCTAGGGGTGTTTTCTTCATTGAATTTTTAGGAGCATTAGAGGGGGTGTGACCTGTACACTAACAGTGCCAGGTCCCTCCTACCACCGGGAGATAGTCTATGGCAGGCCCGGTGGGGTCTTTCCCTCCTGTCAGCTGTCTCTCCAAGCAGTCACCAGGTCTTAAGTATTTACAATGGCTTGTACTTAATGTAATTACATTTTATCATCTGGTCATCTGGTAGAAACAGCAAAAAGGTCACATTACCTTCTGATGTATTGGCTGATTTGCTGGAAGCTGCACTTTGAGGAAGTGGTGATGAAGCATTCTGGACATTGTAAATTCTGTAAAGAAAGTTGGGTTTTGGAAGACTTGGTCATTATTGTGCATTTGGACACTTATTCAACACGTTAAATGATTAAGTTGTATTTGACTACCATTCTCCGCAGAAATTGTTGAGGATTTTATTTAAGAATGTGAATGTAGGAGCAGAGGGCCCAGGTGCCCCTCCCTGATGTCTGCGCCGCTGCTCAAGTCACATTATCTTCGTTTCTTACTTTTTGCCTGTTAAACGCTTCTGCTATATGATTGATTCCTGTAACACGGCTACTTTATGTATAATTAACTTAACCATTAAAAACGTGTTCAGCTATCGATGCGTCTAAATATTGGATCTTATCAGGATCCTGTTTTTCAACAAACTTCCAATCCTTATATTGCATTTTATGATTTATCCATCCATCCATTATCTGTACCGCTTCTCCTCACAAGGGTCGCGGGGCGTGCTGGAGCCTATCCCAGCTGTCTTTGGGCAGTAGGCGGGGGACACCCTGAACTGGTTGCCAGCCAATCGCAGGGCACACAGAGACAAACATCCGCACTCACAATCACACCTAGGGGCAATTTAGAGTATCCAATCAACTTACCATGCATGTTTTTGGAATGTGGGAGGAAACCGGAGTGCCCGGAGAAAACCCACGCAGGCACGGGGAGAACATGCAAACTCCACACAGGGAGGCCGGAGCCGGGATCGAACCCACGACCTCTGAACTGTGAGGCGGACGTGCTAACCAGTCGACCACCGTGCCGCCTTTATGATTTATATTTACTACCTATTTTCCCATTGTATAGACAATTTAGTCCAGATTGCTGACACCTAGGGTGTTCTAAAAACTTGATTTTTATCAGTAGGACAGCAATTCAAATTTCCTGTTGTGGTCATTCTCACTACAACCTTTTCAGGTGGAGAATTTTTGCTTCTGCATCCACAGCAGTCTGCTGTTCATTATCCTACTACATTATATGGAATAAAATACCTAGTGGTATTTTAATTCGCAATCACTCTGTTCACTTACACACTTCACACAGGGTTTCACAACCGATTTGCACAAACATACACACACCCAGAATTTAAGAGTACACAGGCCTTCGCCATCCTTTATTATTATCCATCCATCCATTATCTATACCGCTTATCCTCACAAGGGTCGCGGGGTGTGCTGGAGCCAATTCCAACTGTCTTCGGGCAGTAGGCGGGGGACACCCTGAATTGGTTGCCAGCCAATTGCAGGGCACACAAAAACAAACATCTACACTCACAATCACACTTAGGGGCAATTCAGAGAGTCCAATCAACTTACCATGCATGTTTTTGGAATGTGGGAGGAAACCGGAGTACCCGGAGAAAACCCACGCAAGCACGGGGAGAACATGCAAACTCCACACAGGGGCGCCGGGGCCGGGATCAAACCCACGACCTCTGAACTGTGAGGCGGACGTGCTAACCAGTCGACCACCGTGCCGCCCTTTATTATTATTATTATTATTATTATTATTATTATTGTTATTTTCTTTTTTAAGCTGGCCAGCAAAGTCATATTTTGTTATCCAAAGGTTTAAGTGTTGTATTTTGGAAGGACATTGACGCTCCACAAATGTCCAATCTTTGCATGCGAATTTTGTTTAGGATCACTTTTGTCACCGATTTTACTGTTAGTTTTCCCCCATTCTTTTGATGAAGAGTCAGTTTTATGACACTTAGGGTGTCCTACACTGACTTTTACCTTAAAACAAGGTGACAATCAACACAGTGTGTGACAATCCTCAAGCTTGTGTGTTTGTGTGTGTGTGTGCGTATGTGTGTGTGTGTGTGGGGGGGGGGGGGGTGTAGGTGTGTGGGGGTGTTTGTGTGTGTGTGTGAGCCATTAACATACATATGTGGAAGCAAAGCACATCAAGCAAGTTGGGCGTAGATTTGGAAAAAGCTAAAGCTAAACCCACAAGCTAATAAAGCTAACAGGCCTTGTCCACAAGAATCCATCCATCCATCCATCCATTATCTCCCGCTTATCCGAAGTCGGGTCGCGGAGGCAGCAGCTTCAGCAGGGAAGCCCAGACTTCCCTCTCCCCAGCAACATCCTCCAGCTCTTCCGGAAGGATCCCAAGGCGTTCCCAGGCAAGCCGGGAGACATAGTCTCTCCAGCGTGTTCTGGGTCGTCCTCGGGGTCTCCTGCCGGTGGGACATGCCCGGAACACCTCACCAGGGAGGCGTCCAGGAGGCATCCTAATCAGATGCCCGAGCCACCTCAACTGGCTCCTCTCGACGCGGAGGAGCAGCGGCTCGACTCTGAGTCCCTCCCGGATGGCCGAACTTCTCACCCTATCTCTAAGGGAGAGCCCAGACACCCTGCGAAGGAAACCCATTTCGGCCGCTTGTATCCGAGATCTTGTTCTTTCGGTCATGACCCACAGCTCATGACCATAGGTGAGAGTAGGAACGTAGATCGACCGGTAAATTGAGAGCTTCGCCTTTCGGCTAAGCTCCTTCTTCACCACGACAGACCGATACAGGGTCCGCATCACAGCAGACGCTGCACCGATCCGCCTGTCGATCTCCCGTTCCATCTTACCCTCACTCGTGAACAAGACCCCAAGATACTTGAACTCCTCCACTTGGGGCAGAATCTCATCCCCGACCTGGAGAGGGCACGCCACCCTTTTCCGACTGAGGACCATGGTCTCAGATTTGGAGGTGCTGATCTTCATTCCGACCGTTTCACACTCGGCTGCGAACCGCTCCAGCGAGAGTTGGAGATCGCGGCTTGAAGAAGCCAACAGTACTACATCATCTGCAAAAAGCAGAGATGCAATACTGAGGCCACCAAACCGGACCCCCTCGACACCTCGGCTGCGCCTAGAAATTCTGTCCATAAAGGTTATGAACAGAATCGGTGACAAAGGGCAGCCTTGGCGGAGTCCAACGCCCACAGGAAACGAATCCGACTTACTGCCGGCAATTCGGACCAAACTCTGGCATCGGTGGTACAGGGACCGGACAGCCCTTATCAGGGGGCTCGGTACCCCGTACTCCCGAAGCACCCCCCACAGAACTCCCCGAGGGACACGGTCGAACGCCTTCTCCAAGTCCACAAAACACATGTAGACCGGTTGGGCAAACTCCCATGCACCCTCGAGGACCCTGCTGAGGGTGTAGAGCTGGTCCACTGTTCCACGGCCAGGACGAAAACCACATTGCTCCTCCTGAATCCGGGATTCGACCTTCCGACGGACCCTCCTCTCCAGCACCCCTGAATAGACCTTGCCGGGGAGGCTGAGGAGTGTGATCCCTCTGTAATTGGAGCACACCCTCCGGTCCCCCTTCTTAAAAAGGGGGACCACCACCCCGGTCTGCCAATCCAGAGGCACTGTCCCCGATGTCCACGCGATGTTGAAGAGACGTGTCAACCATGACAGCCCCTCAACATCCAGAGCCTTTATGAACTCCGGGCGGATCTCATCCACCCCCGGGGCTCTGCCACCGAGGAGCTTTTTGACTACCTCGGTGACTTCAACCCCAGAGATAGGAGAGCCCACCTCAGAGTCTCCAGGCTCTGCTTCCTCAGTGGAAGGCGTGTCGGTGGAATTGAGGAGGTCTTCGAAGTACTCTCCCCACCGACCCACAACGTCCCGAGTTGAGGTCAGCAGCACCCCATCTCCACTATAAACAGTGTTAATGGTGCACTGCTTCCCCCTCCTGAGACGCCGGATGGTGGACCAGAATTTCCTCGAAGCCGTCCGGAAGTCATTTTCCATGGCCTCCCCGAACTCCTCCCACACCCGGGTTTTTGCCTCAGCAACCGCCAGAGCCGCATTCCGCTTGGCCTGCCGGTACCCGTCAGCTGCCTCCGGGGTCCCGCAGGCCAAAAAGGCCCGATAGGACTCCTTCTTCAGCTGGACAGCATCCCTTACCGCTGGTGTCCACCAGCGGGTTCGGGGATTGCCGCCGCGACAGGCACCGACCACCTTGCGGCCGCAGCTCCGATCGGCCGCCTCAACAATGGAGGCACGAAACATGGTCCACTCGGACTCGATGTCCCCCGCCTCCCCCGGGACGTGGGAAAAGTTCTGCCGGAGGTGGGAGTTGAAACTCCTTCTGACAGGGGATTCTGCCAGACGTTCCCAGCAAACCCTCACAATACGTTTGGGTCTGCCAGGTCGGACCGGCATCTTCCCCCACCATCGGAGCCAACTCACCACCAGATGGTGATCAGTTGACAGCTCCTCCCCTCTCTTCACCCGAGTGTCCAAAACATGCGGCCGCAAGTCCGATGATACGACTACAAAGTCGATCATCGAACTGCGGCCTAGGGTATCCTGGTGCCAAGTGCACATATGGACACCCTTATGCTTGAACATGGTGTTCGTTATGGACAATCCGTGATGAGCACAGAAGTCCAGTAACCGAACACCGCTCGGGTTCAGATCGGGGGGGCCGTTCCTCCCAATCACACCTCTCCAGGTCTCACTGTCATTGCCCACGTGAGCATTGAAGTCCCCCAGCAGAACGAAGGAGTCCCCAGGTGGAGCGGCCACAAGAATCCAACACATGAATAATAAAATACATTATTATTCTTACAATAATAAAGACTCACACAAATCGATTGAATTTTCTCGTCGGTTTTCTTTATCATCTCTGAAGTTCAGTAATCATACAATAAGCAGATCTGGGCAGCTTTTACATCCTCGCAAATGCTCTCACCCGAGACAGGCGAGGGCAGAAAAGGGGCGCGGTCTAACATGCAGCCCTCACATTTATACTGTGTTCAAAATCTAAACATAATGTGGGTTGGTCTCCTCCCTGGCTGGCCCTGCCTATGGGGTTGATCTTCACAGCTGGTCCCGTGCTCAGATCAGGGCACGCTGACTTTGAACTGATTGTGCGATGTGTAATTCCCAATTTGGTTTTTGGTTAACCTGTTGGCTAATATAAAGCCATTCTTATAGATTCAGATCCTTCACTTCATTGATGCATCTAAGGCTTTTGATAGAATTAACCACGAAAAAATGTTTTTGAAATTGCTGTGCAGAGGTGTCCTTAAAATTTTAGTAAGAATTTTAGTGTATTGATATGCCAATCTAATATTTCAGGTTAAATGGAAAGATGCAATATCAGCTCCTTTTTGTGTTAGTAACGGGGTAAGACAAGGAGGAATGTTATCTCCTATTTTATTTAATGTCTATATGGATGATTTATCAATTTAGTTAAATGGATTATATAGAGGTTGTCTCATAGGTAATACACTAATAAATCATTTAATGTATGCAGATGACCTGGTCATCTTAAGCCAGGGGTGTCCAAACTCGGTCGTCAAGGGCCGCTTTCCTGCCTGTTTTCCAGCTCTCCTTGCTGCAATGCACCTGATGATTGTTAGCAAGCTCTGGAATGAAGCTTCATCAGGTGCGTTGCAGCAAGGTGAGCTGGAAAACAGGCAGGACACCGGCCCTTGAGGACCGGAGCTGGACACCCGTGTCTTAAGCCCATATAGTGCTGGGTTGTAGCAGATGCTGAAAATGTGCTCCCTCTATGGCATAAGTCATGTGATTATGTATAATGCCAAAAAAAGTCATATAATGATAGTTAGAAGTGCTGGGGATAGGAAATTATGTTTCCCAATGTTTTACTTATCAAACAGTCCACTTGCAGTGTGTGAAAAAACGAAATATCTTGGCCGTAGCATATCTGAGGACTTGATGGATGCCAAAGATATCTTTCGTCAGCGCCGTAAAATATACTCTCAGGCTAATTTGTTGATTAGAAAATTTTATGTGCTCTGATTTTCTTAAGTGCTCATTGTTCAAAACATACATTACACTGCTCAGCTATGGTCCAACTACGAGAAGTCGAGTTTACAGAGGCTAAAAGTTGCCTATAATGATGCACTGAGGCTGATTCTTCGAGTACCAGGGTGACACAGTGCTAGTCAATTATTTGTGGTGAAAAGAATACCAACATTTGATGCACTACTCAGACAGCTAATTTATACCTTCATCTGTCGACTAGACACGTCAGAGAACCATATGATTGAAGCCGTGTCAGCCAAGTGAAAAGTTATAGTTATAGTTATAGGTTTACTTCTAAGATTAGACAGCATTGGTGCCATGCCTTGTATAAATTTTAATATGTACAGTTTTGTATCCTTTCTCTTTTATCTTTTTTCCCCTGTGGGTTTCTTTTGTATTGATTGTATGGACCTGTGTCTGCAAAAAAAATAAATACCGGTACTTCTATTACACGCCAACCAGACTTCATCGGGTCATCTATCTGCTTGCAGCAGTAGAATACTAGCGTCCCCTTGTGGTCTGAATGTGTAGCTATGGAGCCACACACAAGTCTCCAGACACGCATTCGCAAATTGCTGTACGCATTTGTGAGTCTTGCACAGCAGGACTGTAGCAAAATTCACATGTAAAAAGACAGCCAATCAAGTGGCCCAGTGTTTACAGATCACCCACATACAGATCTCTGTACGCATTTAACCATGTGTTTGCACATACAAATCAATGTACACATTTGTAGATTATCGTTACGCATTTGTGACTTCAGTTATGCATTTGTAGATTCTCCATACGCATTTGTGACTGCAGTGTTTACGGATACGGATTCTTTTTCACATTTGTAGATTGAAATCCACATTGGTGAAGTAAATGGTTTTGCTACAATAATGACCCTATAAGGTTTCCCCTCCGCTTTGGGAGCGCAGACTGAAACACTCTCAGTCCGTGTGTGGAGAAACAAATCGCTCAGAAGCATTTTTAGTCCTGCTATGTTCAATTGAATCTGGCGGCGCAATTCAATTGAAGTCAATGTAGTTAGCGCGGGCGGGTGGAGTTGCATGTGCGGTGGCGTGGATGATGCGTATGAAGCGGTGGGACGCGGAGCAAAGCACTGAAAAACCGCCCATTCAGCGCGGCAAAACGAATGGACATTTTCCCTCTTCGCCTCACAGCAGCCAATCAGCATCGGGGAGTACTGCGTCATACGCAGCGTCCTGTACACTCGGCGGGTCTTGTGGAGAGCGCAAAGTGGAGTAAAAGAATATCGTCGCGGTTTGTGGACAGCCCAAGCAATATGACACAGCCAGTTACAGATACCTGGACAAGAAAAAAAGAGACCTGGGTTGGAGAACCGTAAGTGAGGAGCTTGTTACAGCTGGCATGTTTTGACTTTATTTAGTTTTTACAGGTGTTGAACTTTACCAAGACGGCGATATTGTTGGCATTATCTTTAACACAGTGTCGGCCACTTGATTGCGATATTGAAACCTTTTTTTCGTTTTGGTAATCGTCGTCTACTACAAAGCAAAGCCCCTCCCCTTGCTGGTGTGCGCGAAATAAGCTGCTGCAGCATTCAGGCTTCAAATTTCGCGCGGTCAAACGCGAGCGCTCCTTCTTCTTCTCCTTTTTATCTCATCTCATTCTTCCTTTTCGTCTCCCCTCCGTGCAGACCGAACATGTGCAGTGCACAGCGTTGCCGCCAGGGCCTTCCCAATGCAAGTAAGTATATGCAGTTGGGTGCTGCCAGGGCCTTCCCAATGCAAGTATATGCAGTTGGGTAACTAGTGGCGTGTTTGTAGTGTTGGAGGCAATTTTGTCGTTTGTCGATTTCACCAAGTAGGTTAAGATGAAGCTTGGCCACCTGGCGACCACGTCACAGGCATGAGGGACGATTAGTGGGCTGGACTAAAATCCGTCCTCCGTCCATAAAATGAGCGTCCATCCGGGCCGGTGGGATGGACTGCCCAGCTCTGCATGCCAGGGCATGGGGTACCCTATGGGGAAAGCTAGCGTGACGTCACCAATCGTCACCACATCACTTCATAGTCAATGTGCTGCAGGTAATGTAACAGAATGGAGCCAGTCACGTTTTACACGGTGACATAATATTTTGCAGACTTTTCAAAGTCAATGAAAAGAAGTCTTAACTCCTACAACTCAAATAGAGTTGCACATGTTAGTGTGCTGGCAGGTGGAAGTCTGAAGAGGAAAGTGCAGGCTTCAATGAAAAGTCTACAAGAAGAATCTACAAGGTTAGGGCAAGTAAGTAGCTAGCTAGCTCAGGAGTTGGTCATCAACCATCAAACTTTACTATACCTGAATGTTAACGATTATTAACTTAGCTATGTTGGAATAAGTACGAGTTTGTTGATTATTTGGCCAACGGGAAACAGAAGCCTCGTCACGAAAATATACGATAGATCAGGGGTCGGCAATCCGCGGCGCTGAAGCCACATACGGGCTCTTTCATCCTTATGTTGCGGCTCTGTGTGGCTTGGTAAAGCAAATTATAAGTGTCCGATTGAAGTGTATTGTAACGTCTTCCAAAGACGTCAGACGTATCCTAGTTATCTCCCTTTTTTTATTCCAACACAGCTAATGTGGGCCGTAGGCAACGCCACCTACAGTGCAGCAACAGTTCCATCATAAGTACAGACAGATCTCTGGTCCTTCGCCGTCTACTCACTTCTCTCTCACACCCACAGCGACTCACACCCCTCCAATCCAGCGAGTTGTGTAATGCATTCAGGAACCTCGGAAACAACACAACTTAGCAAAACACGACTGTCACCACAATTCGTTACAGTATGTTATTTGTCTCATAAACGTGTATCAAGTCAAAGTTTTTAACTTCTTTCTTCAGACATTGTGCAATTTTGGTGATCAGCATTCGCCTTTCTCAGAGACGTTTGACAGCACAGGAAACAGCCGGCATGACACGCCTGTAGCCAGCGACACCAAAACTGCACAATGTCTGAACAAAAGTATTTTATTTATGTGTGTTTGTTTGTTTGTTTAATCGTAGTTGTAAATTATAAGATTATTGTGACCTTGAAATATGAAAATAAAATTATATAGTCACTGTCGGCCAAAAATCTCGGACATCCAAATATGGTCAAATTCTTTTTTTTTTTCATCACAAATTGATTCTAATGGTCAGTCCCTACTTCATCTGTAATTTTTATGCAATTCTAGCCAATTTAAAGTGGTGAAAATAGCAAATACTCAAATAAAGAACGATTTCACGGACAGAATTGTGTGGACACAGCCGTCTGCTAATTGCAGCGTTTTTTAAAGCAATTACAAGTAAAAATAGTAAGGTTTGCTGGATTGCGTAGGCTTGTTTGTTTAATATGGATCGATTTGACGCTTCGTTACAAAAAAAACCCTCACGTATGTCGTCAGGTAAGTTTCCGTTTCATTTTAAGGGTTATGCACCTCAGACACGGTTAGATCATTGTTTTATTTACTGCATCACTCACTTTAAACCTGAAAGAAGGCATTTTGTGAAGATGTTGGAGCCAAAATGAAGATGTATTGTATTCGGCAGGTCTGTTTGTTGGTGTGACGTTTACAAGGCTGGGAGCACGATGGGGGCTTCATGTGAGCGCAGACTTTGAATTACTCGGATGACGCTGCATGGCTTGGTTTTTGTTCTCTTTGTATCAATTCAAGTGTCAATTTACCAATTGAATGTATTTTGTAAGTAGTATTATGTGGATGTGTGTGCAATAGCAATATAGGGTATTATACATTATATAACTTGAATTTAGCGGTGACTGGGAACTCAAACAAGCTGTCGTTTTTTAGAGGTTAATGTCAACAAGTGTTTGCGGGTCCCAATGCTTGCTTTTCCGTGGAAACCGTGTCGAAATGGCTCTTTGACTGTTAAATGTTGCTGACCCCTGCGATAGACAATTACATAGATGGAAATAAATGGCCTTCCAACTATGCGTAGTCCGTCTGTTTCCCATCTTCTGTTTATCGCCTGCAAAATGTGCGTCCGTCATAGTCGGATATTCGGTCCGTCACATGGCCCCAGCTCTGGCGTTACCTAGATTTTAGCTCCAGTAGCGCCTAAGGTTTGACTTCTGTGTTTTGTATGCATTTTCAGAAACATCCCATGCAAATCACATGAAATCAATTACAAATTAGTTAAGATTGAGGATATCCCAGCACGTCCTACTGTTTCTATATATGATCAATTCTGTTTGTCATATCCACATTATATCAAAATCTTTGATGGGATATTGGCCAGCTCCAGTTATGATGATGCAGAGGATGAAGCTCTGTGTATGCTTTCATCCCATTCTGTGAACCCACAACAGAAGGAAGCCATTAAGAGAGCCACATTTGGACAAACTAAAAAATGACTTATGGTAATGATACATACTCAGATTGTTCCATTCATTTCAGATATACTACTGTAAAATTCAGTAGTGATAGCTCTTTTTGGTTGTTTTAAGTGCTGTGAGGTTAACTGTTCGTGTTTTTCTATAACGGGATGGCATATAGCAAGAAGAAACCAACAGCCAGCAACTTTGATCTTGTGTTGGCAGCAGTGAAGAGGAATTCTTACCCTCCTTCATTATCCAAAACGCTACTTGGTCAGTACAATCTTAAACAAGGAGCTAATGTAAGTGATTGGTATTAAGTTATTTTAACCCCCTGGGTACTGTGAACATCCATTCATCCATTATCCATACCGCTTATCCTCACAAGGGTGGCGGGGAGTGCTGGAGCCTATCCCAGCAGTCTTCGGGCAGGAGGCAGGGGACACCCTGAATTGGTCGCCAGCCAATCGCAGGGCACACAGAGACAAATAAACATCCGCACTCACAATCACACCTCCGGGCAATTTAGAGTGTCCAGTCAACCTACCATGCATGTTTTTGGTATGTGGGAGGAAACCGGAGTACCTGGAGAAAACCCACGCAGGCACGGGCAGAACATGCAAACTCCACACAGGGAGGACGGGGCTGGGAACGAACCCACGACCTCGGAACTGTGAGGCTGACGTGCAAATTGCTTTACATCTCCCCCTATGTGAAGCACATCATGTTGCCTTTCTGCCCCCAGGCCTGTGGCTGGGAAATCATTAATGGGCAAAAGGCAAGAGAAGAATACATTAAGTGCACTTGTGAGACCATCCAGGAGAGCGGAGTGTTCCTCTCTGACAGCGGCCTGCTTGGTGGTTTCCCTGATGGAATGGTATCCAATGACTGCATCATCGAGGTAAAATGTCCCTCCGCAGCCAGAAAAAAGACCATAATTCAGTCAGCAGAGGCAAAGTTTTTTTTTCTCAAACAGGATGAAGTCACAGGCTTACTGATGCAGTAGCAGACCCACAACTACTGGCACAAGATTCAGGGCAACCTGTACCTGACAGGAACTGGCACATGTCATCTGGTGGTATGGACTCCTCTGAATTTTATAATCCTACTCATCCATAAAGACCCACCTTGGGGAAAAAGCATTTGTTTTAGAATCATTTCACAAGGATTGTTTCCTGCCCCACATTCTATCAAATGTCAAATGATTGTTTTGTGTGAAATGATTGCACTCTATATTGTATTGATCATCCATTTTAGTAGTCAAAATAATTTGAAAGGGAGCAAAATAACAGCTGTCAATACTTTTTTTTTTTTTTTAGCATATCCATATATCCAAGGACTTCTAAAAATGTTTTCTTTCAGCAGACACGAAACTGCCCCGTTTCGGCAACGTCATTCCCAGATGGGGAGGAGTGCAGACCGGCGTGGGTGGAGGAGCTGGTGTGTGCCAATAATACTCGCCCAGCACAGCATGAGGATGGGAGTGCACGCCCTGTTGTCTGCTTGGGGTGTGGACAGCCAGGTCACCTTCTGCGGTGCTGCCCAAAGTTACTAAACCAGCAGGTAAATGAAAAAGGGTCCGTGTAGCCCGGATGACGCGGACCCCTCCACTTGTTAACCGGGAGGTGCAACCTGCATGTGGTGGCGCTATGTGCAGGGACCCCCATGTCCAGGATGAGACCGTTGTAATGGTGGGATGGACAGACCCCAGTCATGTTCGCGTGCAGATTGGGGACATTTCCTGCACAGCCCTGGTGGACTCTGGGTCCTCAGCCACGATTGCGAGGCCTGACGTTGTTCCAGTGGGAACCGTCTTAGAATCGACCTTTACAAAACTGAGGACAGTGACCGGTGAAACGGCCCCCATGAGAGGCAGAGGGACATTTATGTTTGTGCTGGGGGGTTTGTCGACGACTCACTCAGCTTGGGTGGCGGACGTGAGTGACCCATGTATTCTAGGTCGGGACTTTTTGAAAACTGCAAAATGTGTGGTGGATTTGGGAGCTGGGGTGCTCGACCTGCCGAATGGTCAGCGTGTGGGGCTGGTTCCGTCGTCTCAACGGGGTACTTCGGGGGTAATCATCAACCCAGCCCAACCAAGGTAGCTGCAGCACCAGCTCCTAGGCAGTCGACAGTAGATCAGGTAGAGTTCGCTCGCCCCGCAGCGGACTGCCCTTGGGGGGGGCAGTGACGGTCAGCCCAGCCATGTCAGGGAATGTAACCCCGCGTTGCCTAGCACAGAACTGGGCAGAGGCGATCCGGTTCATCTGGTAAAAGAACTGTGATGGCTTGGATGTCGAGCAGCGGGAGCTTTGAGAGCATTTTTGCCCTCAGTGAGAAAGAGGTGGGCCTCACTCACTTGGTTGAGCACCACATCGACACCCGGGACGCGCAACCAGTAAAGGTGCGGCCCCGACGCCTGCCTCTGGCCCAGCAGGAGGCTGCGGATCAGGAGGTCCGTGTCATGCTTGAGGCAGGAATCATAGAGCCTTCCGACAGCCCGTGGGCGTCTGGCGTAGTCATGGTTCCCAGAAAGAAAAGCACCAGACCGCGATTCTGTGTGGACTACAGGCCGCTCAATAAAGTGACAAGGAAGGACTGCTACCTGCTCCCATGGATAGATGAGACGTTGGATCTGGTCTCTGAGTCTGCGTGGTTCTCATCGCTCGACCTGCGCAGTGGCTACCGGCAGGCCCCTCCCACCGCTGAGTCCAGACCTAAGACAGCGTTCTGCACCACCCGAGGACACTGGCAGTTTAAAGTCATGATTTTGGACTCTGTAATGTACCAGGAACGTTCGAGCGCTTGATGGACACAGTGCTCTCAAACATTCCGCAGCAAGAGTGCTTGGTGTATTTGAATGATGTCCTCGTCTACGGTGAGTTCTTCCAGACCACGCTGGAGTCTCTGAGGATGGTGCTGGGTAGAATTGCTGCGGCTGAAAAGTGCCACTTTATGCGGCGAGAGGTGGAGTTCCTTGTTCACAGAGTGAATGGAGAGGGTATCAGCACACTGGAGGAGAAGGTCAGCGCCATCAAAGACTGGCCAGCCCCAAAAGATCAGAAGCAGCTTAAGAGCTTTTTGGGGCTTGCCTTATATTACAGATGGTTCGTGAGAGGATTTTCTTGCATCGGGGCGCCCTTGATCCGGCTTCTTCAGGACAACCAACCCTTTTTGTGGACACCGGACTGTCAGGAGGCATTTTCCTGCCTGAGAAATGCCCTCATCAATGCTCCTGTTCTCACACCACCTGATCCAGCCTTGTCTTTTGTGCTCTATACGGATGCTAGCAATGTCGGCATTGGGGCGGTGTTGTCACAAGGCGGAAGGTGAACGAGTAGTGGCCTACTTCAGCCCCATTTTCAATAAGAGTGAACGACGATACTGTGTCACCAGACGTGAACTGCTAGCAGTTGTTCTGGCTGTGCGTCATTTCAAGTAGTACCTGTGTGGCGTTCCGTTCACCATCAGGACGGATCATGCTGAGCTGCAGTGGTTGATGTCGTTCAGGGAACCAGAAGGCCAAGTGGCACGGTGGCTGGAGGAGCTGCAGGCGTTCCACTTTACCGTGGTACATTGGGCTGGAGCTCAGTAAGTCAATGCTGATGCCCTTTCACGGCGTCCATGTGTTGTTGGCGGCTGCAGCTACTGCGACCGGCGGGATGCCAGGGAGTTGGAGCTGTGTGGGGAGGCAACTGCTGCTGGACCATCGTGCTGCATCCTGGAGGCTGTCGACGTTGCGGAGTGGGCTGTCAAGCAGGAAGAGGATCGTGATCTCAACCCTGTGCGACAGTGGGTCCAGAGTGGCGGGAGGCCACCCTGGGAAGGAGTGATGGGACTCTCTGTTGGCGCCAAAGGCCTTTGGAGCAAATTTGCTGTCTTGCGCATGAAAGATGGCGTGCTGGAGTGTGCGTGGAAGGATCCAGCGACCGGAGAGGAGAGGTGGCAGGTGGTGGTGCCCAGAGCTCTTAGAGAGTCGGTGCTGAGAGCATGCCACGGGGGCACCAGTACCGGACACTTTTGCAGCACAAAGACACTCCAACGGCTGCGCCAAGGGTTTTACTGGGGCCAGCATCGACGGTACGTGGAGGACTTTTGCCGGCGGTGTGACAAGTGTGCGGCCTACAAGGGGCCTCAAGACCAATCACATGCACCGCTTCAGCAACAGAGAGTTGGAGCGCCCATGGAGCGGGTTGCTGTGAACATTATGGGTCCTTTTCCCGTGACGGACAGAGGGAACCGTTATGTGCTGTATGCAATGGACTATTTCACAAAGTGGCCCGAGATACACGCACTGCCAGACCAGGAGGCGGAGAAGGTGGCGGATGCACTGTTGGAGT
The DNA here is from genome assembly GCF_054856515.1 of Filicampus tigris. NCBI lineage: Eukaryota > Metazoa > Chordata > Actinopteri > Syngnathiformes > Syngnathidae > Filicampus > Filicampus tigris. Next base: position 1,264,393 of record NC_141217.1, read on the forward strand.
GCATGTTCTGCTGGTTTGGGACTGCAGATATACTCCACAGTGATCAAGGCAGAAATTTTGAGTCCAAAGGTTTTTGCTGCCCTGTGTGAATGCTTGAACATGCAGAAGACGTGAACCACCCTTTAGCATCCGCAGAGTGATGGTTTAGTAGAACGTTTTAACCGCACCAAGCAGCAGCAGCTTGCCATCCTCACCTCCGAGCACCAACGTGATTGGGACCAGCACATTCCAATGTTGTTGATGGCTTATCGTTCAGTTGTTCAAAGTTCAACAAACTGTACTCCTGCTCTGCTGATGCTTGGCCGGGGGATCCGGACACCGGCGGAGAGGGCGTTTGGGAGACCACCAGGCAGCCCCGAGGATCGGCTGGGGTTGGAATATGCCCGGAGACTGCAGGATCGTTTGGAGGCAGCGCATGCCTTCGCTCGGGAACAGCTAGAGAAAGCTGGTGCGCGTCAGAAGCGGAACTATGATGTATGCAGCAAGGGGTGGAACTTCCAGGTCGACGAGCTGGTTTGGGTGCCCTAAGTTAGGCAGTCATTGGGACGGGCCGTGTAGGGTACTTGAGCGGGTGGGGGAGGTAGTATACCGGATGGCAAGTCCCCCCAGGGGCCGGAGGGTTGCCCTACATCGGGACAGGTTGGCTCTGTACCGGGGCAGTGGTGTTCCAATATTTGAGGCCGGGTCTGCTTCACCTGCCATTTCAGGATGAGTGGTGGATTTATGTTCCCCAGATCCCACTCATGTTGCCCCTGTTCCTCCGGTTGGAGGCAGAAATAGCCCGGGCCCAGGCCAACCCCAGAGACAGAGGCGTAGGCAGCAGCGCCTAGAGGACTTTTTTTGTTGACCCCTTGGTGGCGTGGGGTTTCATAAAGGGGAGGGCAGTGTAATATCTGTTCTTTGTTTTGTGCATGTGCTGGGTGGGCCTATGAGTAGTGAGTGACGTCATAGAGAGGGGACGAGGCAGGTGGGGAGGGAAGTTGATTATGATTATTATTTTATATGATATTTATTGTACAGTTTTATTTTGGGGGATTTTAGCCTCTATTACGCTGTTGAGAACCCCAACATGGTTCCCACATATCTAAATACTTATAAAAATGCAAAATGAAGAATACAAATACCAAGCTTGCAGGCTGTGATCAGAATTTAGCTTTGACCGACCGCGGCAGCTGATGAGCAGGATGGAACGTTCGCTAAAAACTACGTTAAAGTTGACATTTTTATCATAAAATTGACTTACCTTAACTAGAGTGCCATAGTGTAATTTATCCAATCCTGCACTTTAAAATGCTTGTCGCCGTCGTGAAAAGTGAAAGTAAAAGTGGCCGCTTCTTCCCTCATTCTTCTTCGCCTGCTTTTTCTTCTTCTTCTCCTCCTACTTCATTTCAAAAATGAAAAAGAAGCATGGCCGCCGGGGGGATCATGCATTAACTTTATCTTTGCACAACAACATCAATAAAGTCCTTTGGATAAAATGCAACGTGGGATTATAGTTACGGTAAGCTGTTTTAAGGCAAACTAAAACAAAAGTAACAAACACTTTCACACTTTATTTGGCGATGTCTTAAGTCGTCCGTGCCGCTGGCCGGTCGGGACCTGTGCTCACGAATTATAAACACAGCTCATGTACTGTACTATCCTATTTTTACAAAACTTTATTAGAGCAAACACATCATTACAAATATGGCGGAGAAAGTATCCAGCTTGACTCTGACTAAATCAACGGCACATTTGAATAGTGGACGAGACTAAGCGAGAGGCTGCGAGAGGCACCAAGTCAGCTCACGTACAGTACAAAGTGTGGAAAAAGTAAATCCACTTGTGCTCTCGTTGGTCGATCTCGCGCTGGAACCAGTCACCGCCTTTTATGAGTGCCTGCGGGTATGTACAAAGCCTCCGAGTCAACTCATATCTTTGAAACAATGTGTCTTACTGCAATATAGCTCCCGATATGGCTGTGTTGTTTCATTTTTAATTTATGAATGCTTCTGAAAAATCCGCAATGCACTGAGGGCACTGAAAGTTGAAGCGCGCAAAGTAGCGAGGGATCACTGTATATATACACACACACATACACCAGAGCTGGGCAGTCCGTCCCTGGACCAACCTTTTGGGGTGGGGGGGTGACAAATTTTAAAAAAAGGCTGGACTAAGCATGGCCGGAAGTGGATTTTAGTCCGGCCCACTAATCGGCCCTCATGCGTGTGATGTGCTCGCAAGGCGGCCAAATTTCATCTCAGCCTACTCGGTGAAAGGCTTCTTTCTAGGCTTCTTTCTATTCCCGTGTCTGCGCGAGTGACAACTTCTGTTATAGGGATTGTGGTATTGCCCCCCAGCACCCCTTGCTCCCTCTTGTAATGGTATGCCCCAGTTGCAGGTGGGAGGCGTGGTTTACGTGATGTGAAAATAAGGAAATACAAACACGCTTGAACGCACGTTGCTGTCTCACGTCTCTTCTTACACAAACAACTGCCGCATTGATTCACATGATTGCCACATTGTGCTGTTTGTGACAGGTCTGCAACACATGCCACGTACACATCAGGATTTGTTGCTGCTCTGATCAGTCCATTATGTTGCAATGACATACAGTTGTATGTGAGTATATTCAAGCAGCGCGCAGCACTCAAGTATGACACTGGCACGTCATGCACTTTCCTATTTCCGGAAATACGCCGCAGCAAAACTGCTGTGTAGTGGTTTCCTGGCATGCTTTTATTTTGAAGGCCGGGAAGTGTGAAGGAGAAGTGTGCAAAATTTGCTAAAAAAAAAACAACTTGTTGAATGCTTGCAGACTTGTCGTCTGTTGAACCCAAATAATTATACAATACGACAAAACCAACCCCATGGCTCGCAATGGAAGTAAGTACACGCAGCTGGGTTGTTGTGTCTTTCACAACTTAATAACTTGGAGAAGTCGCGGAGCTCAGCTTCTTTTATTGCGTAAACTGCAATCATCCACAGACGAGTTGAATCACTGATAATGTAACACATGATTTAATTGCCGAATTATATTTTCATTTTTTATTTTAATTTTTGGGATTGCATATATTATTTTGTATTTATTGTTTCCCTAAAATACAGTGTACAGCTACAGCATTGTGTTTTAGTATATGTATCTATTTTTATTTTGCTTGAGTGTTTGTTCCTTTTTGAGGTGCATTGGCACTGCATTTTCATGACCGAAGAAGAGAAGAGAGAGAGAGTGTGGATTAGAGCGAGGGTGTGAAAATAAAGAAAAGGAGTAAGGAAACATTGTCCTGCTGAGTCGGTTGTTTTGGCAAGGAAGACACCAGAAGTGCACAAACTCGATTTTATCTTGTAGCCCGCCACACCACGGCCTCCGATAAGGTAGAACAACTGTTCGGTGTATTTTTGTTTTCAAGTGTTACGAAGTGCAGGCTTGTCAAATGAAGCAGATGACTACATGTCTGGTTAAACGTTCTGTTGCACTGAAATAAAAACAAGAATTAATTAAACACTCGAGCACCAAACAAGATTTGAAATAAAAGCACAATTTAATGGCAAACCAATATTATGAAGATCGCACCACATTATAGTTGCAGTAGACAGAGAGGATAATAATATTTAAGTGCACATATGTGTATTGTAATAAATGTTTTCACATAAAGTTGTCCCATGACCACAACAACGTCATCTCCCAGCTGCTGCAGACCGTGGCGCCTCATCACGATCTGGCGAGGGACTTTGTTTGTCAGAGCTCTTATTTGTTTTCATGCGCTTGCCCCCGGTACTTGGATGAGCTTAACATTAGTCGTTAGCTTGGAGAAACGGATGCCAAAGAAAGCTTGTCCCCACGAGCACGAAAGGAGTGGTGTTGGTGAGTGGTTCCTTCCTTGGCGAATCGCGAATCAATTATAGCAAAACTCAGTTCACTCACTGACTGCATGGAGTTCTTGTTCGCGTGAACGAGAAATGGCAGCGACACGTTCACTCACTGAATCGTTGGTGAACGGGAAATGACATCACTGATACCCGCAGCGACACGTTCACTCACTGAATCGTTGGTGAATGGGAAATGACATCACTGATTCCCGCAGCGCTACGTTCACTCACCGAATCGTTGGTGAACGGGAAATGACATCACTGATCCCCGCAGCGATACGTTCACTCACGGAATCGTTGGTGAACGGGAAATAATATCACTGATTCCTGCAGCGACACGTTCACTCAGTGAATCGTTGGTGAACGGGAAATGACATCACAGATTCCTTCGTGAAGGCCAATAGCATGGCAGTATGTTCAGTAAATCCCGCTTACATCTGACGTTGGCTGCTGATTGGTCGATGGCGAAGATTGACAACATGCGCGTGGTGTCAGATTCCGCTTACCCGCAGGATTATCGGGAAAATCCTGACCAGCTACGCCATTCAACGGGTATGACTTTTCCCCATTACCCTTACTCACTCTAAAGCAACTGTGCGAGGGGACGAGAAAGTTTCCTAGCCGCTGTCGAGAGGAATTCACCTAGGTTGCTAGCCGCCTTTAGATTTGTATAGCCAATCCAATTCTCAGTCATTTAATCCTTCTTAATGAGTAACAGAGTTAAGAATTACTAATATGACTACTATACTATTACAGCGGCTTCCTACTTATTTTGAATCGTCGCACTGGTTATTGACCTAGGAAGTTTAACAGTCTTTGTTAAAACCGTATGGATTTGTTTTAAATCTAGCCGGAGTAAGCTATTTAATTAATTTCATAGGATGATAACGAGACCTTTTATCATTAAGGTCTTAGTTGTTCAGCAAAAGTTACTTGATGTAATTGTATTAATCAGTGGAATGACATTAATAGTGTTAAAATAAAGTCATAGAATATAATTTAATAATGTAAGTAATCAAACAATAATTTATTATCAACCATCAATTCCTTAAAGGCAGGATATAGTCAATAAGCAAGAAAATTGGATGATTGTAAATTTTATTACATGATATGAGTTTAATTCAGTCATAAAAGTAATAATAATGACTTCCTTAATAGTATAGGATAAAATGTCAAATTAAAAATTAATGTGAAAGGCAAGTGTAACATTGGTTAAAATAATAAACCAAGAAATAATAGTGATAATAGGCAAAGGGAATAAAAATGATTAAATAGTAGTCTTAATTTGAGTGAGCTCTCAAGAGTGATCAAATCTTAATCGCCCCAAACCCGATTAAAATAAGGAACTATTGGGAAGTAAGAAACTCAAATGCTCGACTGGCCGATTTCTTAAGCATGCGATATAAAGTGAATTCTATTCAGTTACATTATTGAAGCAGTGATTTGGATATGTCCAAAAATGAGGAGAAATAATCCTTCTTGCTTGGGTGTTAGAAAAGTGTCCCAAGAAAAATACAAAATTATCTCCTTGTCGAAGCATCTTCTTGTAACCGCGGCAGGAAGAAAAAAGGCGTGGAGCCTTGAAGGCTTCCCTTTTTATAGTCTCTGGTTTTTGGGAGGTTCTTACATTAACTGTGCATGTGTTAAATCTTTTCTACTGCAAAAAACATGGTTTAGTCGTTGTCCCTTCAGCTAACCACGCATGCGTCAAAGTTGTTTTTCTCAGTAGTTTGATGAGGTAATCAGCCAGTGGTTTTCCATCATCTTCCCGAAAGTCTGTGTCAGTTTGATCATTCTTTGTAAACAGGGCTCTTTTTAGCTCACTTAATTATAGACTAACTTTAGCAAAAGTTCATTATCTAGGGATCAACAAGTACATTGTCTTCCAAGTGAATAACATGTTTGTGACAAAACAGGTGCTCCAAAGTGAATAACATGTTTGTGACAAAACAGGTGCTCCAAAGTGAATAACATGTTTGTGACAAATGGATCAACCTTGTGACCATTCAGGACACTTATTCAAAGACATTCATGATCAAATAATCTGATCATTTAACATTGTGTATCCAAGCAAGCAATATAATGGATCACATATAAATACAATTCTTATTGTCACATTCTCTCCTATGTAGACAACAGGATGATTCTTGTTCCCTTTTACATCGCAAGTAACATTCTTTGAGAGCCAATGCACATGGGCTATTTAATACACAAAGCAGTTTCTGAGCAAGCAACATATCCTGCTTCTATAAACTTGTAGCACATCTGTGCTTAGGCTGTTGAGGACCAATTATATGAGCATTGACTTTGGTATATTCATTCTTACAAGAATCTGTGCTTTTAAACTTTTTAGACTTTATATAGGGTTGTCCGAGCTGGCAAGTTTATCATAGTCAATCGATTGATGTCGAAATCTAGTGTTCAAAATGTGAAATTGCACATTAGGCGTTGCACTCTTGACGGTACTAGGGCTTTAACCAACATAGATTCACACCATCACATCACCTTGACGAGGCGCACCACATGACAGTGGCTGAGCTCAAATGAACTGAGAAAAGAACGAATCACTTCAGGAAGTGATCCATTCACTCACCTTCACTGAAAAGATTCGTTCTTTTTGAACGAATCGTTCGCGAACGACCCAACACTAAAGTGCACAGTGAGCAGCAGAGTGGACGCGTGTCGCCCGCAGGAGTATAAAGAAGAATTTTGAAAGAAGAGGTTAGCTTTAAATCTCAGAAAAGTGAATGAATTTGTTTTCCTCGGCGACTGAGGACGAGTAGAGAAGAGGGCTGTATTGTTTTGTGTTGTGAATTCAGTTTAAAGTAGGAACACACGACATACTGACACCAACGACATGTGATTCTTTTCCTTCACACTCTCTCACAGGCCATTAGACTGTTCTGTTATACATGTGTCTATTTGAAGCTTAGAATTGAAGAAACCCAAAAGACAATTTGTTGTCCAGTCTATTTAATGGATCTTGCATGATTGCTAAAAATTCCACAACACTTCCCATGGGCTTTGTTTTGGATCAAGGGGGTGCGCCTTTGCTGTTGGCATGATGAAGGGGTGCAGGGTCGTCTAGGAAAGGCTGCTGGACCTAAAGCCTCACATGCAGGCTCCCCGTCCCTGCACAGATCTCAATTCGCTATGTGAGTCTTTTAGCTTGATGGCAACATGGCAATAGGGTATCTCTGCAGCGAGAGCCTTGAGCCAAGAGACTGCGGTCAAGCTATCATGCTTTGGTTTTTCCGTGGTCAAACTCTCCGCTCCTAAATTGTTGAGTGCGCGTGTATTCTAAACCATGCGGTAAATGCGTTCCCGCATGTCACAACTGTCTGCACAAAATACAGTACATAACTGATCACTTTCCTCATGTTCGAACTGCCATAAAAAACATTCCTCGTTTTGAAAAAACTCTAAATGTGAGGGAAATGATTATTTCTGTACTGTATGTACTATATTTGTGCAGACTTTGTCTCTCATTTTTGAAAAAAATGTAAAGTAAAACCAGTCCAAACTTCATATGATGATAGTATGGGCCATTAGGGAAGAAAAATCCACTGGAATGATTTTCTACTTATTGATGGAATGTTTTTTTATGGCAGTTCAAACGTGAGGGAAATTATGATTTCTGTACTGTCTCTACTGTATTTTGCGCTGAATTTGCCTCTAATTTTTGAAAATATTCGACACTAATATGAGCCCAAACTTCACATGACTATAGTATTCCTCTCCGGGAACAAGAAACCACTGGAATGATTTTCTACCTATTGAGGGAATGGTTTTTATGGCAGTTCAAACTTCAAAGGGAAGTGATCAGTTATGCACTGTATTTTGTGCAGACAGTTGTGACATGCAGCATTTACCGCAAGTTTTAGAATACGCGCGCACTCAACAATTTAGGAGCGGATAGTTTGACCACGGAAAAACCAAAGCGTGATAGCTTGACCGCAATATATGGGAGAAGGTGCGGAGGATGAAGGAAAGGGAGCCGTGACACTTTTTTAATTTAACGGTTGTTGTACTGTATTGGCGTCGGCTGCGGCCCACAGTAGCCGGTTGGACTAGTAAAATGCGTTAATTAAATTACGTCTGAGGGCGTGTTCTTGGAAGACGCTACAATATATTAAATAAGCTCTCTGTTATAACACAGCTAGTCCACTTCTGAGAGAATGTAGAATGGTTAATTTGACTCGTGAGATGCAATGAAAAATGAAGAGTATTTGAAATATGGACATACTGTATGTCTGCAAGTATAATTTGTTTTTATTTTTTATTCAAACTAATCCAATTGACATAGAAAAACAGTACAGTCGTGAATGACACTAGACCACCAAAACAAGTCCCATCGAAATCTGATGTATCATTTCAAAATAAAAGCCCCTTGAAATATGCATTTCACTGTCATCAGACATGATTTTAAAAAATCGTTAAAGAATATATTTTAGCTATCGTGATACCAGACATATTCTGGAGGACACTAAATCACCCCAGCTGTCCACCAAAGCAAGTCCGATCAAAATCTGATGTGTAATTTCAAAATAAAAGTCGCCTGAAATTTACACATTTCAATGTCATCTGGTGTGATTTAAAAAAAATTATTAAAAATGATCCTTTAGCTATCATGATACCAGACCAGCTCTGTATGACACTAGGCCACCCCAGCTGTCCACAGGTCTCATCCAAATCTGATGTGGCATTTCAAAATAAAAGTCACCTGAAATATGCATATTTCACTGTCATCAGACCTGATTTAAAAAAAAAAAACATTAAAAATTAACCCTGAGGTATCGTGATACCAGACCAGTTCTGGAGGACACTAGACCACCCTAGCTGTCCACCAAACAGGTCTCATTCAAATCTGATGTGGCATTTCAAAATAAAAGTCGCCTGAAATATGCATATTTCACTGTCATCAGGCCTGATTTTTTTTTTAAATCATTAAAAATTATCCTTTAGCTATCATGATACCAGACCGGTTCTGTATGACACTAGACCACCCCGGCTGTCACCAAAACAAGTCCCATCCAAATCTGCTGGTGGTATTTCAAAATAAAAGTCCCCTGAAATATGCATATTTCACTGTCATCAGACCTGATTTAAAAAAAATTGTTAAAAAATATCCTTTTGGTATCGTGATACCAGACCAATCCTGGAGGACACTAGACCACCCCAACTGTCCACCAAAGCAAGTCCGATCCAAATCTAATGTGGCATTTCAAAATAAGTCGTCTGAAATATGCACATTTCACTGTCATCAGGTGTGAGTTAAAAAAAATCATTAAAAATTATCTCTTAGCTATCATGATACCAGACCAGTTCTGGAGGACACTAGACCACCCTAGCTGTCCACCAAAAGGGTCACATCCAAATCTGATGTGGCATTTCAAAATAAAAGGCGCCTGAAATACGCACATTTCACTATCATTAGGCGTGATTTTAAAAAAAATTATTAAAAATGATCCTTTAGCTATCGTGATACCAGACCAATTCTGGAGGACACTCAACCACCCCAGCTGTCACCAAAACAAGTCCCATTCAAATCTGATGTGGCATTTCAAAATAAAAGTTGCCTGAAATATGCCTATTTCACTGTCACCGGACCTGATATTAAAAGAATCGTTAAAAAATATCCTCTAGCTATCGTGATACCAGACCAGTTCTGGAGGACACTAGACCAGCCACGCTGTCCGCCAAACAGGTCTCATCCAAATCTGATGTGGCATTTCAAAATAGAAGTCGCCTGAAATATGCATATTTCACTGTCATCAGACCTGATATCAAAAAAATCGTTAAAAAATATCCTTTAGCTATCATGACACCAGAATGGTTCTGTATGACACTAGACCACCCCGGCTGTCACCAAAACAATTTGCCTGAAATATGCCTATTTCACTGTCATCAGACCTGATATTAAAAGAATCGTTAAAAAATATCCTCTAGCTATCGTGATACCAGACCAGTTCTGGAGGACACTAGACCAGCCAAGCTGTCCGCCAAACAGGTCTCATTCAAATCTGATGTGGTATTTCAAAATAAAGGTCCCCTGAAATATGCATTTTTGACGGTCACCAGGCCTGACTTTAAAAATTTATTAAAAATTATTATTGTTATTTATTATTATTGTAATTACGATACCATTATCGTTACTATTATGATTACTATCAATATTATTTGTCATAGTAGTAGTAGTAGTAAAAGTATCATATTGTAGGACACATCAATCAAACAATCAATCAATCACGTTTTATTTATATAGCACTTTTCATACATAAAAATGCCACTCAAAGTTCTGTAAAACATCCAAAGCAAAACATAAAAAGATCCGTTCACGCCCTCTTTCCCAACAAACCCAAGACAGATCCACTAGTACATCAGCACTCACTCACACACACCCAGACAAAGTGCACAACTTGATAAAACGCGTTAAAAAGACATGACAAGGCACAGAGACACCATATGAGGAAAGAGTACCCAAGGGGAGCTCATCCGCGCTGATGGGAATGACAGTCCACGGCCACAAGGGCGCCACCACCACAGAGACCCCCAGACTGGATTAGACAGGCGGACCCCACACAAAGTGTAGAGGCCGCCGGCCACCCAGACCCAAGGAGTCCCTGCGATGACAGCCCCCGCGGGAAGGACAGCCACCCCTCCCTCAAAGCGGAGACCCCCCCCATGAGGAAACACTGGAGCTAAAAGCTGACAACGGCAGAGAGCAACAAAACTAAAAGACAGAACAGTAGTATAGTCTAAGAACTAGAATCAGTAAGATAAGATAAAAAAAAATAAAAATAATCTTCAATCAAAAGAAAAGATAAATTACTTAAAAGTTGTTGAAAAACAAACTAAAAAGGTGTGTCTTGAGCTTCCTCTTAAAAATATCAACAGTCTCTGCAGACCTGACGTCCTCTGACAGGCTATTCCAAAGGTGAGGACCAAAATGGCTGTATGCAGCCTCGCCATGCATTTTGGTCCTCACCCTTGGAATAATTAAAAGGCCAGCGCCAGAGGACCTCAGGATCCGCGAGGGTTGGTATGATAAAAGCAAATCAGATAAGTAAGATGGCCCAAGACCATTAACACATTTATAAACTAATAAAAGTACCTTAAAATCGATCCTGAAACACACGGGGAGCCAATGCAGCAATTTCAAAACTGGTGTAATGTGGGCCCGCCCTGTGGTTCTCGTCAGCACCCGAGCGGCTGAATTCTGCAGTAGTTGCAATGGTGAAATGCTCTTTTTCGGGAGGCCAGAGAGCAGGGCATTACAGTAATCTAAACGATAGGAAATAAAAGCATGCATCAGCACTTCCGTGTTAGCCTGAGAGAGAGAAACGGGCGGACTCTGGCAATATTCTTAAGGTGATAAAAACCAATCTTGGTTACATTTTTGATATGAGGAATAAAACTGAGCTCAGAGTCAAAAATGACACTAAGGTTCTTCACACAATGTGAGGGAATAAAAAGTTGTAGTTTTGGGAAAAGTTTCTCTCTCTGACCTTCAGGACCGATAACTAAAACCTCAGTTTTGTCCTGATTGAGCTGTAGGAAATGATCTGCCATCCATGACTTGATATCTAAAATGCAATTTAAAAGGGTATCAATGGGTCCTGTGTCATCAGGAGACATGACAATATACAGCTGTGTGTCATCAGCATAGCTGTGAAAGCTGATGCCGTGTCCCCTGATGACATCCCCAAGGGGAAGCATATAAAGATTAAAAAGTAGGGGGCCGAAAATCGGACCTTGGGGAACCCCACATTTAATTTCATGGGTTTTGGAGGAACAAGTATCCATACTTACAAAGAAACATCTGTCTGTGAGATAGGAATAAAACCAGTTAAAAACAGTACCGGAGATGCCCACTAGAATTTTAAGTCTATTTAATAAAATTTGGTGATCCACTGTATCAAAAGCAGCGCTTACATCCTGTAGCCCCAAGACTGTGAGTTTTCTCACATCTGCAGTGCACCTAATATCATTTAAAATCCTTAAAAGAGCATTCTCCGTACTGTGGTTCATCCTAAAACCAGATTGATATTCCTCCAAAATATTATTTGTATTTATTTAACTGTATGAAAACCAGTTTTTCTAAAATCTTACTTAAAAAACAGTAAGTTGGATACAGGTCTGTAATTATTAAAAACGCTGAGGTCAGAATTGCTCTTCTTCAGAAGGGGCTTCACCACCGCCGTTTTAAAGGCAGCGGGGAAGATGCCCGTCTGAAGAGAGCAATTGATTATGTTTAAAATTTGTTCCTCAAAAAATCCATAAAATGTCTTAAAAAGAAATGTGGGAATTGGATCCATAAGGCAGGTTGTTGGGTTTACCTGGGAGAAAACTCGACCAAGTGTCCTTGCATCAACCAGGGCAAAACTCTCCAGTGTTTCCTCATGTTAATATGATTGTCCAGGTTTATTAAAACTTGTGTTTTGAGGGACTAAAAGACTGGATCTTATGTCGTAAATTTTACTTCTGAAGTGAAGCGTATGTTGGTCTCTGTGGGGACTTATTAAAATGAGAACTAGTTAAAAGTTCAAAGGTGGAGAAGAGAACTCTGGGGTTGTTTTTATTGACTGTAATGAGGTTTGAAAAATAGGAAGATCTTGCCAGTTTGACTGTTTTATTGTAGGATTTCAGTTGTTCGCAAAATATTTCATAGTGTACTGTAAGTTTACTTTTTCTCCACCTCCTCTCTGCACTCCTGCATTTTCTCTTTGATGTTTTGATTGCGTCGACTGGTTAGCACGTCCGCCTCACAGTTCAGAGGTCGCGGGTTCGATCCCGGCTCCGGCCTCCCTGTGTGGAGTTTGCATGTTCTCCCCGTGCCTGCGTGGGTTTTCTCCGGGCACTCCGGTTTCCTCCCACATTCCAAAAACATGCATGGTAAGTTGATTGGATACTCTAAATTGCCCCTAGGTGTGATTGTGAGTGCGGATGTTTGTCTCTGTGTGCCCTGCGATTGGCTGGCAACCAGTTCAGGGTGTCCCCCGCCTACTGCCCAAAGACAGCTGGGATAGGCTCCAGCACGCCCCGCGACCCTTGTGAGGAGAAGCGGTACAGATAATGGATGGATGGATGTTTTGATTGCATTTTTTCTCCAAGTCTTTGTTTTTGTTGTTTTAATTAAAAGTGGAGCTACTGAAACTATAATGGTGATTTAAGATTCAGGTTAAAATTGTCAACAATAAGATCACAGGGTGCAGGTAAAATGTTGGCAGGAGTGCACTTTAAAATCGATAAAATTTGCAGCCACCTCAGAAGATAGGTAGCGTTTCTTCACTGGTTTCGCCGGGGCTGCTAGATGGTTGGAACTGGCGATGTTAAAATAGACCCAGTAGTGGTCTGACACTGCCAAGTCAACAACAGAGGACACACCAGCAGACAAGACATAGGTTATGACCAAATCCAGGGTGTGTCCTCTGTTGTGAGTTGGCTGCAAGACGTGCTGTTTAAGATCCAAGCAGTTTAAAAGGTTTAAAAATTCTCTGGATAGTGAGTCCGAGATGTTGTCCACGTGTATATTCAAATCGCCAGTTATTAAAATCCTGTTATAACTGGAATATAAAATGGATAAGAATTCTGAAAATTCTGTAATAAAAGAAGTGGAATGATGGGGAGGTCCATAAACGGTAATGCAGAGAATAGGGGGACTGCTAAAAACAAAGGCATGATTTTCAAACGATAAATAGCTGCTAAAAATGATCTCCTTTGATAAGACTATTAATACAAATTGATGCATTCCCGCCTCCACTTTTCCCATCCCTCGTAGAAAATAATATAAATGTATGCACCCATTGGGATATTTAACGTGTAAATCAACCCAAACATATTTTTTTCAAGAATATGTTAGATGCAAGTCCACTCGTTGAAACAAGTCATTCTGATTAGTATTGTGGAATTTGAGTTCAGCAGAAAAATCCTTCCCTTTTTCACGGCTGACCTGTGTTATGAAGATGAGCAAATACCTGAGTCCTGAGCAGTTGTGATGTAATTTTCAGTCGACAGAAGTTTTGGAGTCAACCAGTCTTCTCTCAAACGTCTCCAGTTGGTCCAAAATGCTGCTGCCCACCTACTAACTGGAGCTCGGAAGATCAAGCACATAACACCAATTCTGGCCTCCCTTCACTGGCTCCCAGTGCATTTTAGAGATGGCTAAAAACGGGTGGATTTTGCTGTTTAACTCATATTCCACAAACACAATATTTATCAGTATCCCGGGTTTCAACTAGTTGGCCAGCTGGGAACATATTCTTGAAAAAAATTTGTTTGGGTTGATTTTCCTCTTAAGTTGCATAAATTTAGATGTATATAAAAAATATAATACTAATATTGGTTTATTTTATAGAGTTATTGTTAAGACATTTCAGATTGGTCATCATTTGCATATCGCGTCATCTTCCACACCGCTTATCCTTTAAAGGGTTTTGGGGAGATTCTGGAGCCTATCCCAGCTGACGATAGCTGAAACTGGTTGCCAGTCAGTCGCAGAGCACACACACAGTGTCATTGAGCGGGAAGCGATCCCATGCTGCCCGCACACAACTCAGGAGAGTGTACCACTTCACCATCAGCAACTGCATTACTCTGTGAGTGTTTTAAAAATGTACTTTCAAATGTGGGATTAATGCGGCCCGTGAACTCAATGTGTTTGACACACCGACTTAATACCATTTACTCTTCACTTTCACTAAAACAACAATTGACACTGGTATAGAGAAAATTATTCTTTGACATGCAATACCAATCACAAGCAATATTATAAATAAGTAGTCTAAGATCTTTAGATTAATTTTCAAGGCTTTAAATATTTTTCTTTACGGAGCAGTTTGTGAATCAAACACTTCATTTGAAGAGCAACTTTCTAACTTCGATCTATCCATCCATCCTTATCCCTTTGTCAGGTCAGAGAGGCTGCAGCTTTAGCAGGGAAGCCCAGACTTTCGTCTCCCCAGCCAATTCTTCTGGAGGATCCCAAGATGTTCGCAGGCTGCCCGGGTACATAAGTGTCCTTGGTTGGTGCTGGGGAACTGAAGCAAAGGTTTTATTAAACAATAAAAAAGACAATATAATTTAAGAAAGAATAATTGCTTTTTTAAATATTTAGAATAAACAGTTTGTATTTCTTAAATACACATTGTGAATAACCGCAAACATTATTTTCTTGTCTAGAAGCAAAGAAAATTGGATAAAAAAAAAGAAGAGCTCTGCTGTAGTATAATTTCTCATAAAATAAAATTTATTTAGTGAAATGTGCAAATTTAAGGACTTTTATTTTGAAATTCCACATCAGCTTTGAATGGGACTTTTATTGGTGGACATCTAGGGTGGTCTAGTGTCCTCCAGAACTGGTCTGGTATCATGATAGCTAAAGGATATTTTTTAACGATTTTTTAAAATCAGGCCTGACGACGGTGAAATATGCATATTTCAATCTGATTTTACTTCGAAATGCCACATCAGATTTGGATGGGACTTTTTTGGTGGACATCTGGGGTGGTCTAGTGTCCTCCAGTACTGGTCTGGTATCATGATAGCTAAAGGATATTTTTTAATGATTTTTTTAAAATCAGATCTGATGACAGTAAAAAACGCATATTTCAGGGGACTTCTATTTTGAAATGCCACATCAGATTTGGATGGGACTTGTTTTGGTGACAGCCGCGGTGGTCTAGTGTCATACAAAAACTGTTATGGTAACATGATAATTAAAGGATCATTTTTAAAAAAAATTTTTAAATCAGGTCTGATGACAGTGAAATACGCATATTTCAGGGGACTTTAATTTTTAAAAGCCACATCAGATTTGGATGGGTCTTGTTTTGGTGACAGCCGGGGTGGTCTAGTGTCATACAGAGCTGGTCTGGTATCATGATAGCTAAAGGATCATTTTTAATAATTTTTTAAAAATCACGCCAGATGACAGTGAAATGTGCATATTTCAGGCGACTTTTATTTTGAAATGCCACATCAGATTTGGATCGGACTTGCTTTGGTGGACAGCTTGGGTGGTCTACTGTCCTCCAGAACTTGTCTGGTATCACGATAGCTTAAGGATAATTTTTAACAAATTTATTTTAAATCAGGTCTGATGACAGTGAAATATGCATATTTCCGGGGACTTTTATTTTGAAATGCCACATCAGATTTGGATTGGACTTGCTTTGGTGATTGCTGGGGTGGTCTAGTGTCATACAGAACAGGTTTGGTATCATGATAGCTAAAGAATAATTTTTAATATTTTTTTTTAAATCAGGTGAGATGACAGTGAAATATGCATATTTCATTAGACTTTTATTTTGAAATGCCACATCAGATTTAGGTGGGATTTATTTTGGTGACAGCCGGGGTGGTCTAGTGTCATACAGAGCTGGTCTGGTATCATGATAGCTCAAGGATCATTTAAAAAAAAAAAATTAATATCACGCCTGATGACAGTGAAATGTGCATATTTCAGGCGACTTTTATTTTAAAATGCTTCATCAAATTTGGATCGGACTTGCTTTGGTGGACAGATGGGGTGGCCTAGTGTCCTTCAGAACTGGTCTGGTATCACAATAGCAAAAGGATACTTTTTAACGAATTTTTAAAAATCAGTTCTGATGACATTGAAATATGCATATTTCAGGAGACCTCTATTTTGAAATGCCACATCAGATTTGGATGATACTTGTTTTGATGATAGCCGGGGTGGTCTAGTGTCATACAGGAATGGTCTGGTATCATGTTAGCTAAAGGATAATTTTTTAGGATTTTTTTTTTTTTTAATCTGGCCTGATGACAGTGAAATGTGCATATTTCAAGGGCTTTTATTTTGAAATGCCACATCAGATTTAAATGGGACTTATTTTGGTGGACAGCTGTGGTTGTCTAGTGTCCTCTATAACTGGTCTGTTATTATGACATTTTTAATGAATTTTGAAAATCAGGCGTGATGACAGTGAAATGCGCATATTTCAAGGACGTTTACTTTGAAATGGAACATCGAATTTGGATGGGACTTCCTTTGGTGAACAGCTGGGGGGGGTCTCGCGTCATTCACGACTGGACTGTTTTTCAAAGTCAATTGGATTAGTTTGAATAAAAAATAAAAACAAATAATACTTTCAGACATATATCCATATTTCAAATGCTCTTTATTTTTCAATACATCTCAAGATTCAAATTAATCATTCTACATTCTCTCAGAAGTGGACTAGCTGCCTTATAACAGAGAGCTTATTTAGTATATTGTAGCGTCTTCCAAGAACAAGCCGTCAGACGTAGAATTATTAACGCATTTTATTAGTCCAACCGGCTAATGTGGGCCGCAGCCGACGCCAGCCAGTACAGTACAACAACCGTTAAGTTAAAAAAGTGTCACAGCTCCCTCTCCTTTGTCCTCTGCTCCTCCTCTCTCGCCCGCACCCCGTCCTCTTGATTTAGTTATTGTTTTTCCATTTTATTAAATTTGGAATAAAGAAGCAGAATTTTTATCACATCTTTTCCTGCGGATATTTTAACCGCGCACATTGTCATTTTTGTTTGATTTAACTCGGTGGTCATGGGGTGCAAGTTCCCAGGTGGCGTTGTCCCCCCACATTGCCACACACTGATGTGACACAAATCTCTCACTTCCCCTGTCTGATCATCAGGCAGTGAGTTTACAAAGAGTGACGTCTACTCAGCGCAATTGATTGCCAAAGCCATTATGATGTGCCTGAGCCTTAGAACTGTCTTTCTTGTTCTTTTCAACACTCATCACTGTGATACAAATTACAAATAGATTTTCTCCCTTAAGCGATTCAAGCTGATCAGTAGCTTGCTCGTATTCGAATTTATTCTGAGAATTTTCAAGAGGAACCATCACATCACCGCTTCAGTGTGAACTTGACAAATCCTTAAACAGATGACTGTGGACAATGTATGTTTCCCTTTGGAAGTTGTGTATTATGTGCACATTAAGTACTTTTTTATAAAATCAAGTAAAGTGTGATTTGCACTGCACAGTGTGAGTCTGATTTTGAACATGCAAGGCTGTGGTCGGAATTTGGAGTGACCAAATCCAAAAGGCTCAAGCAGACTGCCATCTCAATTAAAAAAAAGCCCCAGAGAGTGGAGGAACACGGACTCACAGCCTCCCGAAAAGCAGAGACGGCGGGCAGTCCTGGCACTCAAAACGGGAGAATAGAAAGGTAAGTCTTTTGACATGAAATTTATTTCCAAAACATCCATCCATCCATCCTTTATCGATACCGCTTATCCTCACAAGGGTCGCGGGGCGTGCTGGAGCCTATCCCAGCTGTCTTCGGGCAGTAGGCGGGGGACACCCTGAATTGGTTGCCAGCCAATTGCAGGGCACACAGAGACAAACATCCGCACTCACAATCACACCTAGGGGCAATTTATAGTTTCCAATCAATTTACCATGCATGTTTTTGGATTGTGGGAGGAAACCGGAGGACCCGGAGAAAACCCACGCAGGCACGGGGAGAACATGCAAACTCCACACAGGGAGGCCAGAGCCGGGATCGAACCCACGACCTCTGAACTGTGAGGCGGACGTGCTAACCAGTCGACCACCTATTTCCAAAACATAATCTTGCCAAAAATACTGACCACATTTTTTCGCTTTTAAATTTTGTAAATGTACTGCACATTTCATTACAGCAATGCCAGTGTAAAACTACTTTCACTCTGTTCGGCAAATAACTATGCAACAATGCATGTACTAGAGCAAATAACAGTAGACGTAGATGTGCCTCACATTATTGCATGGGCATTTGTCATATGTATGAAAAACAGGCACCTCGCCCAAGGCAGCTGCTGTGTGCTGATGCAGATGAAAACTGGCTGTTTCAAGTTAAATAATGAGATCGGGGCCGAAAATAAACACACATATTAGTTATTTGTAACATTAGTCTACAGTGAATATGACGAAACAATTATAATTGCACAGCCCAAAAGCAAACTTTTTTTTTTGCACGCTATGCCACCATGTAACTATGTTTCAGCAGTTGAAAAACTACATGTGTTATACATATCAAGAAATATACCATCTTGATTATTCATTTAAACATTAAGAAATACAATAACAATACCCACCAACAATTGTTGCCAAGCCGTCTCTCTTGATCGTTGTTTCCTGCGTCCGGTATGGGAGCAGGATAGGCTTCCCTCTCTTCGACTTCAGGCTCGAAGCACTATGGTTGAGTGGTCTGATGGCTTTCATTTCATTTATGTTTATTTCCACAAAGTTGAACCAGAATACAATATTGTTTTACATTGTGAAAAATGGACTCCCTCTTATAAACCGGGGTCCAACACACCACCATCTAGCAATGTATTACAGCTCTGCCATATCCAAGTTAATTTATATATGATTAGAAAAAATGTGTAGTGCCAGGCAAGCGCCTTACAGTTTATAAGGAAAAGGACATACAAATCATAATTTCCGGTGTTGTCCTAAGACAACTGCAGCACACCTGCTGTTCATGTACTATTTACATTAAGATAATCTTCGTAACCTCAGTGATCCATGTGCATGAGAAGAGTTATCCTTATAAGAATTAGGCTGCAAAACCATCAGATATATAGCTCTCCAGTAACTTGCGCTTCAGATTTCTTTTAAATATGGAGAATGTGGGCGATTGTTTTACATAATTTTCTACCTCATTCCATATTTGTGGACCTCTATAACATATACTGAAACAAGTACCTTTCAATTTCCTATATTTACCTTTTAGGTACAACCTATTCCTAGTATTTTGTGGTTGAGTGGAGAAGTTCAGCGGAATAAGTTCACACCAATGAGTATTTAGCCTATGAAACACATTGTACATTGTGCATAGATTGTGAAAGATGTTACATTCGGGAAGCTTTAAGAGACCATATGCATGGAAGAGAGCATTAGTAGGTGAATTGTATTTAGACCAGGATATTGATCTTATGGCTTTCTTTTACAATATAAGCAGTTTGGTGGTAAGTCCTCATTCATTCATTATCCATACCGCTTGTCCTCACAAGGTTCGCGGGCGTGCTGGAGCCTATCCCAGCTGTCTTTGGGCAGTAGGCGGGGGACACCCTGAATTGGTTGCCAGCCTATCGCAGGGCACACAGAGACAAACATCCGCACTCACAATCACACCTAGGGGCAATTTAGACAGTCCAATCAACTTACCATGCATGTTTTTGGAATGTGGGGGGAAACCGGAGTACCCGGAGGAAACCCACGCAGGCACGGGGAGAACATGCAAACTCCACACAGGGAGGCCGGAGCCGGGATCGAACCCACGACCTCTGAACTGTGAGGCGGACGTGTTAACCAGTCGACAGTCATTTATATGAGGCTCAAACAGGGATCGATATAGGGATTGCACTGCCTCTAGTGGGAGCAATTGACTTAGTTTATAAAATGATCCCACAAGTTTAAATAATTTTTTGACCAGCTCCCCTATGTGCATTTTGAAATTTATGGATTGGTCAATGTGGATTCCTAAAAATTATGTTCCCAAAAGGCCCACAGTTAGTTTTGCATTTGTGGAATATAAGTTAAGCAGCAAAATGCACTTGTTTTTAGCCATCTCTGGGGGCGGCCTTTTTGTCTTCTGTCGACTGAAAATCACATCGCAACTGCTAACGACCAATCGCAGCTGACCTGTTTTCTGAACCCGAGCCATGATTGGTCGTTGTGAGCAGTTGTGATGTCATTTTCAGTCACTTCGGCAGAATATTGACAAATAAACTGCCGCTGCCACAGTCCTGTCAGCTTGGCTGGTATCATGTTAGCTAAAGGATAATTTTTTAGGATTTTTTTTTTAAACACTCGAGTGAAATGTGCATTTGATTAAACTGGCAAACCGTTTTTTACAGTCTATGCGTTCTTCATTTGGTCATATAGGACTCTGCAGGACAGAGCATGTTGTGATCAGTCACGTGATGTCCGGAGTTTATCGTACTGGTGTGTGATTGGTCCGCCGATGCCGCAACGATATGATTGACTGCAGAGGTGGGCATTTTATTAAAATTTGCCAGTCTGTTTATGGCGGAGTGAAATGTGAAACACAAGCCTCACTGTTTATTGTTTATCGCCTCCAAAACGGGCGTCGGTCATAGGTGGATAGACCGACCGGTACGTCGGTTAGACGGAAAGCCCAGCTCTGATTGGCTAATTGATAAACAAACGAAATGGCAGAATAATGTGCAATTTCATGCCCTCGGATTGCCCTTTGGCATTAAGGTATAGGTACCGTAGAGCACGCTTCCTCGTCAGCACTTGCAGCAGGCAAAGTGACTGACAGAAAGTTCATTAAGTGGCACTATGATATGAAACAATTAAGATTTTGAAGACACTATAATAACGGCCACAGCGCTGCATAGAATCACTTGTGGATTGGTTGCCAAGAATGAAAATTGAGAGAAAAATCAACGAATTGTGATTTTTTTTATTCAAATAGGCCCCTTGAGTACCTTAGGCCTCTGGGCTCAAGCTTAGGTAAGACCGTTGATAAAGGCGGGCCTAACGGTCAGTATGTTTCCTCTAGATTGAAGTATGAAGAACTTCATTTTGATCTTTATATATTTATAAATCTACAAATGTTATTTCTGACACAGAAACCTCCAGGCTAAGATTAAGATGTGTGTTTGTATTATTTAAATAGCAATGAAATTGAATCAATTCCTCTCCTGACCCTGACCAAAAAAGCAACACATCTTCTGTATACAGTGACATGACAGTCCACCCGAGCTTGCCCTGACAAAGGCCAAAACTCAGGGGCAATTTTTTAATCAACTGGCTATGTTAAAATAAAGGTCTTTCATCCAGAACTACTTTGAGTACCTCAAGTCTCCTTTTTTGAAATCCTGCGTTAATTCTTCCACTGAAGAGCACCAGAAACACCTTTTGAGAAAACCCAACATATCTTAGTAGCAGTCCTGCATGCTCTGATTACTGCTGAATGCGCTTTTCTTATTAATGCTGGATTTCCAGACGTTTTGTTGATGTGCATACCTCTTTAACGAGCTTTCAAAAAGTAACTGCTACATCTGAACATGTGTTGATGTGAAGCATTTCTTTTGAGATAATGCTCATCTCTGAATTGTCTGTTCTCCCTGACCACATCAATATCTGATAAAGCTGATAATCGTGTTCACTTCTTGCACAGAAGGTGAAGAATGCCTTTTGAATGACAGAAGTCTGTCTGCTTGTACCATGTGGCTATAACCTGGAGAGGTCTGAGTATGCGTGTGTGTGTGCGCGCGTTGGTGTGTGTGTGTCATCACCTCTCAGGGCTGTCTGTGGAATGGAGTGACCCTGCAGGCATCCTGCTATGACTGCTCCTTCTCTGTTCTCTGCCTTAAGACCTTCATCTGGGGCGTGTTCTGACAGGGCGGCTGTTTGGAATATCTCTGATAAGAGGCCGGCGAAGACCTTCGATCACTCTGCTGCAGCTCCTGTCCCTCTCACAAAAACAGTATGTCAGTGGGTTTTCAAAACGTATTAAATCATAAATGAACATAGCAAAAGGAAAGTTATTTAACACTATATAGCGGATATGGGATGCTACTGATCTCAACTCGGGATGTAAGTCAGTGAGAATACTTTAAAGGCCTCCAATTTTCTACTAACGTGCCTTCCTATGAGCAGAGGCTGAGGATTAGGATTCTTTTTCGCAGGAGATCATCAAGCAGGCAGATTGGTGCAGCATCTGCAATGATGCAGTCTTTTGTGGTTAAGGAGCTGTGCCGAAAGGCAATGCTCTGGATTTACTGGTCGAAGCTACTTTTTCACCCTCACCTTTGATCATGAGCTGTGTCGTTTCCGAAAAAAAAAAAAAAAGATCCCTCAGGGTGTCAGAGAAGAACCGCTACTCCTATGTGTCGGGAGGAGCCAAATAACGTGGCCCATGCACCAGGTTTTAGTATGCCTCCTTATGCCTCCTGGTGAAGTGTTACGGGCATGGCCTAAGCCTCCTGGATGGCCTGGGAACACCACGGGGTCTCCCCAGAAGAGCTGAAAGACAAAGTGGCTGGGGGAAATCTGGGCTTCTCTACTTGGGTTGCTGCCCCAACAACCCAAACCTGGATGAGCGGGGAAAAAATTATATAAAAATATATAAAATATAAATAAAAAAAGGGGCGGCACGGTGGTCGACTGGTTAGCACGTCCGCCTCACAGTTCAGAGGTCGTGGGTTCGATCCCGGCTCCAGCCACCCTGTGTGGAGTTTGCATGTTCTCCCCGTGCCTGCGTGGGTTTCCTCCGGGTACTCCGGTTTCCTCCCACATTCCAAAAACATGCATGGTAAGTTGATTGGACTGTCTAAATTGCCCCTAGGTGTGATTGTGAGTGCGGATGTTTGTCTCTGTGTGCCCTGCGATAGGCTGGCAACCAATTCAGGGTGTCCCCCGCCTACTGCCCAAAGACAGCTGGGATAGGCTCCAGCACGCCCGCGACCCTTGTGAGGATAAGCGGTATGGATAATGAATGAATGAATAAATAAAAAAAGAGTCTAAGTCAAAATCTGAAAGATGATATGTGCCCCGGCAATGACCTTTGAAATCAGAACAATCTGAGTTTAGAAAAGTGTGGAGAAGGTAAGATGCAAGGTCATACAGTAAGACACTGGAAAGTCAATTACAGGGAAAGATATTCAAGATGTTTATTTGTCATATGCATATACAGTAAAAACAACGGTAGCACTGAGCGATTCAATTCTTACTTTGCTTTGCTTACTTTCTTCACTTAAAAAGTCCGTGTTCCTCCACTCTCTGGGGCTATAAAAATATATTTTTTGAAAAGATTAATGTATCTAACAAAAGATGTATACTGAAGGAAAGTTTTGCCTTGGTTGATGCAAGGACACTTGGTCGAATTCTCTCCCAAGTAAATCCAACAACCTGCCTTCTAGAATCAATTCCCACATCTCTTGTAAAGACATTTTATGGATTTTTTGAGGAACAGATTTTAAATATAGCCAATTGCTCTCTTCAGACAGGTGTCTTCCCCGCCGCCTTTAAAACGGTGGTGAAGCCCCTTCTCAAGAAGAGCAATCTGGACCCCAGCGTTTTCAACAATTACAGACCAGTATCCAATTTACCATTTTTAAGTAAGATTTTAGAAAAACTAATCTTTCTCCAGTTAAATTATTTTTTAAATACAAACAAAAGGCCCCCCGTGAGCTGTCACCTTATCGTGGTGGAGGGGTTTGCACGCCCCAATGATCCTAGGAGCTACGTTGTCTGGGGCTTTATGCCCCTGGTAGGGTCACCCATGGCAAACAGGTCCTAGGTGAGGGACCAGACTAAGCACGGCTCAAAATGACCCCTTATGAAGAATGAAATTAATGGACCACGTTTTCCCTCGCCCGGACGCGGGTCACCGGGGCCCCCTTCTGGAGCCAGGCCTGGAGGTGGGGCTCGATGGCGAGCGCCTGGTGGCCGGGCCTGCACCCATGGGGCCCGGCCGGGCTCAGCCCGAAAAGGACACGTGGGTCCCCCTTCCCATGGGCTCACCACTGGTGGGAGGGGCCAAAGGGGTCGGGTGCCGTGTGAGCTGGGCAGCGGCAGAAGACAGGGACCTTGGCGGTCCGATCCCCGGCAACAAAAACTAGCTCTTGGGACATGGAATGTCACCTCTCTGGCAGGGAAGGAGCCTGAGCTGGTGTGTGAGGCTGAGAGGTTCCGACTAGATATAGTCGCGCTCGCCTCCACGCACAGCTTGGGTTCTGGTCCCAGTCCTCTCGAGAGGGGTTGGACACTCTTCCACTCTGGAGTTGCCCAGGGTGAGAGGCGCCGAGCAGGTGTGGGCATACTTATTGCTCCCCGGCTTGGCGCCTGTACATTGGGGTTTACCCCGGTGGACGAGAGGGTAGCCTCCCTCCGCCTGAGGGTGGGGGGACGGGTCCTGACTGTTGTTTGTGCTTATGTACCAAACAGCAGTGCAGAGTACCCACCCTTTTTGGAGTCCTTGGAGGGTGTGCTGGAGGGCACTCCACCTGGGGACTCCATCGTTCTGCTGGGGGACTTCAATGCTCACGTGGGCAATGACAGTGAGACCTGGAGAGGTGTGATTGGGAGGAACGGCCCCCCCCGATCTGAACCCGAGCGGTGTTCGGTTACTGGACTTCTGTGCTCACCACGGATTGTCCATAACGAACACCATGTTCAAACATAAGGGTGTCCATATGTGCACTTGGCACCAGGATACCCTAGGCCGCAGTTCGATGATCGACTTTGTAGTCGTATCATCGGACTTGCGGCCACATGTTTTGGACACTCGGGTGAAGAGAAGGGCGGAGCTGTCAACCGATCACCATACGGTGGTGAGTTGGCTCCGATGGTGGGGGAAGATGCCGGTCCGACCTGACAGACCCAAATGTATTGTGAGGGTTTGCTGGGAACGTCTGTCAGAATCCCCTGTCAGAAGGAGTTTCAACTCCCACATCCGGCAGAACTTTTCCCACGTCCCGGGGGAGGCGGGGGACATCGAGTCCGAGTGGACTATGTTTCATGCCTCCATTGTTGAGGCGGCCGATCGGAGCTGTGGCCGCAAGGTGGTCGTGCCTGTCGTGGCAGTTGAGGTGGCTCTGGCATCTGATTAGGATGCCTCCTGGACGCCTCCCTGGTGAGGTGTTCCGGGCATGTCCCACCGGCAGGAGACCCCGAGGACGACCCAGAACACGCTGGAGAGACTATGTCTCCCGGCTTGCCTGGGAACGCCTTGGGATCCTTCCGGAAGAGCTGGAAGATGTTGCTGGGGAGGGGGAAGTCTGGGCTTCCCTGCTGAAGCTGCTGCCTCCGCGACCCGACTTCGGATAAGCGGGAGATCATGGATGGATGGATGGATGAAAATTTTAGAGAAATATCTATCTGGTTTTAGGATGAACCACAGTAGAGAGACAGCCCTTTTAAGGAATTTAAATGATATAAGGTATACCGCAGACGTGAAAAAACTCACAGTCTTGGTGCTGCTGGATTTAAGCACAGCTTTCAATACAGTAGATCACCAAATTTTATTAAACAGACTTAAAAACCTGGTGGGCATCTCCGGTACTGCTTTTAACTGGTTTTACTCCTATCTCACAGACAGATGTTTCTTCGTAAGCATGGATACTTGTTCCTCCAAAACCCATGAAATTAAATGTGGGGTTCCCCAAGGGTCAATTTTAGGTCCAATACTTTTTAATCTCTCTATGTTACCTCTTTTGGGATGTCATCAGAAGACAGGGTGTCAGCTTTCACAGTTACGCTGATGACACACAGCTGTACATTAGATGACACAGGACCGATTGATACCCTTTTAAATTGTATTTTAGATATTAAGTCATGGATGGCAGAGAATTTCCTCCAGCTCAATCAGGACAAAACCGAGGTTTTAGTTATCGGCCCTGAAGGCCAAAGAGAAAGACTTTTACCAAAATGACTTGATTTTAAACCCTCACAATGTGTAAAGAACCTGGGCGTTATTTTTGACTCTGACCTCAGTTTTATTCCTCATATTAAAAATGTAACCAAGATCGTTTTTTTATCATTTTAAGAATATTG
This sequence comes from Filicampus tigris, assembly GCF_054856515.1. Classification (NCBI taxonomy): domain Eukaryota; kingdom Metazoa; phylum Chordata; class Actinopteri; order Syngnathiformes; family Syngnathidae; genus Filicampus; species Filicampus tigris. Next base: position 1,290,773 of record NC_141217.1, read on the forward strand.
CCAGAGTCCGCCCGTTCCTCTCTCAAGCTAACACGGAGGTGTTGATGCATGCTTTTATATCATGTCGTTTGGATTATTGTAACGCCCTGCTCTCTGGTCTCCCCAAAAAGAGCATTTCTTCCCTTCAACTACTGCAGAATTCAGCCGCTCGGGTGTTGACAAGAACTAGAGGGCGGGAGCACATTACACCAGTTTTAAAATCGCTGCATTGGCTCCCCGTGTGTTTCAGGATCGATTTTAAGGTACTTTTATTAGTTTATAAATGTCTTAATGGTCTTGGGCCATCTTATTTATCTGACTTGCTTTTACCATGCCAACCCTCGCGGATCCTGAGGTCCTCTGGCGCCGGCCTTTTAATTATTCCTAGGGTGAGGACCAAAACGCATGGCAATTTTGGTCCTCAACTTTGGAGTAGTATGCCAGAGGACGTCAGGTCTGCAGAGACTGTTGATATTTTTAAGGGGAAGCTCAAGACATACGTTTTTAGTTTAGGCTTTAAATAATTGTTCTTAGTCTCTTACTATTTTTATCCAATCTTGTTTTATAGTTCTTAGCTTCTTTTATTGCTTTGTCTTTTTAGCTTTGTTGTCATTTTCCTTTAGCTTCATCTAGGTTTTACCTCCAGTGTTTCCTCAAGCGGGGCCTCCGCGCTGGGAGGTGTGGCTGCCCTCCGTGCGCTATACATAGGGGCTGCCCCGGTTGTCGTGGCCCAGGAGTCTTTGAGGTGGTGGTGCTACCCGTGGCCATGGGCTGTCAACCCTCTCAGCGTGGATGGGCTCCCCATGTCTCTTTTTAAGGTTATATGTATGCGTTTGTGTGAGTGAGTGAGTGAGTGAGTGAGTGAGTGAGTGAGTGAGTGAGTGAGTGAGTGAGTGAGTGAGTGAGTGAGTGAGTGAGTGAGTGCAAGTATGCTTGTGGTTGTCTGTCTTTGTGTATACTGCGAGGGAGGAAGGGAAGGTGGGAGCGGGTTCTCTTTTTATGCTGTATTTTGATGTTTTTAATGTACAGCACTTTGAGTTGCATCTTGTGTGTGAAAAGTGCTATATAAATAAAATTTGATTTGATTTGAACGGCATTCGGCAGGCTAATGGATGTTAGTGCAAATGTTGGGGCCAGGAGGAACGTCTGCCAAATGGCTGTTTTGACCCAATGTGTTCGTGACGTCACTGGCCCAACGTGGTAGTCTTCAGACACTGAAGATGGCTATGACAAGCTCTCAGTAAGTATTGGTCGCTCCATTTTTATCGTTAAATCAAAGGAGAAAAGTAATTAAACCACGATGAGAACATTTCACAGTCAACAAGTCAGCTGGCCCCGCCCGGAAGATTTTCAAAGCGTAATGCTAAATCCAAGAAAATGTGTATCAATTCAAGAAACCGTTCATTGCGACATGGGCATTTTATTGTTAATAAAACATGTTAAAATTTACAAAAATCTTCTCCCATACACTTTAAAAAAATAATGGCTTGAAAGTCAATGATACAACAGGGGGACGAACAATGAACCGTGATCTAGCGGAAGAATATGGTATTTATAAAATAAGCTAAACAACGGTACTGCAAGATCAAATAACTGCAGTACATCACTGGTCAACTAATTATATATTTGAAAAAAAATCTGAAAACAATCACCTGGACAACAAAAGAATTGGAGAGGATGACTGGTTGACGAGAACCAAGGCTGACCAGACCCGGTGGAGACAATCTACATGACAGGCAGACAAGGAGGGCACAAACAACACAGAGCCTTGGATTGCATGAAAATGTAAACGCAAATCTAATAGATCAAAAGCAGAGATCATGACGATGCTAAATTGTGAGGCTTCTTTCTAGTCTGGGTGGAACACAATGTCAAACTTTGATGATAATTTGTGGGATTCACCACAAAAATTCTGACAATCGATGACAACAGACCACCACATCAACACATGGAGGATTAAAACCCGAGTTCCTTTGACTCGATCAGCCATTCATTAAATCATATTCCACTTTGTTGCGATCCCTGTATGGGTGCCAATTATAATGAGCAATAGTACCATATCTGACATTGTGTGCCTGAGATAAAGAGATGAGAGCAGTAAAAATGTCCTTGACAGAGCTGTGCCCTGGCCGTTGTTAACAGATAAGCAGCACCATCTGTGACAACCCCGCAAGCAATTATCCTCTGTCAAATCCTTGCTGACCATCTAGTATATTAAAAGTTGCTCATAACACCTGAGATAAACCCACTGTCACACCTGTCCTGTCATTCATTAGCCCTCATTCAGTCTTGTGCTGTGTGACCGAGGCTATAGTGTGGGGGCCGGTTCATGGTCAGCCTGCACCTTGTCCTCATGCCTCTGGCCCGGACCACAATCATCGCTATGGCTATCTTAAAATGTCCTATCTCTGAAAATGGCTTTGAGCCATGCCATAATAGAGTGAGGGAGAGGGGCCGTGGTAGTGGGGGGAACGGAGGGGGGGTCTTTGGCTGTAAAAGCATCAGACTTGTCCCTCAAATGTCACCTGAAGGTCACTGGCTGGCCATGATGCTCTTGCTGTCTTTCAAGCATTTCTCTGAAACACCTGGCTGCTTTCTTTCTTATGTTTGTTTTATTTTAAATAACATTTAACATTGTATTAATCTAGATTTCCCATAATTAACAATTAGCAATTTTGCTGAAGATGTTGCATTTCTCTTGATTATTTCTTTTGACCATGAAGCCGATGTTACGAGGTGCTGCAGTTTTACTGTTAACTAATGAAAATACTGTGAATCATTGGACTGTGGCACCAAGGACCTCTGGAGTAGAAATACATTCCTTAGTAGTTAGTGTTTTTGCACCTTTCAATTTCAGGATCTACATCACTGTCTAGTCCTTTAAAAAGACCACCTACACATCAATCAAAGTGTTTTTGGTTGTTAGGCTTTGTGTAGACTGACACTTCGACTGAATTACTTCAGAAAAAATCTTTTTTTGTCCCTTTATGATCCCCATTCACACAAGTGCTGCAAAAACACGAGAAGACACAAGAAGGGACGTGAGAAATAACGCTTCACTTTAAAGAATAAATGAAAACTCTATGATATATATATATATATATATATATATATATATATATATATATATATATATATATATATATATATATACATATATATAAACAGTGCAAAACTTAAAATAGTATCATACGGATTCTTTAAGTTAGTCAATACCTGATGTGTTGATCATGCGCGATTTATATCATACCTGTCAACAATAGCGACAACACAGACGAAGTCAGAGCAGACTCTTCCTACTCAGGAGACTGAGGTCTTTTGGGGTTCAGGGGACACTCCTCAGGAACTTTTATGACTCGGTGGTTGCATAGGTCATTTTCCAGGGAGTGGTCACCTGGGCAGGCGGCGTCTCGGCCCGTGACAAGAAGCGGCTGGACAAACTGGTCAGGAGGGCCGGCTCTGTCCTGGGCTGCTCCCTGGACTCTGTGGACTTGGTGGGGGACAGGAGGATGTTGGCCAAGCTGTCATCAATGCTGGACAACCCGGACCACCCCCTCCATGGCACCCTAACAGCACTCCACAGCTCCTTCAGTGACAGACTGTTACACCCTCGCTGTGCAAAGGAGAGATTCCGCCGTTCCTTCTTGTCTGCTGCTGTCAAACTCTTTGACAAGAACATTGTGTAGTCTCTACAAACTGGCGGACATTAGTGCAATTGTGCAGTCCTGCACCTGAGCTCATATCGTGCAATACCCAACATTCCCCACTACTGTAATACCGTGCAATACTCAACATTCCCCACTACTGTTAGTCTAGTTTTATTTTGATCCAATGCTGTTCCTTACATTTCACTACAGCACTGCAGCACTGTCACTTACTTAGAGTATTTTTCCTCTGTACTATGTACAGGCTAAAATGAGTGTTCCTCATACTTTTTATGTAGATGTAGGTTGGTTTGTATATACATGTGTATATACACATGTCACTGTGTATATTTACATAGGTTTGATCCTGAATGTTTGCCGTCAATGTTATACATTAATGGCTACATTTTGCCGCCGTTCCTGTGTGACCTATATCTTTGCTGCTGTAACACTGAAAATTTCCCCACTGTGGGATCAATAAAGGCATTCTTATCTTCTTATCTTAACTTATACGTTTTCCCCGTATTGTACACGTTTTTTGATCATTTCAAATTGTGTAATTGTGTGGGATTTTTTTTTTTTTTAATCGTTTTTTTGTTAGACCAATCTCGTCTTGCCCATTTTGGCTCTAATCCGGATCGTCTCGCTCACTGGTAGAAGACGACAACGTTATTTGGTAAATAAAATAAACTTGTTTACACAAATTATTTTTGTTCTTATTCTACATAGTCTGTCTTGTTGTGAATAAATAGGTGCCGTGTTGTGTTTGCAAGGTTTATTATCGCTTAATAAGGGAATTGCAATCATTGATAAGGTGAGCAATTGGCTGAGGTTGACAGGTATATTAGGTTTGTATTAGCGTGAAATAAAACACTATTTGAATCGGAAAATTGTTTTTGGTTTGACCAAACAAAATAAAATCAATCGTTACATTTTAAAACGTGTCATCCTTGAAATTGTCACGTTTTCCAGTGGGAACTGGAAGGTGGTGGATCCCACAAACGCAGACAAGGAGAAGAAATGTATTAAACAAAATTTATTTACGGAAAAATTAATTTTACATCCGCAAAAATACAATAAAAGGCGCTGGCGAATTTTGCCAGGAAAAAACAATTAACAAAAAGCGCTTGCAAAACAAGAGCAAGGAGACTACAATGCAAATTCACTTGTCAACAGTGAGACAAGAAAAACTCCAATCGCAAATAAACAATACCCATCAGCAAGATCACACAAATATTCTATACACGGAGAAATCACGACCGGAACAATTGACGAACAATAGCGAGAGTAACTCGGCAAAAATTCAGTCTCTTGAAATATGGAGGCATGCAAGGCAATAACCCGACAGCAGGCAGTTGAGGAAGCAGTCCTTTAAAAAGGCCTTGATTAGTCATTGATAACAGGTGCGGCATCAGACGGCACGCCCACCAGTCCCGTCGCTACCTGCAACAGACCAGAATCATGACAGAAACGTATCGCACGGCATGTATCAAGATGCATATTGTATTGAGAGATTCACACCAGGTATAAATTGGTACAAATCGGTTTGATGTTGCTGGTGAGGTTTTGTTTCTTTGAATTTGATGAACCAATCGGAGAGCTCTTACATGTTGTTGCATATTAATAAACATGACAAAAGATACAGCGATACCATATTCAATCGGGTTGTGATTCGTGAATCATATCGGATCCCATGTATCGAGATACATATTGAATTGTTTTATATTGGAGAGATGCACACCCCTATTCATTATATAAGCTTAATTACAAACATGATTCTGATGTTTTTGATCGAGCCTAATTGAAATATTGCAGACATTCTGATGTTTTGTCGATAATTTGAATACACACAATTTAAACACCACTGTTGGCTTTTTGCAATGCTGAAAATCATGTGTTTGCAAATGTTACATGCAAATGTCTTTGTTCTAATAAAAGATGATGGGAGTATGATAATCTCTAATTTAATCATAGAAATGTTGGTCTTCACAAATACAGTTTCAAAAGTTGAAAGTCACCCAGTACGGAATACATAGGCTTCGAAGATGCGTTGTGATTCATCAATAAACAAATTATAGTTTTAGAAATGTCACATCTTCCAGAAACTGAAAGCAGTTTCTTGAAGATGTAACATGTAACAAAGTTAAGCAAATGAACAGCCTAAAGCCCCTATCCCACTGAGCGACAAACAATTGTGAGTATTTTAAAAGGCAGCAAATGTTGCGTTCATGTCAGAGTTTGTCAGGGTTCGTTCAATGTCGCAAACGTTTGCTAACAGTTTAAGTGATTTTTCTTCTCGCAAGGAAATTCGAACCCTGACATGAATGCGCATTTTTCTACCTTCGCCAGTAGTCGGAAATGTTCGCCCCTCAGTGGGATAGGGGCTAAAGCAACACAGTTACGCGGGTTCCTCGGCCTATGACGGAGTTCTGTTGCTATGGCGCTGTCCTAACCCAATTTTTTACGAACACAATACTGTGTATCACTAATAGTAAACTAACTACATTTAATATTTGTAGGAAATGAACAAATGAAAAACAGCACTCTAAAAACAGTTGGGTTAAAAATAACCCCAAAACAAACCGATCCACTAATGGTGTGAATTTGACCTACCTTCTTGGGGTTTTTTTTGTACAAAACAGCCCAATTTTATTTTTGTTTTTTTATACAAAATGATCCATTTTTGGGGTTGTTTTCTGCAAAAATAACCCAGAAAGTTGGGTCTAATTGACCCAAGCATTGGAATAGTCCATTGTTGACCAAAATTGGGTTATTTTTAACCCAACTGTTTTTAGAGAGTATGGTGATAACTGCTTGAAATGTTGTATCCTGGGACTATTGTAAATGAGCACTTTTCCATCTGTGTTCATTGACGAAAGATTCCCAAATGATTCCTATCACTGGGAAAGAAGAATGCGTGCATGCGTTGAACAGACATTCACAGTACAGGGGGCCACATTTTATATATATATATATATATATATATATATATACATGATTGTGTCAAATTGAAAGGTAGCGAGATGGACGACAAGACAAACAGCAGAGCTCCATGGCAATCACAATTCAATGGGGAGATGGAATTGAGCGCTGGCCACATTGTATAAACATCTTCTTCTTCATATCCAAGGCTGCCGTCCACTTGTGTGGCATCCTTGTATTTGTAGCTGCAGTCCTTTCACTTGCTCGTTGAGCCAAGCCGAATATAAGTCAGGAGTGAACCTACACTAATTTACATTGACCTTCCGCAAACAACATGGTTTCATGGCAACATAGGCATCTGTCCCGTCTGTCTCTGCAATGCTGTCATGTTTTCCCCATTGTGATGCCATGAAGCTATTAGAGATGTGGCCTGCAAAGAAACGAAACATTGTCCAGAGCTGGTTAATTCCTCTTAGCCGGGGGAGGCGAGGGTGCTGTGCAGTGTGTGTGGGTGTTTTTTTGGAGTTTGAGGTAGGGAAGAGAACAAAACCCTGATGATGGACGGACACAGGGTTCCCCCCCCCCCCCATGCCCCCTCTATTATCAAAGTAGCAGGAATGTAGATCAGGCTGGTAGGACCTGGAACGCCCTGTGAACCCTAAAAGCAGATGACGTGTGATTTCGAGGGTGAAATGCAGAGTTGGGCCACAGATGTACAGCTGCTCACCAGACTTGGGGTGGAGTCACCATTTTCATGCAAGGCTGACTTCCTTTTTGGGATATAAGCATTTGTTATCCGTTTAGGAATGTCCTATTTTGGAGCAGGGGGCTTGGGGGTTGCTTGCTTTTGAAGCACAATACGACCCACAACGTCAATAAATCTTTTAACCTTTGGATTCCCACCACACAGTCAAAATCCCCATGACAGAAAAATACACACAAGTCAATATGATTTTCGGTTTAATCTGATGTTCTCATCTATGGGTGCTGGTCAATACGGTAAGCTTGGCTTCTAATTGACGAGAGCACCCGTCTATTGGCGCGCAGGTTCAAGGGCTAGATGTTTGTTCTTAGCGTCTTTCTCCCTGTTAACAGACAAAAGCCTAATTGGTTCTTTGGTTGACCCCGACGCAAGCAGTCAAGTGTGGGTTATATACGAGTAGAATGCAGTCACGGCTTGACGTCTGCTTAAGTACACTTTCTTTTACTCAATTCCCCAACCTTTCCATGACTCTGAATACAATTCTCTCCATCAACCCCCCTCACAACCCCTCCTCTCTCTTGCCTCCCTGCTGACGATGTAAACTGCTTGACGCAGCTCACAGGCAGAGGACAGGTCATTAGCCCACCGGAAAAATGTGGCTCCGCTCCTCTTGCCTTTTTTACCTTTGCCTGGAACAAGCATTCAATAGTTATTGATTTGGAGGTATGCAACTTTTACTGGAGATCCCATTTAATCACAAAAGCTGATTTATTGCAGGCCGTCTGACAATCCCATTAAATTGCTGTCTAGCTAATCAAGTCCAGTCTTTTTCCTGAGGACTAATCTTTCATACAGGCAGCAGAACAAATCCCAGCATTAACAGGATTGGTCAGGAACTAGAAGGTTCTGGGTTACTATGCTTTTCATGAAATAAGGGGACAGAAACAGACCAGAAACATTCACTGTGAGCTTTGCCATTGCAATGCTCATAATAATAACGCAGGGAGAAAAACTGTTTTGGGTCCCGAACCCATATTTGCACGTCATGGACAATTAGCATTTGTGCTTGTACTTCTCTTCTTCCTGCTACTGTGTGTGTGTGTGTGTGTGTGGGGGTGTGGGGGTGTGTGCGGGGGTGTGCGTGTGTGTGTGGGGGTGTGCGGGCATGTGTGTGTGTGTGTGTGTGTGTGTTTGTATATTAGCATGTCGGCTGCAGTATTTTGCATCAGTCTGACTTTAATCCAGATGAACTGTAACATGCATAGGTGTCAATTTGTCAAGGCTGCGTTTGTCTATTTCATGAACGCATGTCCCTCAAGATTTGAACGAGTAGATTTAATACACAACAAGCCCTTAAAGCCCCTCATAATGAAATTATTCTTGTAAATGTTTTCGTTTTTTGCTCTTTTTTTATGGGTCATTCTCTTATTGGCCTCCAGCCCATTTACTAAATGAGGTAGAGGCCCAAAAGCACAGAAGATAGAAACCTGGAGGGACGGGACGGAATTTTATGAGGTGCTGATAAAACTTTACACGCTGTCACTGGACAAGCCCAAGAAAGAAGAGCCTCCTCAGACGATTGCATTCATTTTAGTTTGAAATGTCAGACAAAAAAAACACTGTTTTTGGTCTTTTTAAAATGATTTGACATGAATAGTAAATCATATTTCTTGTGAGATCTTTGTTCATTCAACTCAATGATGTGAAATGTCAGCTGTAACGCTTCCATCAGGGACAAAATTCTGTTATTCTAAAGTGTCTGTGATAGAGAACAGTAATTGCTTTCTGTTGCACTACCTTTAAGCAGTTCAATACTGTCAATAGGTGCAATTCTGTGTCATTCACGATGACTCGGCTAAGCGTTTTCCGTTTGATTTGAGTATAATGCTAAATGGGCAGCAGGGTTTCCATCTGCTATGTGCCTGTAATAACATTGCCACCGCTTCAATGTGAAGAACCTTTGTGAAGACCCATTTACATGCAGTGTGAAAACACAAAACATGTGTAGTCCTTTTTTCTGTAACCAATCAATCCGAAGGTTAGAAGAAAAAGGAAGTATGCTCCTGTTACCAGCTATATAAAGGAGGTTAACGACACATGAGGTTCTGTAATTAAAATACAGCAAAATACAGTGGTAAATTAAAGTTTTAAAACTTGGTCATCAAGACAAGTTTTTTTGAAAACTATACCCTGAAATTCCAACCACTTTTGGAATTACATAGAATTACATAGAATTCCAACTGACAGATCAGTGACATACAAAACAAAACCAAAAAATAAATTTATAATAATAACACTAACAACAGGGCACATAGAAGTTTGATTTAAAATTAGTGCTCAAACATTTGGTTTGTTTTCAGCCACTTTTTAGGTTGACTTTAAAAGTGCTTAAAGTCTCTTATTTGAATAAGAATCTCATTCCACACTGTTAGCCCCATTGTTATCTCTACTTAAAAATGCATGTACAATGTATGTAAATGTTGAAGGACTACTACTACCACTACTTTTGATTTTAAGTATACTCTAATAATCTGAGTCACTTTTCGAACGTACTAATAAATATAAACTGAAATAACACACCCGAAAGAAAGTGGGGCTCAGTGATTGGTTGGCACTTGGGCCAATCAAAGCCTCGGAAAAAAAGTTATCTGCCATCTTGAATTGATCACCCCGGCAGCATTTTCTCATGGTGGAACGCTTTTTATTTGGCAGGTTTTTTTATCTTTAACATTTTGGAGACTAAAATATCTCTGTGTGGGTTCATTTACGTGTTAATTTACCGTAATTTAAATTGACGCTGCTAATAAAGGACATTCAGTTTTAAGTAAATCTAATTTACAGTATTGTTTCTTTGCAAATGGCGCGACGCCACAGCAATACGAAGCGAAATTAAAAGTTTTCAATAACTTTTCATCTAAAATATCTTTAGATTAAACACCCAAAGTTTGAAGATGATCGGATATGTTTTCTAGGAGGAGATTGTTAAAATACATACTCTATAAAAACCCAAAATGGCACCAAATTCCAAAGTAAAATCAAAATGGAGGCCTTCCTGTTTAGGGTATGACTCTAAACATTTTTTGTAGATCTTAGGCAGTTACATACAACAGACAATGCTTTGTGAACCGCAAAATTTGATGCCCCACTCCCATCATATAGCACGTTGAAAATGTGATTTTTTCCCCCTGTTGTTGTCCCAGGTGTTGAAATGGTCCAGCCCAAGTATGAAGTCAATCAGGTTAACCGTCTAGGACAAGGTTGACCCCTGTAAATCTGCAAAAATGTGCCAAAGTTGTATATTCAAATACTCATAGCTCATTTTCTGTATAATTTACGGATAGCTACCAAAGTCCTTTGTGTATGTCATGGAACAGAATTGAAAGAACACAGAAATGGCAGAAAAAAGACACTAGTTAATATATTTGTATTAAGTTATACTGGTTCTTGTCTTGATTTTTTGAAAATATATGTATTTGATTTGTTTTAAATTGTATTGGTTTCTTGGTGCTGTGATGGTGTGGTTTTTTAAAAATATATTTTAAGACTGTGATACTGGCAAATACTTTTTTTCCCTCGTATTATTTGATACAAACACTCAATCTAACTGTTACAGTCAATATAATGGCTCTTATTTTTAATTTTTTTTTGTGTTAGGATGAAAATGACATGGACTCCTACCACCACATGTCTGCGGGAATACTATGCACAGTTGGGATTGTGTTGGAAGGTAGAGTGGTAATGAAAAAGCTTGCCAACCTGCCCCAGGCCTTTTGCCTCCTCGTGGGCCTTCAGCCTCTTTTTGATAAATTGTTTACCATTTGCCAAAGTGCTGCTATTGTGAGTTCTGTGAATCGAGTTCACTTCGACCATGCAATGCTGCTACCTCAATTTTGAGTTTGCGAGTCAGCAAAATTAAATACAAATAAATAAATTGTCCAAATGGTGGCTTGTATCTCAAAACTTACAAGTCGAGTCAGTTGTATTTTAAGGTAACACCGTATTGAAATTTGCACAAGTACATATTTATAAATAGACCTACATATTTGTAAATAGACCAACATGACCAACAAGAGTAATTTTATGACAAAGTATTAATTTTTTTATTGTTATATTATCTGTATTTAAGTTTCTGTTGAAAAAAAATAAAACTCTAAACATTTGATTTGTACTGTGGCTCCTGTGGTCTTTATCTACTGTATGTGGGCTCTGTGACAGGCCAAAGGGGTTGTGTGCATTGTGAGCTGCGCAGCGGCTAAAGATGGACTGTAGAATATCATCTCTCTGAAATATATAAATATATGTATATAGATAGACAGAGAGAGAGAGAGAGAGAACATTTCTGATCACTTCCTGCTGATTTGGGGGCACTTCCGGTTGATTTTAGGATACTTCCAGTTGATTTAGGTTACTTCTGGGTCACTTCCTGTTTAATTTGGGTCACTTCTGGTTGATTTTGAAGCACCTCCTGTTTATTTGGGTGACTTTCGGTTTATTTAGGGGCACTTCCAGTTGATTTTAGGTCACTTCCGGTTGATTTTAGGTCACTTCCTGTTTAAATTGGGTCACTTCCGGTTTATTTGGGGTACTTCTGATTCACTTCCTGTTGATTTTGGGGCACTTCCGGGTGACTTCCCACTGTTTTTGGGGCACTTCCGTAATAATAATAATAATAATAATAATAATAATAATAATAATAATAACAACAATAATAATATCAACAATAAATTTACTAATATTGATAACAATAATCATAATAATAATAATGATGATAACCATAACAACAAAAGTAACAATAATAATAACAACAATTATAATATTATTAAAGCGGACGTCAACGCAAACATTTTTTTTTCAAGAATATGTTCTATACAAGCCCACTAGTTGAAACTGGGCATTCTGATTAATATTGCGTTTGTGGAATAAATGTTAATCCACTTGTTTTCCTATTCCTAATTTCCTATATTTACCTTTTAGGTGCAACCTATTCCTAGTATTTTGTGGTTGAGTGGAGAAGTTCAGCGGAATAAGTTCACACCAATGAGTATTTAGCCTATGAACCACATTGTACATTGTGCATAGATTGTGAAGGATGTTACATCCGGGAAGCATTAAGAGACCATATGCATGGAAGAGAGCATTAGTAGGAGAATTGTATTTAGACCAGGATATTGCTCTTATGGCTTTCTTTTGAAATATAGCAGTTTGGTGGTAAGTATTGTTCCAAATGATTTTACAATCTCAAACAGGGATTGATATAGGGATAGCACTGCCTCTAGTGGGAGCAATTGCCTTAGTTTATAAAATAATCCCACAAGTTTAAATAATTTTTTGACCAGCTCCTCTATGTGCATTTTGAAATTTATGGATTGGTCAATGTGGATTCCTAAAAATTATGTTCCCAACAGGCCCACTAGTTGAAACACAGCATGCTGATTAATTTTGCATTTGTGGAATATAAGTTAAGCAGCAAAATGCACTTGTTTTTAGCCATCTCTGGGGGCGGCCTTTTTGTCTTCTGTCGACTGAAAATGACATCACAACTGCTCACAACGACCAATCACAGTTATCACAGTTGACCTGTTTTCTGAATCGGAGCCGTGATTGGTTGTTGTGAGCAGTTGTGATGTCATTTTCAATCACTTCGATGTATATATATATATATATATATATATATATATATATATATATATATATATCCATCCATCCATCCATTATCGATACCGCTTATCCTCACAAGGGTCGCGGGGCGTGCTGGAGCCCATCCCAGCTGTCTTCGGGCAGTAGGCGGGGGTCACCCTGAATTGGTTTCCAGCCAATCGCAGGGCACACAGACACAAACATCCGCACTCAAAAAGTGCGGATGCAAAAAGTATCGGTATCGTATCGGTATCGGCCGATACTACCCTGTTTTTACTTGGTATCGGATCAATACCAAAATTCCCAGTATCGCCCACCCCTACTCTTTAGAACACTGCTAAAGGAACTTGTATGTTACTTATCGTAATACGTTCTGGAAGAAAAAAAATTGATCAGTGTTGACAATGTTTAATGTTTTGTTGGTGTTTTTTTTCCGGGATGCATCACAGAGTTGGTGAAGGATGTGGTGAAGTGCACAAGCGAGGACAAATATCAGAGAGGAAGCCATCACCACCGCCTCTAACAAGCTTTGACCCCAGCAAGGAAGAACATGTCGAGCAACACAGAAGCTGCTTCAATCCAAACAAGCAAGCCAAGTCATGATTAGAAAGCACCTCACACTTTCAAATAAAGACTGTTGTTTTTTTTATGTCAGCATTGTTTTATCTCTGTATTTATTGTGGACAGGAAGTGTGACAAGTAAAAAGTGATCAATTCCTGGATGTTCATGGAAGTGTTCAATTAGTTCCAAAATAATTGTCATTATAGAAACACACTAAATGAAAGGTTTCATATAAAAATTCCGATTTCTAAAACATTCTGAATATACCGTTTACATGATTGAGCAGACAGAATTGCTCCGGCATTTGAATAACCCACTGTGTACGGCAACACAGGGCGTCATCACTCAAATGGACGTCATTTCCGCTTGTTACTTTCAACCGTCAATAAAACACTTGATATTCATGTCACTCACCACATAAATGAAGCGGCCGGTTTCCTCCTCGCTCCAAAAGTGTGCTTTTGTGCTGCGTCTCTGAGCTTGTTTACCTTTGTTTGTGTATTTGCGGTGGTTGCACTCCAAACACTGCACTTCCGCATACAAGCACTTCCTGTACTACAAAGACCAGCATTCCTTGCGGTGCGGTTGAGCATGCACAGTGTCTTGATCGTGTATCTGTGCGCCGGCAATATTTTTGCCTTTTTCGCCCTCCTCTCCTCCTCCTCCATCCACTTCTCAGCAGTCGTGCCACGTACAGCATCTTGTTGAGCGCTGTTAGCCACGACTCCGTGAATAGCATCAGGCTAGCCTCCCGGAAGTCCCTCTCATGCCGGGTAAGCGCCGCTAGCTCGTCCATCTTGTTGGGGAGGGATCTAACATTCCCCATGATAACAGACGGGAGGACGGGATGGTATCATCTCCTTTCCCGGCGTTTAACCCCCGCACGAGATCCCCGTCTCTTCCTCCTCAGCTCACGGGGGATATCGGGTCTCGCCCCGGGAGCCGGTGCAGGGTTAGCATGGAGTGCTAACAGCTGATTCCGGCTGTAAACAATGGGGGCGCGGCTCCGAGCCAAGTCGCCGGACACGATCGCGCAAAAAATAGCCACCAGCAGCAGCAAGAATACCGCAGTTTGGGTGTCCATTGCTACGCAAGTTTATGACTATAAAAACTATAAACTATGTGAAAAAGGTATGAGGTAGAATAATAGTAAGGTACAGAAACACACGAAAAGGCTCACCGGTGAGCCAGAGCTGCTGTAGCGGGCTGCCACTTGCGTGGCGCTGGAACCGGAAGGTTTCGACATCGCAATCAAGTTGCTGACACTCGCCTCCATGCTGACCGAATGTGTGCAGTGCACAGCGTTCCCGCCGGGGCTCCCAATGGCAGAAAAATATTAGTGAAATGCAGAGCTGGGCATTTGACCCTTTTTTGCCGGTCACCTCCACCCCCCACAAAAAAAAATAAAAATGCATGACGCCGCCGCGGGAGAGATGCTAACGGCAGAGGTTTATTTAAAGCTCATTAGCTGGCTAATTTACTATTCAAACCCGCTGTGGACACGTTTCAAACATGCTACAAACACGTTTCAAATACGACACTAGTACTTGCCCAACTGCATGTGCTTACTTCCATTGCGAGCCCTGGGATTGGTTTTGTCGTATTGTATAATTATTTGGGTGCACCGCCAGAAATCGCAGTCAACAAGTTACTTATTTATTTTCCACACTTCCCCGGCCTTCAAAATAAAAGCATACCAGCAAACCACCACACAGCAGGTTTGCTACGGGGCATTTCCGGAGAGAGAGAGAGAGAGAGAGATGAATTAGAGCGAGGTTCCTTAATTTCAATGAAAAAGTCGTGCTGTGTTGCTTGTTCAAGTAGGAAAGAAGAAGAGCATTTCACCACTGCAACTACTGCAGAATTCAGCCGCTCGGGTGCTGACGAGAACCAGAGGGCGGGAGCACATTACGCCAGTTTTGAAATTGCTGCATTGGCTTTTAGCTCCAGTGTTTCCTCATGGGGGAGCCTCCGCTTTGAGGGAGGGGTGGCTACCCTTCCCCCAGGGGCTGTCATTGCAGGGACTCCTTGGGTCTGGGTGGCCGGCGGCCTCTACACTTTGTGTGGGGTCCGCCTGTCTAATCCGGGCCTCTATGGTGGTGGCGCCCCTGTGGCCATGGGCTGTCATTCCCCTCGGCGCGGAGAGCTCCCCTTGGGTACCCTTTCCTCATATGGTTTCTCTGTGCCTTGTCATGCCTTTTTAACACATTTTATCAGGTTGTGCACTTTGTGTGGGTGTGTGTGAATGATTGCTGATGTACTAATGGATATCTGTCTTGGGTTTGTTGGGAGGGAGGGCATGAACGGATTTTTTTTTTTTTTTTGTTTCTAATTATCTAGGTTTTGCTTTGAATGTTTTAAAGCACTTTGAGTTGCATTTTTATGTATGAAAAGTGCTATATAAATAAAATGTGATTGATTGATTGAAAGACGCCAGAAGAAGTGCATGAACTCCACCTTGTGCCAGCGTCATCCTTGAGTGCTGCGCGCAGCTTGACTATACTCGGGACACAAGTTGTTTTGAAACAGTTATGTTCCAAGTCGGGGGGCGTCTCTTCAAAAAGAAAGCGACAACAATGGATATCGTTCCTGCTACAACCATAAAGTCATCAATGCGCGGAGGCCACCGATTTTAGCAGTTAAGCAGCAAAATCCACTAGTTTTTAGCCATCTCAGGGGGCGTCCATTTTGTCATTTCTGTCGACTGAAAATGAAATCACAGTTGCTCAGGGCTCTGCCGACGACCAATCATGGCTCAGCTTCAGAAAACAGGTCAGCTGTGATTGGTCGTTGCCTGAGCCCTGAGAAAGTGATGTAAATTTCACTCGACAGAAGTGACAAAATGGCCAGCCCCTGAGATGGCTAAAAACGGGTGCATTTTTTTGCTGAATTCATATTCCACAAACGGAATATTAATCTGAATGCCTTGTTTCAACTAGTGGGCTGGCATAGAACATATTGTTGTAAAGAAATTTTTAGGGTTGACTTTGTCTTTAAGTAAATGGAGCAGAGTAAATGTGCCCACCTCTAGTAGCACTGTGGAGATGGAGAGAGGACCATGCTTGACTCCCCGATGCAGGACACACGGGACAAAGTGCTGTTTCTGCAGGCCACTCCAAAAGTCCAACTCAGCACCTCTGGACCTTTGTGAAGTGACCATTGATTTGATCTTTCCACTTATTCCTCCATTGACATTGATACACTGTGTCAGATCTTTTTGACAGAATAAATCTCAATAAACAGACTGATTGTCAAAAGACAAGCTGAGGTATTTCTGTTGATGTTAACGAGTATTTTTTTTTTTACAGTGATTGTCAGCTCCTTATTCAATGCGAGCCTTACTTTCGACGGCGATTGCATTCGTTACATCTCATTTGCATATTAAGAGAGGGTTCCCATTTGAAAGATCAAAGCAATCTAAGCATGGCCAATGTGGGACCGCTGCCAAGAAGATTGTCGATTCCATTAAAGGTGGGGCCAGATGTTTGTCATTACCTTTATTGATAAACACACGGTCAATACTGTGATTTATTCTATGGGGATACGACTAAGCTTTAGTCACAAGTTTCACTCAAGCACAATCAATAGTACACAATGGACAAGTACAACACGACCACATGTGAACTGAGAGCCTCAGCAAAGCTTTTGCAAACACTGTTCTCGGTTACACAAATGCTGGATTCTCGCCGCTAAGGTGCCCAATTCAGTTTTAATGTCCAATTTTTGACACTCTATTTCCATATACAGTACATTTCAACAGAGGTGGGTATCTCCTAACCGCCACCGAGTTCCCGTCTGCCTATTTAAACGACCCGCGTGGTCCCAGTCCATGCCTCGTCGGCGACAGCCAATTAGCGTCGAAAACGTAATCTTCATGTCACACGCAAATATCAAACAAAAACAATTAACACACACACACACACGAATAGCGTGGTGATCGGTGAAATGAAAACAATATGGGGCACATGTCATTGCATCATGGGACCGCAAGGTACACAACACTGTTTTATTTTTTTTCCTTACTTGGCCCCGTGCCAGGTGTGCAGCACCTGCGTGTGATGTGGTACAGCCTGTTAACTCCATTCTCGACACTGTTTGGCTGACTCGGACCAACTGGGACCACGTCGGTTGGCTAAATATGCAGACAGGAACTTGGTGGCAGTTAGGCGATGCCCAGCTCTGCATTTCTAGTGACACATATCCCATTTGGCTGTGATTAAACCAGTTAATTTCGTTGACTGCAATTTTCCAGCATTTATTTCATCACAAATATTTTTATTCAGACGAAAACAAAACGAACACTAAAATAGAAGTCATTCATTGATACGATAACTACATTGACTTGACAATCTTGTCAACAAATAAAAGACGAAACGAAAAAATACAGTCACGAAATCAAGTCAGAAGAAGGAAACATATGCAGGTAGGAGAAAAGAACCACTCACAAAATGGAACAGACGGAACCAAGTGGGAAGAGAACCAATCAGACGCCAATTTAAGCGGTCAACGGAAGCCAGTCACCCGCTTCAATCACACTCTCAGGAAGAAAGCAGTCGACAAATGAGAAAGATACGATGGTGAAAGTGACATATAATGTCCATTATATAATAATAATAATAATAATAATAATATTGCTGGTAGAAAGCGGCACAAGCATTTTTGGACTCATTTCACCTTCAACGATGAAGAAAAAAGACGAAGTGTAAATCATGTGGAACGGTCATTCGTAAGAAGAATACGACAAATTTCAAGCAACGTCAACAGAATGTACATCCAGAGATGTTTTCTAAGGTAAATTTGCTGCCGTTGCTAATATAGCATTAAACAGTGGCGAACTGAAAATAATTGCGTACGTATTATGCTGTGGTAAATGACAGCAGTTTAACACCATTAGCATTGGATCTGTTGACAATGCTAGCTTCCCAAGCCCTTTTTTTACATTTACTTAGTCCAAAACAAATTTTTAAGATGTCATAATATTGTCATTTCAACATTTGCCATTGAAACAAAGTTTAATAATGACACCGTTGTGTTAAATGTGTGTCTTGCGTTTTAAACTACAGTTATAAACAGGTGTGTTTAACTTTTGTGTATAAAAGTTTAAATGTATGCTAAAGAAAAACGTTGACGAATTTAATTATTAATTTAGTCTACTAAAATTGCTCTTTATTTTCATCGGCTAAAATTGGACTAAAACTAAAATACAATCAGATGACTAATTTATGATTAAAACTTTCATTAATTTTAGTCAGAAGACTATAACTAAAACTAAATGAAAAGATCTTGTCAAAATTAACACTGGTTTACACAGACCATGAAACAACCAGAGGTTGGCGTTTTACTACACTTTCTGGTCGGTCATCCATCAGCGGCCTGGGTAACCACCTGTAATCAGACCGTCATTTTTTGAGCCGAACTGAATTGTAATCATCAGTTGGTCAGTTCGTCAAGTCAGTCGGTCATTTCAGTCCCTCAATTAGTCCGTCAGAAATACGTCGGTCTGTCAGTCTATCCACCAACCGATCACCCCGCCCCCAAAAACAAGGATGCGAGGATAAGAGGTGAAGGGAATGGATAGATGGATAGTTTAGTTCGGTGTGTAGTTAAATATCTGCATGTTGGCTAATGAGTGAAGTTAGCGTGGCCATCACGCGACGCTGGCGTCTGCTGGGGTCTGGTTTGTGCTCCCTCCCCTAAACCATTTAAGAGTAACTTGCAACTGACATCTCACAATTTAGCAATTTTGAATATGATCTTGTGAACCATAGCAGCTCAAACATGGCCATCTGCTGTTGCGACCTGAAATTTGCTGTGAAGTAGTCAGTAGTTTTTACAGAGCGTTCTGTTGGTGGTGGTGGTCTATAGGAGGAGGCCATGGACTGCAACCTTTGAATAGACGCTGAGTCGCCCGACTGGACCGAAATGTAATTACCTCTCCCTCGCAATGTCACACCGCAGACCTGAGTCTGACGGCAGCCTTAAAGTGGATTGAATTAACCTTCCCAGCTGGGAACTGTATTATTTTGTGGCATAAACCCCACCTTGCATTTCGTTATTTTCTTGTCTCAACACACAAAATTGCTTTTCTAAAATTGCTCATATAACAATGAGCTCAGACCTCAGAAGGCTGTGCATCCTCACTGACGTCACCGGATATTCTCCTCTCACTGCGCATTCATAGCTGTGTGAAAGCAGAGCTAATAGTCTGTATGTGACACTAATTTGGCACTCGCTGCATTAAAACCTTTGTCATAATCTTTTCGATCAAACAGCTCGGCTTTTGTGTATCTGTATGTGGTGTGAAACGTTGGAACAGCCTGGATAACCAACACAAGTTGTGCCAAAATATTCACAGATTTAAACAGTTATATAAACATATGCTCTGGTCACAATATGGTGAGAGCGGGTCTTAATGCCATGCAATGTTTATCTGCAATATGCAATTATGCAATATGGAATCAATTCTCTGTCTTGAAATGTTGATGTGTGCTTGTTGTTCCTCACCAAATTGGTATGTATTGCCTATTACCTTTCTGGTAACGTTGTTTTTACCATTGCTGGTATGTGCTTTCTTTATGTAGTCTCTTACCATTGCTGGTATGATCTTTTCTTTGTTGTTTCTTACCATTATTGGTATGTCCTTGTTTTACCATGGCTGGTATGTATTATTATTAATAAAGTTAACAGTTAACTGAATGAATGAACAAAAGTATATTGCTCTTATTTTCATTCATATTTTGGTTATATATTGCAATACTGTGGTCAATTTTCCCTTGCCTTTTTGTTTATTGTTCTGGATGATGTTAAAGGACAGAAGGAAGTATTTAAACTGTTAAATTATTGATGAGAAATAGGGGTGGGATTAAATAAATTTTTCTTCTTCCCACTCCTTTTCCAGTGTTAATGATTTGATTTGAATATCGAACCTGTATATTTTCTGCTTTAAGTATTGCTCAAGTCTTTTTTGTTTGTTGTTTGTTTGTTTTTTGTATGCAGGTCATATATGTTTTATAAGTAATTTAAAAAAAAAAAAAACAGGTTATGTACAGATGCTTATGGAGATTGATGAATATTTTCATGATGTGATTTATTTTCTTGGGGGTGTACAGTATTTGCTGGCTGGACGGGTAATGTGCTGCTGTAACGAGGACTTAAATGAGTCATTCATCTTGCAGACCCAAGGGTAAAGGGACGGCGTGGCAGCTAGTTCTCAAAGAGCAAACCTCGAAGTTGAGAGCTTCAGATGATGTAAAATTATATGTGATTGCATGTATTAAGGACAATAAGATTAAGCAATATATACTGTAAATCAAATGTTTAATGTGCTCTCTGTAGTATTTCTGGACAGAGATTTTCTGGGGCAGTTGATCCATAACAAGAGTGAAAATAGAGATAACACTGCAGGATAGGGAGGGAAGGTCCTGATCTGTGGGAGGTGTTCAGTATTGTAAATGACTCCCTCTGAGCGGGGAGGGAGGTAGGAACCTGCTGGCTGTCGGGGGGCTTCCTGGCTATATAATTGAAAATCATTCAGACAGCTGTAGAGTTTAACCTTGGAGGGCTGTGATCTAGTCACTAATTGATGTGTTGGCATGCGCTGGCAATTGAAAAGTGAGTTGTGTGTGGGCGTCCCTATTTGCATTGCCTCTTTCATAAGATCTTTACACAACAGCAACGCTTTATGAAGGTGCTTCAATAACTCTGTGATGTCTCTTGACATTTCACTTGAAACTTTTCTATTATGCGCCCATTTACTGCTAAAGTGCTCTCCTGGAAGCACCTTCAGGCTGCATCATTCAGTTTGAGAATCTTTCCGTTTTCTCGAGCAAACTGCTCTGCTTGATACTGCCGCCCTCAAATGTCTACCTCTGCTGCTATTTGGGGAGGGCGACAGTGAGCAAAAAGGTTGTGAGATTTTCATCTCATATATATGTTTCTGCTCTGTTGGAGCAGAGCCACCTTCCTACTAGCAGCAGGCATTAGCAATGTGATTCTCTGGGCCAGATTCTCAACCAGATGCATTATTGATGGATGACTGATTGGGAACTCAATTACACAAAGATTACGTGGCTAGCAGACACTGGGACAGGGCTATCCTGTCAGAGAGATTGAATTAGAGCACAGAGAGAAAGTGTACTTCAGATGCCGCTCTTCTGTCTCCTGACCACCTGAGTCTGCAGCTTAGGTCTTTCGTAGCACCTTCCTTGCGAGTGTCAGTGTAGGTGGGTGTGCAGCTGGCTGGACACACACTCATTTCGAAGGCTGGCATTGTTGGAGTAACTTATGATCCGCCATGATCTCCAGGAAAGTGGTGAAGGAAATATATGTCGAGACACATAGGACAATACAAATAACACCAATAACACATTCAATAAATGTGTTATTTTCAATTAAAAAGTAAACCCTAATGGCCATACATTCTTATTCAAATAGTCTGGGAAAACAGTGATAGAGTAAACCCCTGAAAAGAGTAAACCCCTGAAATTCGTGGGGGATAGGGAAAGAGTCCTGTCGTAAATAAAAAACCTTAAGAAATGTTGCCCTGCCTCCCATTTTTGGTTTAATCATTTACTTTAGTAAAAAAGTATACCACAAACTATGATCCCAAAACACTCTAATAGCTATTCAAATTCATCTTGCAACATTTACTCATGAAAATCAATGGATTACAGATTATTTGATTGGAAAAAAATGGTGCATGTCTCAATTGTGTAACTAGACTTTTTAGATTCCTTCTCCAAATGTGTCGGCATTGCAAAGCAATAGTCTGCTCTTGATTGATTTTTGATGCTGTTGTAACACTTCACTTGGATGTTAAAAAGACAACATAATGAAATCTGTTTTGATTGGTGATTTAAGATAAGTGAATCACATTAAAACGACACAGAGTTGGTGAGAGTATTGATCCATGATCTTGGCATATAGCCTACTGTACCACATATGTGGCAATATCAATATTTTGTCACACCCTGCTTGTTTGTGTATTCTTCTGTATAATTTGATATTTGAAATGACAGCTGCTCTTCCTTTACATCCGAGACAGATGCCGTGATGGGATTGTGAATGTATGTGCATAAATATTGGCATTTTACCAAATCTCATTCATATAACATGGCCCAACTGAATGAGAATGGTGCCTCGCAGGGTCGAATGCTATTACAAGTTTAATGTGAATTCAGGCTTGAGGAAGATGAGAGAAGGGGGTCCTCGGCATCTGAAATGGAAGCATTCATCTTCCCTTTCTGTTGGTCAGCAAATGCACTCAAAGGGAAGGAAGCAGGCTGGTGAAAAAAAGCGGAGACGAGGCTGACCTCAGAGAAATCATTTTATTGCAGATCACCCGGCGGAGCCTATTTCACCCTTCGCTCTTGTACAAGTGGATATGCGAGGCTTGTGTTTATTGCGTTCATCAGTGACGACATGAATGACTGATTTTATGTGTGAGTGGCTCCCCATTTCTGCTTTTATTCTGCTCAAAGGAAAAAGTCATTTACAAATGAAATTTTGGCTGGTGAAGAAAGTGCATGTGTGATCTTGAACAAAGTTTCTTTTTTGTATTCGCAGAGTGCCTGATTTATGAGGATCACAAACAGCGGACGCTAAATTGCAAGTTCACTCATTGCGTATGATCAGCTAAAACTGTGATCTTTCACCAAGCATGGTCACTAGGGTGGTTCTTCCAAAGGGGTACATCTTAAAATTCAAAATTTTTTAAGCTCGAACCCTCTGAATTTATTTGAATAGTTGGAAAAACTCCTCTGGTGAAAATTTTCCCAGTTCTGACAAGATTTATCCCTGCCTCGCTGGTCTTGAAGTTTAGCCTCATCTCTTTTTATGGCTTACAAATGACAATAACATATCAGTGCTGAAGTTTAAAATGCTCCTTGTTTCCTCAATCCCACTCAGGGATGGAATTTTCCAAAACCAAGCTTGTCATTGTGGTCAAATATTTTAAACCAAATCAATACATAAGGGTTTTGGTTGATATTTGGTTTTGCACTGTAGTCATGTTGTTAAACCGTATGATGTTTTGATTTGACATTTGGCTGAGGTGTTATCTTTAAATCATGGCTGCAGCTAAGCAGAATTATTTGATTGCTCCAATTGAAGACATGTGTGGCTCTTAACTTCACTCTGAAGAAGTACTTGGACTTTTACTCTTCCATATTGAGCAAAACAAGAAGTCTGTGAAGGAAGCAGTGAATGATGCGCCGAACATTGTGATTGACCATTGCAATGAAGAGACACTACCTTGGCAAAAATAGAATAGCTTCTCAATGAGTTAAAGAATGTCAAACAAAACAAGGGGCAGGGTGATGCTCAGGCAATCCCTGAAGAAGTCTTTAAGTAAGCCTTAAACATTGTCACAAATGAGGAGGATAAAGCATTTCTTTTTGCTCAGCCTGAACTAATCAGTGATGAGCTGCAACTTCTCAGCAACTTCTCTTTCAAGTTGTTTTGCAACATTCTACAGAATTCCTTTTTGGACTGAAAAAAGAAGGGTTTAGAAGACCGTGTAAAAGTTTAACAGACAGTCCAACAACAGATTTAAATCAATGTTAGAATTTATCAGACAATTTAATATTTTGATGCCAAAACTGGGGTCATTTTATGTCAATTTATTGGCTTTATTTATTTATATTTTATATATTATTCATGGGGCGGCACAGTGGTCGACTGGTTAGCATGTCCGCCTCACAGTTCAGAATCAATGTTAGAGTTTATCAGACAATTTAATATTTTGATGCCAAAACTGGGGTAATTTTATGTCAATTTATTGGCTTTATTTATTTACATTTTATATATTATTCATGGGGCGGCACGGTGGTCGACTGGTTAGCATGTCCGCCTCACAGTTCAGAGGTCGTGGGTTCGATCCGGCCCCGGCCTCCCTGTGTGGAGTTTGCATGTTCTCCCCATGCCTGCGTGGGTTTTCTCCGGGTACTCCGGTTTCCTCCCACATTCCAAAAACATGCATGGTAAGTTGATTGGACACTCTAAATTGCCCCTAGGTGTGATTGTGAGTGCGGATGTTTGTCTCTGTGTGCCCTGCAATTGGCTGGCAACCAATTCAGGGTGTCCCCCGCCTACTGCCCGAAGTCAGCTGGGATAGGCTCCAGCACGCCCCGCGACCCTTGTGAGGATAAGCAGCACAGATAATGGATGGATGGATATTATTTATGTCTATATTTATTAATACATGTACCACACCCTTTTATTGTTTTTTCTTTATTTATTGGGCGGCACAGTGGTCGACTGGTTAGTGTGTCCGCCTCACAGTTCAGAGGTCGTGGGTTCGATCCCGGCTCCGGCCTCCCTGTGTGGAGTTTACATGTTCTCCCTGTGGGTGCGTGGGTTTTCTCTGGGTTCTCCGGTTTCCTCCCACATTCCAAAACATGCGTGGTAAGTTGATTGGGCACTCTGAATTGCCCCTAGGTGTGATTGTGAGTGCGGATGTTTGTCTCTGTGTTTGCCCGGGGGCGGGCTGCGCTGACGAACGCAGATAGGTCGGTCGAACTTGGGGGTGTGTTGTTCACGACGCCATTAGCCTTTAGCTCCGGTAACTGCTAACCCGTGTGCCGTTGCTGTGCTCGCTCGTCCAATATTTTAAAAGTAAAGGAAAAGTGAATGAATATAGACGGTCGAATATGTGCAGACTCTTCTGAGCATTTTTGGCGGACAAAGACATCCAAACCAACTTTGAATCGGTGACAAGGAGCGACCAGTATGCACCAGCTTATTACTGCCGAGCAAGGCGAGTTTAAACTGTTCGCACGGCAAAACAAGTCCGTGGAAGATGACCATCTAGATGCCATGGGTTGCGCTCTTGGACACCCGGAGCAATGGATTCTGTGGTAAACACAAAATACCCAGAAATACTTGGAATATTGTCATTTAGTTATCTGTTGTGGTAATTTCCATCAGAAACGCAAATTGTGTGAGTGCATGTGCACTGAAAATGGTTAGATGTTCAAAGTCTCACCACTTAAGTATTCATAAAACAGAATAGTGGATTTACTGTATATACAGGAAGTAGATTCGTTTTGTAAGACACTGTACTATTCAGTTTCAGAAATAAAACATCGCGTTTACATATAAGGAAAAAAAATGTACCTACCGTAAATAATGAAGCATTGCATTTTGAATAACTCCCACGTCAAATAAATGTTAAAAAAGACAACTGTTAAAAACAAAATGCAAACGTAAGTCTTAAATTACAGACCCATATAATCTAATAGTGAAGTCTGACCTTTTTTGGACATGTATTTTTTATTTACAGCTGTTCTGGATGGATATTTGAGACAGTTTCAAGTGAAGAAATCATGACTGTCATCATCCGCTATACAGAAGTACAGTGTCTCCTGCGACTAAAGCATCGCCAGTCCTGGTAAATTTCATTTTACAATAACTTGTAGGGCACTTAAATTATTTATTGTTACTCATTTTGCTTTTGTATGTCAAAATGTCAGTGGAAAAGGAGCCTAATCAACTCTTCCTGGATCCTGGATGTGCTGCGCTGCTGTTTCTGAGGCATGAAGGTAAAATACCTGTTGTACTCACAGAAATACTTTATGGTTTGATTTAGTTGGTCACCTGTTGCAGCCATTATCAGTAGCACTTTTGAGTTACTTATAGCAATAACAGGCTGATGCCAAAGGTAAGGCTCTGCCTCCTCAATATAGCTTTCACCTTTATAAACTCAAGTACAGTACTCATGAAAAAACTAAAATACTGCATGTTAAATAAAAAACTGCACCTGAATAAATATATTTAAAAAAACAACTGTTGAACACAAGATGTAAATGTCTGCATAAATCACTGACTTATATCCATTAATACTAAACTATGATGTTTTTGATTTGCAGCTGTTGCACATACTGAAGAAGTTTCCAATGCAGAGACAAGTGTGAGCTCTCCATCAGGCTACCAAGAAGCAAACCTCATCCAACGTTTGCCCATGTCAGTAAGATGTTTCCCTCACAGTAACTTGTAGGACAATTCCGTTATTAAATATGCGTTTCTATCATCAATAGGAAACCGCGTAGGGGATGGCACCTTGGATGCGATCACAGAAATGGAAATGGCAAGCCAGGAGTTCACTGTGGCAGAAAATTACGTATGGCAAGCCAGACACTTTTCAAAGTTGCGAGCGATGCCGAGTTGGTCCGGGTGCAAGACAATAGTAAATTCAGCCCGGCTTCTCGTTGTTTATTTTGTCTTTTAGTGTGCACAAATAAAAAGTCACAATGTATAAAAAAAAATTCTCCAAAACACACTTCACGCTGATGTAATTAAAAACTCCATAAGAGCTGTCAATGAGTATTTATTTCATTTATTTAACTTTTACTTATCCATGTATCATATTTACAATGCTGACCAGGCTACAGACAGCAGATTAAAACATGGCAAAATAAAAGCAAATACATATACCGGTACTCATATATACTACAAATAGATTCAGCTATTACATGTATTAGGGAAAAACTTTCTCATAAAAAATATATATAAATCACTCCTTTATTGAGATAAAGGGTAAGTAAAACTATATGTTTACATAAGCATTAAGCAACAATATTTTCACTCTGATTTTCATGTTGACACATTTAAATATTGATTGTATATTTTAAAGTTAACCAATATTAAACTTAGATTAATAATATGATAGCTTTAAAGGTCACTTAATTATTCTCCACCTGCAAATTGATGTTGATGTAGGGTGTCAGTAATGAGTCGGGAAGTAACACCTCCCACTGATGCGTCATCAGCCTCATTTGCATAGTATACCAAGAACTATGTGTTGGGGTGGAAATGCAAACCACCTGGGCCACAGGAACTTGTGTTACCAGGAACTTATATTACCAGGAACTAAATGTTCCTGGGCTTGTTGGTGAAAAAGGGGCTCTTGTTGGTGGAAAAGGGGCTAATATTGTCTACAAACATAACATAATCAGTGTTGGGCAAGTTACTTCCAAAATGTAATACATTACATATTACTTACATGTGAAAGTAATACGTTTCTTTACAATATTACTCTATTTGTAGAGTAATGCGTTACTCAAGTTTAAGTTACTTTTAAGTTACTTTTTCAAAAATCGGGGATTCATTTATTTAATAATGATTTCAAGACCTTAAAAGGAAAATGCTAAATTTGCTGCCATACTCTAATTTATGAGCATATTTAACTATATAGTGTGGTCTATAATATTAAATGTTTCGACTCTATGGTGTGGTGGGACATCACTACCTTTGATCAATATTTGTATCAATAAGATTTATTTTTTAAATATAAATATTGGAACTGATATATTGTCCAGTAAATAAATAAGCACAGACTGTAAACCACAAATGAAATTATCATTATTCTCAAATTAATTTAAACACTGGGGGCGGCATGGCTCGGTGGTAGAGTGGTCCTTTCCCAACCGGCAGGTTGTGGGTTCAATCCCCGGCCATTGTGACCATGTTGAAGTATCCTTGAGCAAGATACTGAACCCCCAGTTTCTCCCGATGCTGCGTCATTATGAGGTAGATGAGGTACAGTGTAAAGCGCTTTGAGTACCAAAGGTAGAAAAGCGCTATACAAGTGACAGTTCATTTGCTATTTACACACAAATAATAGTGATGCATAACATACAATTGATAATTGGTCTAACAAGATAGATGGATGGATGGATAGATAGATAGATAGATAGATAGATAGATAGATGGATAGAAACACACAGACAGGGCATGTGTAATAAAAGCAAAAATATGTATTGATCAAGTCAAAACTGACCTAACTAAAAGTTTTTTCCTTTTTCGTTATTATTTTTTCTGTTTATAAAAATTGAAAGTTCAGTTAGTTCTAATTTTCTTTTACTACATGGAGACAAAGTTTCGAGGTGATCTGTCGACGTTTTACATATGGCACTAAGTTCATTAAATCATATCTAAAAAGCACAGTAACTTAATTTTTTTGCAATTTATTCGCTTCGTTTTACTTAAGATTTGTTCCTGCTTGTATTTTGTGTCTATGATTTGCATTTTATTTTATGAAACCGTGACAGTGATTATTGTCACAAACAATAACTTCTCAGCCCTCTTCATTGTTGTCAATGGTGTAAAGACAATTCATTTGCTTGGTGAAGAGTTGACATGCACACTTACATTGTAGCGTGAAGCTCCAAGTGCAACAAGAACTATTTATCTGAATATTGCTGGAAGTAAAGCTTACAATCAATTGATGTTATGAAGTCTCTCACTTGCTAGATGATGCCAACATGTATATTATAGTTCTGAAATATGTAACGCGTTACCAGTCTCAGTAACTGTAATAATATTACAAAAAAATTGGATTAATGCGCTACATTACGTCGTTACTGCCTAAATGTAATGCATTACTGTACTGCGTTAATTTTGTAACGCGTTACCCCCAACACTGAACATAACCATATGTCACGTTCAACTGGTTCCACTGGTTCAAAGTCCACGGATAGACAGATATACATGGCACGTCTAAATCACTGCCATCACTTATTTCAGAGCTCTCGCATTCGTATGTGTTCGCCATTATGCTCGAAAAAATACTGGGACTTCCTCCGAGGGCTCACGACACTGTGTCATGTGTACATTCTGATGCATTTCATTGGCTCAGAGACCGGAAATTGGATAAAAAAAAGAAGATAACGTATACGCTCTCCCGACTCTAAAGCTTGAAAGCTGCAACAGCTCTCCCGGCTCGAGTGGTAGAAATGCGGCTATACGCTTCCGGCCTTAATGGTAGTTAACATGGAATGGTGAACTCCAAACTGCACAGTAGAATGTGTGACTGTACGCATGAATATGTGTGTTTGCGGCATCCTCAGTGTGTGCATCTTTACTTGTGTGTATTTATAATCAGCTAGCCTGTATCACAAGTTGCAAGCCA
This sequence comes from Filicampus tigris, assembly GCF_054856515.1. Lineage (NCBI taxonomy): Eukaryota > Metazoa > Chordata > Actinopteri > Syngnathiformes > Syngnathidae > Filicampus > Filicampus tigris. The sequence continues at coordinate 1,320,127 of NC_141217.1, forward strand.
GTTCTTTACCAAGGGGGAGAACCTCAGTGGCACTTTGTTGCACCTAGCCATGTGTGCTGTTGCCATTTAAGGCTATGCTATATTGTTGGCTTTGAATGTTTTTGAATTTGGTCATTTGAGGGTCAACACTGCATTCAGAAAACAATCTTTCATTTGATTTCATTTAATTAGAGTTCAGATTGTATATAGCCCGTGTATAGGCCTGTTACCAAGTGTGCTGCCTCATTTGTTTGTTAGACATTTTTGTATTTTTATTATCTGACTTGAATTCCTTAAAGTTCATTACTGTTAATGCCATCGCTAATGGTGTAGTGGTACACTTGCCTGACTTGAATGACGGTAGCGTGGGATTGGTTCCTGCTCAGTGACGGTGTATATAGTTGTTTGTCTATGTGGGTGCCCTGAGACTGGCTGGCGACCAGTTCATGGTGTAGTCCACCTTTTCAGTCAGCTGGGATAGGCAAAAAATTAAGGTTGGTCAACATTAAATAATCAGGTCATCAGAAGTCATTAAACTTTTTCTGTGAAGTCAAATATTTTAGAGGTGATATCTATTTTTTATTTTTTTGTTTAAGTGGGGTTATACTTTTTTCAGTGTAATTTATATGCTATGGGTGAATATTTAGTATTTTGCAATTATTATAAGAAAAACATTAAGATACAGTTGTAAATTTACAGAAATTTGTTTCAGCTAAATCAAGTTTCAACCTATTTTTACAAGACTTGAGTAAATCGCTCCCTGTCTTAATTCTTCCATTGTCATTCGACTAGTGTCAGTGAAGAAAACAACTCTTGAAAGAGTCTCTTGTTTGCTGGTGTTGTCAATGGCGAAAGGGCCACGGTGAGGATTGGGAGGGGGGCATTTAAAATTAGAGGCGGACCCACTTATAGGCGGGTACTATTTTTTCCCCCCGGAAAAAAAGGCGAATGACGGACGACAGAAGGGTACCCACGCTGCAGACGGATAACGAATAATGGACGCTCAATTATTAGTAAAAGCCCAGCTCTGGTTCAGGCTTACTGCTTCAATTTCAAGCCGAGGAAAGGTGTGCAGCAGGCAATTCCATTACACTCCCAGACACATGAAATCACAAAACTATCTACTAAAACTGTTTTACTTGTTGTGACTGGTTGTTCCTTTATGTATCAGTTGCTATGTAGTTGCTGTGGTCCTTTTATGCTTTGTCCTTTATTATGTTAGATAGGCCTGATGTATTACAGTTTACTGTATAAGCTTGAGTTACGTACGTCAAACCTTCTTCGAGTGAGGATGCAAGCTCTCTCCCAGTCAGAATTCCTCCAGTCCTGCTCTCTGTAGTTACTTTGTATTTTCGATGATAAAGACTTTTACTTTTTACCTCCGTGTCACATCTACTATTGGGTCCAAATCCTGCTCCTCACATGTCAGAAGGTATTGACCAGTCGTGGACCCAGCCGACTCAGACACAATCCATCAAGCCGAAGACGTCACCACCAACTCCTAACCATGCCTCCACCTCCAATCAGGGAGTGATTGTCTCATTGGCTGCTGCTTCACCTTTTCACTGAGAACCTCTTGTGTCGCTCCTCCTCAATGGGTCGTCCAGGCCGTTGCAAGTCTGGCTCTGCCTGCTGCCGCCCTCATCCTGCCGACCACTGGTTTGACTGGTTAGTGTGTCCGCCTCACAGTTCAGAGGTCGTGGGTTCGATCCCGGCTCCGGCCTCCCTGTGTGGAGTTTGCATGTTCTCCCCGTGCCTGCGTGGGTTTTCTCTGGGTACTCCGGTTTCCTCCCACATTCCAAAAACATGCACGGTAAGTTGATTGGACTCTCTGAATTGCCCCTAGGTGTGATTGTGAGTGCGGATGTTTGTCTCTGTGTGCCCTGCGGTTGACTGGCAACCAATCCAGGGTGTCCCCCGCCTATTGACCGAAGACAGCTGGGATAGGCTCCAGCACGCCACGCAACCCTTGTGAGGATAAGCGGTATCGATAATGTGTTTAAATTATCCATGCATTTTAATAGCATTAAGGAATTATCTTTATGTTTCTTGATGTGAAATTATATACAGGTAATAATGTGTTAATGATTTCACACATAAGTCGCATTTTTTTTTTTTTTTTGGTTTTGTTTTGTATGTCGCTGACGTGTAAGTTCTATTTCATTTTGTACTTTCCTTTACTGTTGATGTTATTGTAATGTTGCTTCTTCTGACCTGCCAGGGACTGCAGATGGAAAGTAGCCGTTGGCTAATTCTGTCATATTTAAGATAAGATAAGATAAGATAAGAATGCCTTTATTGATCCCACAGTGGGGAAATTTTCATTGTTACAGTAGCAAAGATATAGGTCACACAGGGGCGGCGGCATAATGTGGCCATTAATGTATAACATTGACGGCAAACATTTAGAATCAAACCTATGTAGATATACGCAGTAACATGTGTATATACACATGTGTATACACACCAACCTACATCTATATAAAAAATATGAGGAACATTCAATTACATGTAAAAATTCATTAATATGCACTGTCCCTTTTAAATAATAATAAATAAATGAATTACAAATTTGGTTAACCTCCTTTCTGATTTAGATTCAGATTGTGACATTAATTTTGGCTTTCTGAGTCCTTCCGCAGTCATTATTCAAACCCTTGTCAGTTTTTGTCACGTTTTTCTGATGATGATCCCTTAGTGTCCACCCCGGAACTCTTCCCATCAGACCCTTACTTGGGCGCCCGCGGGGTGGCCAACTAAGGCACCTAAGTAAAGGTTCTGGTTCCATCCATAATCCCGCCTTTTCCAAGTCGCGTCATTATGAACCTTTACCCAAGTCATTTCATACTTCTTCACCTAGTCCCATTCGTCCCATTTTTTCTAGTTTACCTTCCTCACTGTTTGTACTCCCAGCCTCCCATGTCTCTTGTGCTTCCTGACCTCTATGGTGGTTGGCTGATGAGGCAAGGCCCCGTGCAGGCCTCCTCTGCACCATCATCCTCCAACCCTGTTCCAGCGACGCAGCCAGCACTTTCTTCTCATTTTGTAGATTTTACTGTAATATAGACAAGTTTATCACATTTTAACCATATGCGCAACCAATGTACACCAATTACGTAAATTGAATAGGCTATTTTTTTCAGTGCAGACATCATTTGCATTCCCAAGTTGTGTCCCTCTGACTGCCATCCATAACGATGGAGCAATTAAGTCTCGATGGGTCGCACCATCGCAATTGTATAATCATCTCCGTTTAAGTCCGAGCACTGTATTTCCCTCTGTCCTGCCGTTCGTGTTAGATTTGGTCATGTAGAGGGCGGTACATTCGGGCTCCCAAGTTCAGTGACTTATCAAGGGAAAATGTCCTACAGCTGCATGTACGCACGCACGGTTTGATAGGTCGGATCTTTTTCGTACGCCATTTTCAGATTTTGTGCGTACATACACTTTTAGTTTGAATTCTACGCACTCTTTGATAAGTGAGACCCCTGGCCATTAATATTACTCAAAAGAAGGTTGCCCACGTTTACTTCACACTTGGTCTTTAACAGAGCTGGGCAGTCCATCCCTGGGCCGGACCGGTTGGACCCTCCGGCCCGGCCGGATGCCCATTTTTGGGACGGGGCTGACAAATTTTTTAAAAATGGCTGGACTAAGCATGGCCGGAAGTTGATTTTAGTCCGGCCCACTAATCGGCCCTCATGCGTGTGACGTGTTCGCGAGGCGGCAAAATTTCATCTCAGCCTACTCGGTGAAAGGCTTCTTTTTAGGCTTCTTTCTACTCCCGTGTCGGCGTGAGCGACAACTGATGTTATAGGGATTGTGGTATCATCTTCCCTTTATGGTTGTAGCAGGCACGATATCCATTGTGGTCGCTATCTTTTTGAAGCGACGCCCCCGACTTGTTTCAAAACAACTTGTGTCCTCAAGTATATATATTATTGTTATTATTATTATTATTTATTATTTTTGGGGGAGGGGGGGAGTATATTTAAACTGCGCGCAGCACTGATTCAAGGATGACACAGCCACATCAATGTGGAGTTCATGCACTTCTCAGGCGTCTTCCCTATTTCCGGAAATACGCCATAGCAAAACAGCTGTGTATAGTGGTTTGCCGGTATGCTTTTATTTTGAAGGCTGGGAAGGAAGGGAAGTGTGGAAAATAAATGAGTAACTTGACTGCGACTTCTGGCTGGCTGTTGGACCCAAATAATTATACAATACGACAAATCCAGCCCGGGGCTCGCAAAGCAAATAAGCACATGCACGTTGGCTAAGTACTACTGGCACATTTGAAGCGTGTCCACAGCGGGCTCAAATTGTAAATTAGCCAGCTAATGATCTTTAAAAAGCCTCTTCCGTTAGAGCATTTCCCCCGCGGCGACGTCAATCGTAGATGCTTTTTTTTTCCTTTGGTCGGAGGGCAGAATGGGGGGGGGGGGGGGGGCGACAATGTTTATGAATATGGCCGGGGCATCGCGGCCGGAAGGGTACCCAAGTCAAGGGTGTAGAGTCGCGGCCGGACGGGCAAAAAATGGTCAAGTGCCCAGCTCTGGTCTTGAAGTTGCCCATTCTGAATTAGGCAGTCTGAAAAGATGACCATAAAGTGAATGAATCACTTTTGTAGTCAGTAGACTTATAGACCAGACTGGTGACACATTTCATTTCAGTACTATAGCAGTCATTTGTCTGTAAAGAAAATATCTTGAATTTTCTCTGAATTAGGAATGGGAGTCTTGCATACCCAGCAAGTAGTGGTTTTGTTTTGGGTATTCATATCTCTCACTGCCTCAACACAAAAATCAAATACATGATGATTGTGATACAAAACAGATTTGAGTTTTGAATTCTCCCATGAGTGCTGTGGCCTCCGAGGAGCCAAAGAGCAGTTTCCATTCCCTCAGACCACATGCTGGCATGTTGTGGAAAGTTCACGTTTCTGAGTGCCGAGTGTCACTTGTCCCTCTGCAGATTAACATGGACATGACCGTGGAGTGCCCGACGCCTGTACACTGTATAAGATAGTCTTAACATGCAGTTGATCTCTGGTGAGGAGATTTGGCTTCATTTCAATCAAGCCATCACCCAAGTCTGACGTTATTCACCGATCTGTGAAATCTGCGAGTGTCTCATCCCTTCACAATGGTAAATCTAATGTGTCTGTTAAATTCTGCGGACGACCTCTGCACTAGGTGCATGTGCAAGCACAGTCTGTGTGTGGAGCCATGCCACAGGGGTTTAACCCCGCCACAATGATCCTCTGGACTGCTCGGGGCTGCTGCCTAATTCTCCAATTTTCAGCTGTTAGAGATAGAATTGGAATAATAAACAGCTGAACCTCCGCGCCTAGTAATCCTGCAGCCCCCTCGACCTCCCTTCCCCAACTGCCTCTTCAGGGCAGCTTGGGCAAGGAGTAGAGTTTCTCTCTGGCCCTAATCTGGACCAAAGCGCTTACACTCGCTTCTCAGCTCTATTGAAATGATACCGGCACCTTGTGCGCCTGGAACTGATTATCACCACCAACACAAACAAAAAGGGCATAACAGTCAGAGACTCACCATCTTCTGGTTTACTTTAACACTCCAGAAGCTTGGCACAAGTGTGGGGAATAATTCTTGACAGTCTTTTGAAAAAGGTAATTTGTGTTTAGAAGTTTCGTTTGTCTGAAGCAATGTGCTCCGCATCAGTCTACACAGTCCTGGAAACAATTAATTCTCGGAGGTCACACCAGGTCTGGTCAATTTCCCAAGCTAAATGCAGTGTCTAATAAACCTTCTGGGCCCAGATGCAAACCGTCAAATCAACTCAAGAACAGCAGCAGCAAATTGTACATTTTAGGAATCTGGTTGACTCCATTATATTGCTCTTCAGTCATTGAAATGCTAATGTCTAACCAGAACACTCTTCACTTCAACAATTAAAGAGCTGCATCTTTTTCGAAGCTAATAATGCAAATTTTTTATTATCATAGAGGTGTGACATCGAGCTGCACTGCATCCACTGCCAACTGTGGCAAATATTATGACACCGAATTATATTGAATTTAATTTCTTTGTTAAAATTGAGCATTTTGATCTTCAATTGTGCAAGTAATCATTGTGCTGTAGCTAAAATGTGGGTAACAATGGAATTACTCCAAATAAGATAATCAGATTGTTCAGCAAGGCTGAACAAAGTTCCAAAGAGACTTTCAAGTGACATCTACAGTCGAGCCGCTGGTCTACATTGTCTGAAACACTAGTTTATAACACTAGTTTATATCAATTCAACAAATTGTAGGCACACAAACAGGAAGTTTTGAAACCCTGTGAGATAATGGAATTCTTTATGAGATCAATTTTATCATCTTTTTTTTTTTTATCACATTACAATTTGGTCCACAGGAACAGTTACAGAAGTGCCTGCTGTACAAAACCAAAGGGGATTTGAAAGGGAACAAGCAAAAATGATTGCTGGGTTTCATTTTTTGATACATTTTAGAGATGCAGTAGGTGTTGAGGCATCACGGTGGAATAGCACAATCGCCGCACAGTCAAGGATTTTCCATGTTTAAAGACTCCAAACCATCCATAGGATAGTGTGTATGCTTTTTGTCTGATTGGATGGATGAATGCATGGGTTAAGTGTAGATGCATGCGATATAATATGCAGGTGTATCTTTTTGTGTCACTCCACTTTTGTGTTTTACTTTCCCCACTATCTCGTCTAAAGGTATGCAGGAGACGCGTCCTTTTGTACTCTCAACAAGTCCACCTCCCTGTTGCAGCTAAGCAATGATATGTGCATACAATCGTTATTTTTGCTGAGCAAATCATGCTTTGCACTTGTGCCACATGCAGATTTTTGTTTCAGTGAATTAAATCCCAGCCTGAATCATCAGTTTAGCTTGATGAAAGCAGCTGATCCAATAACACAGTTCATCATCGGGTGAATAACCTTCTGAATGGAAATGTTGATCTGTCAAGGCCACGAGTATGAGGTCAAATGTGAGTGTGTTGACCTGTAGCCTCTGTCTATTCACAAGTCATTTTAAGCCCCCCACCACTATTTTGCCTGCTTCCCATACCTCTCCATTAACCTTCAGTCAAGAAGCAACCAACCTACCAAACCTCCCAAGTTGAACTGTACCAACTTGGCTTGCCACAGCTGTATTCCTTTCTATTTTCCTCACTTAGTCATGACTTCATAAGTATTCATGGGAAACTACTTTGAGGTCACTAGTTTGACACTGCATTAAAGGCCCCAGTGGGAGACAGACACACTGACAAGTGACAACACTGGAGGGGAATGAGGGCGAATAAGAGTTTAAATGTTGTGTGAAGCTGTTAGGAGATAAGAGAAACATGATTTAAGTTTCCACTGTCTTCCACTGATTTATTTATGAATTTTTACTGACGAGCTTCAAGCCGTCAATAGATTTCCCGATAGTCTCGTCACATCTGACCCATGAAATTACCGAACATGTCACAGTGGACCAATGAACCTGTCCGAGTCAGCCCTAACACTGATTATTCATCAGCCATTAGCGGTTGGAGTGCACGTACGTGAGGGCAGGATGGGCTGCCTAAAGAATTGAGAAATGTATGAATAGCAGTTCACGGCTGTTTAAGGAGCAATTGAGAGTGAAAAGAAGAATCTTGTGTTGAGTTTAATGAGCATAGGGAACGAGTGCCATAAATACAGCTGTGCCATCGCTGGCAACCGACGACAGGACAGCAAGTCCAACCATGGAGCAGACTTATACTGCATATAATAAGTCCATGCATTCCCTGCGTCTCCCCAACACGGAACAAACTGGTTTCCAAAGACCAGCCAACAGAATACAATGATGTATTAACCTGGAAGAAAAACAAAAAAGTATTTCCCTGCTAAAAAAAAACAACAACAAAAAACAGCATTGAACCAGTATGGTTTTGTTGTGTTTTCGTGCTGATCTTGCTGGTGTCACCAGCACGAGCAAAACAAATGAGCCAAGATTCAAACAGCCAAACAGCCCCGCTCTATGAACTGAGCCACAGCCTCCCAGCAGAACCAGCTTGTTGCTGGGGCCCAGCTCAGAGCTGGTGATAGCTAGTGAGCAGCTGGCCTTGCTGGTGTCACCACCTACCAGCAGGGTAACAGGCCTTGCTGGGTGACTTTGGCTCACTGGTAGAGCGGGTTGCTCAGTGAATCAAGGTTTGACTGTTTGAATTTTTGCTGTTTTGTTTTGCTTTTGCTGCTTTGCTGTTTTGTTTTGCTTTTGCTGCTGTTTGTTCTTTCTGTTGACATCAGCCAGACCAGCACGAAAACTCAACAAAACCATGCTGGTCGATGCTGTTATTTTTTTTGCTGGGTTCACAGTATATAAGAGCAGCCTCCAAAGTTTGATGTCCCACACACTGCACTCATACTGCGAAGGAAATTGAAACCATTTTTATTCACACACAAAGTGTCAGGTCTGCTGTCTCAGCGCCCTGAGCTGAGCCCCGCCCCCCATGTGTGCGTGTGAATGTCTTACAGGTTTGGTGTGTTGGAGACACAAGCAGCTGCACCTGATTAACCAGATTGTACTTGTGTACTAGTGATTGTGCTCTGAAGCAGCTCTGGGACTCCACTCATTGCCAGATCGTCTATACTCCATGTCGAGTTTGTATATCAAGCCACTTAGTAGTTTCCATTTGTTTGCTCAACATTTATCCATGTCTTTGTCTCCAGCCTGGTTTGTTTTTTGCTCTTTACGTCAACATTGCATCCTGCTTCTCTCCAGCATGAACTCAGCACACCGACACATTGAACATTTCTGAACCATTCATCCCCAGCTACAGCTACCACCACATTTGTTATAATAAATGTACCATCATCATCATCATTGCAATCTGCTTGTCCTCTCGTCTTTTTATTTGGGTACTCCACATCTCCGCTGCGTGAACACAAAGTAACTTCCATACATTACTGTTGAGTACCTAAAAACAAAATGTATACAGTAATCTGTACATACACCTTCACAAGGGTTGCAGACGTGGAAATGAGAAAAATATATCTAGCCTACAGCGCCATAAATCAAGTTTCACAACTGCAGTAACACTTTCAATGGTCGCTGTCATCATTCTCCCTCTCTTCTCTCATGCTGACATGTTTTGAAGACAACAACCATTTCTTTATAATCCCGCGTACACGCGGGCGACAACGGCCACATTGCATCACGTGACTGGCACATTGTGCTGCCTTTTTGCTGCGATGCGTTTGCCACACATGCTGCGCGAATGTCACAAATTGTTTCTGCTCGTAGAATGCAGCGTGCATTCTCTCTCGTGATTGGTCTGTTTAGTCACATGCTGCGATTATGTACTCATTGTTCCCTGGCTTGGTTCCTCAACACACAAGGCATCTACAAGGGTAATTTATTTGTCACCACGGAGCAGAGGATACGCACCATGCACCTCAGTGTTGCTGCGAAGCAAGCTACCTTGGCGGTTGCATGGGTTTATGTGTGTGTGTGTGTGTGTGCGTGCGTGTGTGTGTGTGTGTGGGTGTGTGTGTGTGTGTGTGTGTGTAGTGACACAAGCCCATACCACCTATGCCGCCTTTTTGATCGATCTTGCAAGACAATAAAATGCATCATCTACAGTAGTCATCTAGGTCCCTTTGTTCTAGCAGGCACCATCTCCATTTTGTTCGGCAAAGAAAAAATGGTGACCGGAATTGGCCGGAAAATGCAGAACAATGGAACTGTGTCAGGGGCGGAGCCAGAACGTGGCTAATGGGTGGGCTTGGAAAAATCAGGGTGGGCCTGAATATTTCTCTCACTGAGCACAATCCTCCTATCCTGACACATTGTATATTCAAATAAAATGACAAACTGAATAATATGAAGTTCAGATCCTCCTTACACAACCACAATTATACCATTCTTAATATTCAACACAATAAAAGAACACAACAAAACACAAATTAAAACATAATTTCATAATAATTTACAAAAAATTGAAAAGTATATTTTTTTCATGAATCTCACTGGGTGGGCAGTCTGTCAATCTGTCCAGCTGGGTGGGCCTGGGTGTGCACACCCAGGCCCACCCATAGCTCTGTGTAACCCACTTAGCAGTTTAAGTAAGAAAACAGTGTAATATGTATATCAACTAAACTTGGCCAATCAGGACTAGCATCAGAAGAACCCAGATTCTTAAAGAGCCATACGTTGAGCAACAATAATGACGTAACACAGATTAACAGTTGCGTAGCAATGCGTATGATGTTACAACAATGAATTAAACAATTGGCATGAAAAATAATAAATTGAGAAAAAATGTGCGCACAAAAAAACGATAGTTCAGTCTTTTAAACTTAATCGTTGGATCCCTTGGTAGGTCCTCAAAGTTCACTTGTCCAGTGTGATTGTCTATCATGTCCGAGAATAATCCAGAAAATATAAAGAATGTTCGTCCTACCACGACCAACCGTCCAGCAGGGAAAGTGTAGTTGTGTATGTGTGTGTGTGTTTATCTTTGAAGGTTCTTGGGTTAGCTCGCCATCCAAAATTGATCCGTAATCCTGGACTGGTCCTGAGATTCGTCCTACACCAAAATCCTGACCTAAAGACAAGATCGCATTTGTATCTATTAATCTATATTCACTACAAAATTACTAAAGGCTTTAGGTGTCAATAACATGTGCCAATAGTATTTTACAAAACAACTGCAAATAATATAATTATCTTGGTCTTATTCTGTATGTTTCAAATGTAGATTTATTTCTTAGTTAACATTTTGTATCTTGTTTACACTCTCCCCTAATGAACTCATACACATCCCTGTGCTTGGCAAAACTCAAATGTAACATCAGCCCAAACTGTAGTCAGACCTTGCAGGAATGACTTCACTATGGTCACTATGGGCTTCCCAAGTTCAGTATAGTCCAGATGTTTTGGCGGTTGTCGGTTCCTCTCAGATCTCCTTGTAAAATGAATGGTGTGCGACCTTTCCTGAGTTCCCTTGGTATTTGTTTCCATCGTGACTGGTTCCTCATGTTCCTCCTCCTAAAGATCTCTACTTGTTGTATCTCCTCTTTTGTCATCACTCGCTGGTACTTCTGACGGCACTAGGAGCTGCTCATCACGGCGGTCCTTTTCTCTACCCTCACTTAAGTTGTTAGACTCCTTAGGGTGTTCATTCTCAAGTAAATCAATCTCAGTTAAGGACGTTTCACTTATTGATTCCATCCATTTGGTTCTTTCAAAAGATGAGTACTCACTGTCAGTCTGATTGTTGGTAGACTCATTGGGATTCAGGGGACTCACTGAAGTACTATTGGACGTCAGGTTGGTTGTCAATATTCTGCACATTTACAGGACTTTCAGTAGGATTTTTGCCTGGAGGATCAGTAAATTGTGTGTTGAGCAAAACAGTTGGACCTAACTGGACCAAGCTCTCATGGTCTGTGGAGGTCGGATAGAATGGAATGGGTAATTCACCTTCCTCATCTGAAGAGTTATCTTCCTGAACAGAAGGGATTGCACGGGTTCTTGGTCTGCAGGGTTTCTGCTTCTGGACAGGCTGTACGTTTCCCTCTTCAACCAAATACCCACATGGGAGCAATAGGTCCCGATGTAAAGTTCTCATGGGACCATGCCCAGTTTCGGGTTTGACCGTGTAAACTGGAAGATTGAATGCTCTCTTCACCACCACATGCACAATTGATTCCCATTCCCATTCCCAAATCTTGTGCTTGCCTCGAATGCGAACATTCCTGACTAGCACTCCATCCCCAGCCTGTAAATCAGAAGCAGTTACACGTCTGTCAAATCTTGTTTTGTTCTTTTCAGCTATCTTTGTAGCATTGCCTTAAGCTATTTTGTAGCTCTCTTCTAGACGTGATTTGAGGTTTTGCACATAATCTGAGTGCGATGAGTGGTTGGGCCCCTGCACTGGCAACCCAAATGCCAGGTCGACTGGTAGGCGAGTCTGGCGTCCGAACATCAGTTCATATGGGATGAAGCCAGTCACTTCATTCCTGGTGCAATTGTAGGCGTGGACCAGGGGTCTTACATGCTCACGCCAACAAGATTTTTCGCTATCTTGAAGAGTGCCCAGCATGTCTCGCAGAGTGTGATCAAATCGCTCAACAGGGTTGCCCCTCGGGTGGTATGGGGTTGTCCTGACCTTGTGGATACCTGCTACCTGGCAGAGCTCTTTAATGGTACGAGATTCGAAATCTGGCCCTTGGTCGCTATGTAACTTTTCTGGGATCCCATAGTGTACCTTGAAATTTTCCCACAGACACTTTTCCACTGTGCGGGCCTTTTGGTTGGGTGTGGGAATGGCAACTACAAATTTTGTAAAGTGCTCTGTGATTACGAGTATATCTTTCATTCCACTTTTATCAGGCTCAAGTGAAAGGAAATCCATACAGAGTAGTTCAAGGGGTCTAGTGGTGTTAATATTGACCAAAGGGGCCGCTCCTTCTGGTTGTGCCTTCCTCCGCACACACCTGCCACATGTTTGTACTTTTCCACATCCATGGCCATTCTCTGCCAATAAAATCGGGACCTGACAAGATCCATTGTTCGATCAATTCCCATGTGGCCCATGTGGTTGTGCAAACTGGTGAGGACGACATCACAAAGCTCTGTTGGGAGAACCAGCTGATAAACAGTTTGGGAGCCGTCTGTAGCTACAAGAGCGGAAGCTCGGGGAGTTGGTCTCGCAAGGTAGGAGGTGGGGTGAATCCTTGCTCGATCTGGGCGAAGACATGTTTTATGCATTGATCCGCTCTTTGTTGGTCAGCTAGCTCTGTCGCAGTTAGCTGGGGAATAGTTGGAAGTCCTCCAACTTGATGTTCTTGCCCATAGCTGTCAGATACAGCACTGGCGGAGATGGCAAAACTTTCAACCAAAGCAACGACATCTGCACTCTCAGAAGATCAGATTTATACTGTAGATAAGCTGTCTCTCAGATAGCTTGCACTACTGACTGATCTACTGCATTAAATTCTTTTGGGTCAGACAGGTGATCTTGAGTGAACTGTGGTATGCGTTCTCTCTCTTTCTGAGATTTGACATCATCTAATAGCGCTCCATGTGGTCTGCGGGATAATCCATCCGCATCGCCATTTTGTTTTCCTGGGTGATAGAGGAATTTAAATGAGAAAGTGGAAAAGGCTGCCAACCATCTGTAGCTTGTTGCATCAAGTTTGGCTGTAGTCAGTATGTATGTCAGCGGATTACTATCGGTTACAACAGTGAAGTGGTTGCCGTAAAGGGAATCGCTGAACTTCTCAGTCACCGACCATTTGAGTGCTAAAAATTCCAGTTTGTGTGCTGGATAGCGGTTCTCACTCCTTGACAGCACCCTGCTGGCATAGCTTATGACACGGAGTTGGCCCTCTTGCTCATGATACAGGACAGCACCGAGCACGGTGGTACTGGCATCGGTATATTGGGTTTCTGGGGGTCAGCAAAAGCTAGCACAGGTGCGATAGTCAGGCTTTGGATGACTGTCTCGAAGGCTTGTTGGCAGTCAGGTGACCAACGATTCCCAAAGACCTCCTTTGGATCATGGTATTCGTCTGCTTCCTGATTTAGTTTTGCTGATCTTGGTTTGGATTTCTTATGGGAAGGTGGGTAGCCTTAGCTTAATTGGTGCTAGAGTAGCCCTTTACAAACCTCCTGTAGTACCCAGCGAAGCCGAGGAAGGATTTCATTTCTCTTAGTGTTTGGGGAAGGGGCCATGTCTTAAGGGCCGAAATCTTCTCGGGATCAGTCTCAACTCCATTTCGGGAGACTATGTGGACAAGGTAGCGGACTAACATCTGAAAGAAGATACATTTCTCTGGCGAAAGTTTTAATCCATACTCCCGGAGACGAGTGAGCACCTTCATTAGCCGCTCCTCATGCTCTTCAAGGGTCTTCGAGAACACTATCACATCAAGGAACACGAGTGCATCTTTCAAATGCATGTCTCCCATGCACTTTTCCATTAGCCTTTGAAAGGTGTTAGGTGCATTTGTCACTCCTTGAGGCATGCGATTAAACTCCCAAAAACCGAGAGGACATAAAAAGGCTGTTTTCGGTCTCTCTGCCTCTTCAACCTCAATCTGGTAATAGTCGGATTTGAAATCGAGGACAGAGAACCATTGAGAGCCATTTAGTTCTGAAAAGGTGTCTTCTAGCTTTGGGATGTTGTATGCATCTTTTATGGTCTGAAGAGTAAGACGTCGATAATCGATGCACAGTCGGACCTGGCCATTCTTTTTTCGAACCACCACTATCGGTGACGAAAATGGTGATTCTGACTCTCTAATGACTCCTGCAGCAAGGAGCTCTTGGAGGTGTTTTCGGACAGCGTCCCTGTCCTGTGGGTTTATTGGACGAGCACGTTGTTTGAAGGGTGTGTTGTCTGAAAGTGTAATGCGGTGTTTCACCTCATTAGTTAGGCCAAAGTCTAGGTCACGATGTGCAAACACATCAGGCATGTTGTTAAGTTACTGAGTGATACGTTCTTTCCACTCAGATGAAATTGGGGAATCACTGAAATTAAAGTTCAAAGTGGACTCTTGGGATGACTGGCCCTCTGGAGACTTCAGGGAGGATTGTGATCGCTTGGGGACGCTGTGTTCCTTCAATATGATGCTCTGGTAAGAACTGATCTCAGCAATGGTACACCTTGTGGGAAGGACAACATCATGGTCGGACTCATTGCTTATGACTACTGGCAACTTATGGGGTCGTAGTTGGGGAAGATCAACAAGACCAGTTCTGACTAGCAGACCCCCAGGCAAGGGGGACGATAACGGGTACTCGACCACAACTGATTTCTCGTTATGACAGCTGCCGACCAGAGCCATGCCCTCCACCACCACAGTTTCACCAGCTGGTATGACTTGGTTCCGGCCTTGCATTTTCACAACACCCTTTGGGTTGCTGCTTGCCTGCTTTCGTCTTAGCTGGATGATTTTGAAGACTGCTCGGTAGCCATATGGAAGAGGCTGGTGAAGTGCAGCTTCTGAGTGGATGTCAAACAATACATCTAGGGTGTTTGTGCCAATCAGCAGGAGCGACTGTGAATGGTCAGGGACAACCAAACGAGTGTGTTCACTTCCAATGGCACCCCAGTAAAGTCTCTTGGGAAGGTTATGGACATCTCTATAAAGCCCAAGTAAGGCACTAACTGCCCATTGGCCACCTCCACCTCAAGGAGGTCACGAAGAGGCTTTATCTCCTCATCTGAAAGATACTGCTTATAGAACGACTCAGGCACTGTTGTAACTTGTGAACCAAGTCCAAGATACTATTAACTTCGTTGCCCCTTACTGTGACTTGGGCTGTACTCTTCGTGCCAACCAACCGCTTGGGAAGACGGAATGGTTGATTTTGATATGAATGTTCTGCGAGTTGACTGCAACATGTTTGAGTCTTGACTTTATCAATTGATGGTTCTACTTCACTGTGTACGTCTCGGGGACATTGTTGACTCTTCTCAGCCTCTGTTTGTCCCATAGCAGAGGCTGTTGTTAGTTTAAAGGCAGGTTGGAACCATTTTGTGCTTCCCACTTGCGCCGCTTTTCCTCAAATTGCTGTTTCTTTTCGGCAACTAAAGCTGGGTTTGGAATCTAGTGCAAGATTGAGCAATGTGTCCATCTTCCCCACAGGTAAAGCAGTACCAGGGTTTGGTTCTGGGGGGGTTACCCTGCACTGTGTGCACATAAGGTAAATAAGGTTCAAAAGTTTCTCAGGCAGAACCACTCGAATACTCAACGATCAGGTTTTGAAAAAGTTCGGATGATTGGTCATCAACAACAATGAATCTTTCAATTCTGTCATATTCCTTTAGATATTCAATTACCTGTTCATCTTGATCAGCTATATAAATATATATAGAATATACATTTCTGCATGGAGAACACCATACCCACCAGGACAGTAAGGTGTTTCTCCAACAACAAACCCTGGATCACACCAGACAGAAAAGCTCTCCTGAAGGAGAAGAGGAGGGCTTTTGCGTCAGGCAACATAGAGGAGCAGAGGACTGTGCAGCGCAAGCTGAGGAGGAGGATCGGAGAGGGGAAAAGATCCTACAGGAAGAGGATGGAGGAGCAGCTGCTGCAGAATAACGCCAGGGGAGTCTGGAGGGGCCTGAAGACCATCTCAGGCCACGGACAACCCAAGACCCACACTGGGGGGGACCTGCAGTGGGCAAATGAGCTGAATCTCTTTTTCAATAGGTTCGATCAGATGCCTGCCTCCACTCAGTCTCTCCTGCTGCAGTCTCCACCTACTCCTCCTGCTGGGCGTGTCACCCCCTCCCCTCTTTTCTCCACAGTCTCCAGCTCCCAGCTACACCAGATAGCCACCACTCCTTCCTGTCCAGCCTTGGCCTTCACAACATCTCAGGTGAGGAACCAGCTGAAGAAGAGGAAGGCAAGGAAGGCAGTGGGTCCAGATGGCATCAGCCCCCAGCTCCTCAAATCCTGCGCAGACCAGCTGTGTGGAATTGTCCAGCACATGTTCAACCTGAGCCTGAAGCTGGGCAGGGTCCCCCAGCTATGGAAAACATCCTGCCTGGTCCCGGTGCCAAAGACCCCCCACCCGAAGGAGCTCAACAGCTTCAGACCAGTGGCGCTGACGTCTCACCTGATGAAGACCCTGGAGAGACTGGTCCTTGTCCACCTGCGCCCCCTGGTGAGCTCCTCAATGGACCCACTCCAGTTCGCATACCAGCCTGGCATCAGTGTGGATGATGCCATCATCTACCTCCTCCACACTTCACTCTCCCACCTGGAGAAGGCGGGGAGCACTGTGAGGATCATGTTCTTTGATTTCTCCAGTGCTTTCAACACCATCCAGCCCACCCTACTGGGAGACAAGCTGGAGCGGGCGGGGGTGGCGCACCACCTCACCACATGGATCCAGGACTACCTCACAAACCGGCCACAGTATGTGAGGACACAGGACTGTGTGTCTGACGTGCTCCTCTGCAGCACGGGGGCCCCACAGGGAACTGTCTTGGCTCCCTTCCTGTTCACCCTCTACACCTCGGACTTCAACTACAACACCCCTACCTGTCACCTGCAGAAGTTCTCTGACGACTCTGCGATTGTCGGCCTCATCACAGGCGGAGATCATCGGGAGTACAGAGAACTTACTCAGGGTTTTGTGGACTGGTGCCAGCAGAACCGCCTCCTGATCAATGCGGGGAAATCCAAAGAAATGGTGGTGGATTTAGGTAGGCGCCAGCACTCTTCACCTGCACCAGTGAATATCCGGGGAACAGATGTTGAGAGAGTCTCAACTTACAAGTACCTGGGTGTTCATCTGAACAATAAACTGGACTGGTGCGACAACACAGACGCCCTCTATAGGAAGAGTCAGAGCAGACTCTTCCTACTCAGGAGACTGAGGTCTTTTGGGGTTCAGGGGACACTCCTCAGGAACTTTTATGACTCGGTGGTTGCATCGGTCATCTTCCAGGGAGTGGTCACCTGGGCAGGCGGCGTCTCGGCCCGGGACAAGAAGCGGCTGGACAAACTGGTCAAGAGGGCCGGCTCTGTCCTGGGCTGCTCCCTGGACTCTGTGGACTCGGTGGGGGACAGGGGGATGTTGGCCAAGCTGTCATCAATGCTGGGCAACCCGGACCACCCCCTCCAGGGCACCCTAACAGCACTCCACAGCACCTTCAGTGACAGACTGTTACACCCTCGCTGTGCAAAGGAGAGATTCCGCCGTTCCTTCTTGCCTGCTGCTGTCAGACTCTTTAACAAGAACATTGTGTAGTCTCTACAAACTGGCGGTCATTAGTGCAATTGTGCAGTCCTGCACCTGAGCTCATATCGTGCAATACCCAATATTCCCCACTACTGTAATACCGTGCAATACTCAACATTCCCCACTACTGTTAGTCTAGTTTTATTTTTATCCAATGCTGTTCCTTACATTTCACTACAGCACTGCAGCACTGTCACTTAGAGTATTTTTTCCTCTGTACTATGTACAGGCCGAAATGAGTGTTCCTCATATTTTTTATGTAGATGTAGGTTGGTGTGTATACACATGTGTATATACACATGTTACTGCGTATATCTACATAGGTTTGATTCTAAATGTTTGCCGTCAATGTTATACATTAATGGCCACATTATGCCGCCGCCCCTGTGTGACCTATATCTTTGCTACTGTAACAATGAAAATTTCCCCACTGTGGGATCAATAAAGGCATTCTTATCTTATCTTATCTTATCTTATCTATTTGTGTTAGCCCACTAACAATCACTGCATTCGGAATTTTGATACCAGACATTTGGACAAAGTCCATGACTGCAGATTGTTTTGGTCAGAGTCAATTCTGAATATGATTTCAATATTGTTACTCAAATCAAATGACTCCTGGCTAGCTCGCCAGATCTGCAACCCACTTAGCAGTTTAAGTAAGTGTAAGAATAATAATGTATTTTATTATTCATGTGTTGGATTTTTCATAATTAAGCTTGTTAGCTTTGTAGGTTTAGCTTTATGTTACATAAAAACAGGGGGGAATGTAAGAATAATAATGTATTTTATCACGCCCAACTTGCTTGATGTTCTTTGCTTCCACATATGTATGATAATGGCTCACAACCTATGGTGACCCCTTTTTCAGTTGATAGATTGTAAAGGTCATTTTTCGACCTCAGTTTTGGTGCGGCAAGATAGAGACAAAATGAAACTAATGGCATATTTTTTCTTTCAAATTGGACGGTGCATTGCCGCACTGTGGAAGAGCAGTTATTGCAGCATCCACAAACAAGTGCAGCAATGGATGGGTGCCTCAGTTTCCAGTTGTTGTTTTTTAAGTGCAACCATAGTTTTGTTCCATCCCCTGATTTTGAGAGTGCTACGTGCAGTCGTCTCTGCATTGTTTTAACAAAGGACCATGATCTTTTTATCACTAGCGAGACATTTACCTTGTATGTATTGAGACAACGTCTAACTAAAGAGACGCACGATGTTAAACCCAGCCACATTGTTACTACTTCCTGAGGATGGAGGAAGACATGATTGCCACACTGGAAACACAAACATTCATATTACTCAGAAGTATTGTGTTGAAATAACTCACTTTTTGATCATTTGTTCTAAACACTCATTTTAATTAAGTTGTTAGTAATTCCTGACAAAGAAATTAATTTACTCAGTTGTCTTGAATTTACATGTCTTAAACAAATTAAATATTTATAACTTCTAGATTTTTTTTATGGTGAAATGCTATCTATCCCATTAGAACTTCACATTTTTATTGTTTTCCTGTTACAAAAACATCTGTTGCATGCAATAGCTGATATATCCTTGTTGGCATACCAATTTTTAAATATAAAATCCATCAATCCATTCATTATCAGGAAGTAAATGAAGTACACTGTGTGAAGCACTTTGATTACCAAAGGTAGATGCGTGCTATACAAGTGTTAGCCCTTGTAACCATTTAGCACTATAAACTCAAAATAATTAAGTTGGTGGTAGTACTGTGCACTCACTATTGATAGCTTGTTTACGCGTAAAGAGTTCAAGTTACGTTTACTTATCATTTCTAAGGCAACGAGTTTCCATATATATTTTTTTTAATAATGAACTCCTTGATTTTTACAGTGCAGGAGTTGGCAGAAATAACTCCAGTTCTCGCGTTTGCCACAATGGCAATAACCTTTGCATGGTATTGGAAGAATTAGAGGCATGGTAACATCAACGGGCAAGCCAGTTATGCGCGCAGAACTCTTATCAAAGCTTTTAGACGCAATACAGATGGCACACACACTCTGGCCGTCTGCAAGAATGCAACACACACATCAGGCACAGACAGTGTGTCCCATGGGAACGCATTTGCAGTTAAGACAGCTACAGACCCGGCTACAGGATAAACGCATGTGTTAGCAGTGAAAGACATACAAATTTACACAAGCGCATATTAAATGGCATGCAACAACAAAGTCCTGAAGCAGAACAAGAACTTTGAATAAAAAAAGAATAAACAAATAAGATAAAATAAAACACTGGTGCGACATTAACAGGTGACATTGGGAATAATTAATGGGACAGCAGAAAATAGACAGAGATAATGCATTAATATAACGGGAAGTACTTTTCATAATAAAATAATGCTTAGACAAAGTGTACACGTGAAAGACATGGCAAGTACTTTTCATGATGGAATAACACTTAGATAACATGTTCGCCAACGGGATGGCAAGAGAAGGTTACATGTCATGTCATGTCATCTTCCAAACCACTTATCCTCTACAGGGTCGCGGGGAGTTGCTGGAGCCTATCCCAGCCGTCAACAGGCGAAGGCAGACTACACCCCAAACTGGTCGCCAGCCAGTCGCAGGGCACACACAGACACCATCACTGAGCGGGAATCGATCCCACGCTGCCCGCACACAACTCGGGCGTGTGTACCACTACATTATCAGCGGACGCAAGAGAAGGTTACAATTTTCTCAAATAGTAATGAGACAAAACACACACACACACACATACACACACAGGAAGGAACATCTGTTGGCATTTATGGCGTACTTTCAGTAGACCAAATACCAGATGATAACACGCCACTCGACGACGCAATACTGACAGACATGCAAAATAGTGAGTGAACCTTTTGGGAAAATAACGGGGTAATAGGAAATGTTGAATCATATGTAGTAAAGAAGGTGACCCCATCCTTCCATAAGGCCTGTTTACGTGGGTAGCAATTAAGAGTCGTGGGCCTTGTCACATCTTTTCAGGGGGGAAGGATGGTATAGATTGTGGAACATCACTTTGCTGTATATCGATGTCAATGTGACTTGTATAAACCGTAATTCAGAAAGAAATGCTACTTAGTGTGTTTTATACAAGTCACACATACAAGCACAGTATCCTTTAGGTGGGATTTTATTATTCGACTGGACAAAATAGGACTATACTAATATTGCCTAATGCTAATTAATGTGTTCTCAAACTGGGTTGAAATTGCGCTACTACGGTGACAAGGACATTGTGTAAATATATCACTACGGTATACACTACCACAAATGATTTGGAGTGATAATGGAAGTCATTTTGTAAAGATTGTTGAATAACGGGACAAATCTTTTGGTTATCCAGTTAAAGTGCATGACTGGTGAAAAGAACGAGCTGCACTGTAAGAAGATTAAAAAAAAGAGAAAATAAAAGACTGTCCGTTTGAAATTCTGTATGGAAGACTATTTATGTTAGCTATGATAAATAACCCATTAGGTCCTGGGCGAATGGAAGACATTGACTGAAGTAACTATATGAGTAAAATGTTTATGCTTTACGATGAGGAAGTGAAACTGTCTCATGAAATGCCAGATGAATCTCTACCCCTGCAAGAAGGCCAGCCTCCCATCAGACCTTGTGAAACCCCAAGTGTTGGTCCAGGCCGCAATGAGAAGGCCATTCCAAGTGGTGTTGACAACCTTGACTGCTGTGAGGACTTGGGACTCCCCAAGCTGTTTTGGAGTTGTGGAGTCACAAGACCTGGCCATCGCACAGTCACTGACGATTCAGGCTCCCTCTTACGTCAACGGGAGTATGAGATGCGATGTGAACCAAAGGTGGGCTGTTCTTCCCTTGCCTTTGCTGAAGGGGCAGGAGAGGGAACTGGCACAAGAGCATTGTGCGACGCACACATTTTATCAAGTACAGGAAGAGAACACTTTTAGTTGCACCACATAGAGAGGTGAAGTGCTGGTAACCTCTCCCTCTTGAAGATAGAAAGATGATTAGAGCCAAGACGGGACAGCTGGTGGTGGTGCGGAGATGCTCGACTGTTTGAAAACATTTTTACCCACGAATGTAACAGACCTTTGTGCTCTGGTGACTTTGTTATTACTTGTGTCTGTACATCCCATGCCTGTACAAGAGTTAACAACGAAATGATCCACTGCCATGGCAAAACATTGGCAACATCAGAAAAGAGCCGTAAATTGGCAAAACCAAGATGATCCAACATGCATTGATGCCATTGGTGTTCCCCGTGGGGTTCAGCATGCGTACAAATTATTAGTGAATCAGAAAACAGCAGGATTTGAGTCCTTCCTTTTGTTGGTGGTGTTAAAAACATAGCAAGAACGTAGACAGGATCAACTACATCCATTGCAACGTACAAAAATTAGGCTATTGGACATAGAGTGGGTTTGAAGCTGTGCATGAACAGCTATCAGCCACCTCGCTTACGGCGTTCCAAAACACAACGGTTGTTGACGTGTTGTTGGTTGAGAGAGGAGAATGTGCTATTATCGAAGAGCAGTTATGCACATTCGCTCCCAACAACACAGCTGCAGATGGCAGCCTTACCGAGGCCGTAGAGGGATCCTGATCCCTTGAATGGCAGGATGAAGAAACACTCTGTCCCACGCTCCATGTGGGACTCCTGGATGAATGCCTTGGGAAAATACGAAGCTCTGGTGTCCCCAATTTCGGTATCAATCGCTGTTTTTGCAGCTTCGTGACCTTGTATGGATGTTGTTTGTTGTATTCCTTGTCTGCGCTGTCTCCTTAACAGGTTGATGACAACAGCACTCTCCCCCATTTGGGACCGAATGGCTCAATTGTACCCTTTACTGGATCGTGACATTAAAGATGATGATGATGATGATGATGATGGCGTACATTGTTACATGGCAGATTCGATTCGTTTCCAGATTTAGGTGACTATGAATACAGATTAACGGTGCTTCTGAGGGTAAATATTTTGTTGTCATAAGAAGTAAGAGGGGTAAATATATTTGTTTTCATAATAATGGGTGAATTAAATTGGACGATGGGTTTGAGCAAATATGTGATAAACAGGAGGGAATATAGAATAATTGTTCATAGGTTATACCATACTTACTCTTATAATTCATTCATTCATTCATTATCCATACCGCTTATCCTCACAAGGGTCGCGGGCGTGCTGGAGCCTATCACAGCCGTCTTTGGGCAGTAGGCGGGGGACACCTTGAATTGGTTGCCAGCCAATCACATACTCTTATAATTATTCCAAGTAATTTTTTCAGCATTATAAACTTGTTTTAATCGTGTGAGTCGAAGTTGCTTGTGAACAAAGTGGAATGTGAGTAGGACACAGCCGCAAAATAGGAACAATGCTCTTATCGAAGAGCATCCTGTGGTAAGACGCTGAGTACTTGGGACAAAATAAAACAATAACAATGGACTGTGCAAATGTAAGAAAAACAGAGGGGAATGTAAGAAGAATGATGTATATACTGATTCATGTATTAGATTTTTGATGATTAGGATTGTTTGCTTTGTAGGCTTAGCTTTATATTATATAAAAACAGGGGGGAATGTAAGAATAATAATGTATTTTATTATTCATGTGTTGGATTCTTGTGGACAAGGCCTGTTAGCTTTATTAGCTTGTGGGTTTAGCTTTAGCTTTTTCCAAAACTACGCCCAACTTGCTTGATGTGCTTTGCTTCCACATATGTATGCTAATGGCTCACACACACACAAACACACACCCACACACACACACGCACACACACACACACGCCCTCGCACATGCACGCACACCCACACACACACACATAGACAAAACAAGTTCATAGTGTTCCAGTTGCTTTCGCTCCCCTTTCCCTTAGAGCTGGAACATCTTTGTAATCAGGGACTCCGAAGAAAATAAAAAAAGAGGAGGCACGGGAGCCGGGCAGAGGGTTTTAGGAACTGTAATTGTACACTTCCCTGCGCTCTCCTTGCAAGTAAAAAGACAATATTGTTGTCGAGTGTCTTCTCTCCTCATTGTGTGCATTGTTTACTAATGTCTCACTTGGTGTGAACCTGACAGTAAGAAAACAGTGTAATATGTATATCAGTTAAACTTGGCCAATCAGGACTAGCATCAGAAGAACCCAGATTCTTATAGAGCTATACATTGAGCAACAATAATGACGTAACACAGATTAACAGTTGTGTAGCAACGCGTATATTGTTACAACAATTAATCAAACAATTGGTATGAAAATTAATAAATTGAAAAAAAATGTGCGCACAAAAAACGATAGTTCAGTCTTTTAAACTTAATCGTTGGGTCCCTTGGTATGTCCCCAAAGTTCACTTGTCCTGTGTGACTGTCTATCATGTCCGAGAATAATCCAGAAAATATAAAGAATGTTCGTCCTACCACGACCAACCGTCCAGCAGGGAAAGTGTAGCTGTGTATGTGTGTGTGTGTTTCTCTTTGAAGGTTCTTGGGTTAGCGCGCCATCCAAACTTGATCCGTAAACCTGGACTGGTCCTGAGATTCGTCCTACACCAAAAACCTGACCTAAAGACAAGGTCGCATTTGTATCTATTAATCTATATTCACTACAAAATTACCTAAGGCTTTAGGTGTCAATAACATGTCCCACATATTGTTCTAAACCTAGTAATTCTGCACGAATTTTGTTCTTGTTATACAACAGTTCAACATCAATATTCAAATACAAAGAGTATAAATATTTATCACTCAATTATATTTAAATACTTCTAGAATCGGTAATTCAATAGTATTTGATAACATATCATAGTAAATAACCATACACATTCACATACTATTCCATTGCACATTGATATAAATTGTCCAAACATCACATCTTTTTTTACAAATAAATTGGAAATATACAAATCCCATCACAGCAATTACATAGCAGAGCAAAGCAAAACATATACAGAATTGTCCTCTCATTCAGCAATTGAAAATGGATTGACTCTTGTTCAACTTCACAGCTTCTTTTACCATTAACCTGTTTGTTTTAGCAGGCTATTAGCAATGGCAAATAATCTTTTTTCAAAGTATCAAAACACATTGCTCACCATTGCAGTATGCTTCGAAGGCTTGGCGCCGTCAAATGCTCTCCACACGTACAAAAAAAAGAGAAAAAGTGTTCTCCGATATACATCAACTCCTGCCCAACCAGCGTTTGGACTAACTTCGGCTCAAAACAGTATCCGCCAACAATAAGTAATAGTAAGAATGTTCAACTATATTTTAGCATACAAATGACTCCCAAACTTTCTGCCCGCCTTGCTCGCTACTTCACCTCCGCGTAACTGCGTCATACAACCCCGTGTAAGAGGAAGCAGTCCGGCAAGAGCCCGCTTAATCCGACCTTTCAACCCATAGGCTGAAACGTGACCTATTGGTTGAAAAAAACGATGCCTTCAAGTGCACTCATGACAATTGTATTTTACAAAACAACTGCAAATAATATAATTATCTTGGTTTTATTCTGTATGTTTCAAATGTAGATCTATTTCTTAGTTAACATTTTGTATCTTGGTTACATCCGCCCTTGCTCTGTGGTGTACTAGCTAATACGGAGGGACGAGGACGGACCGGCAAAAAAGGGTGAAGTGCCCAGCTCTGGAAATCAATGCCATTCTGTTGTGAACAATTGCAAAGTGGTTTTGGGATTTGTCCACGTTATTTTGAGAATGTCATTTCTGTTTCAAGAAATGAGCCAAACCAGTGGCGAAAAACTGTAATATGAAGTGGCCAAATGGCTATATTTAGCTGTTGCAGCTTTTTGATATCAGGCAACCCGTTTGTTTTTGCTCCCACTTTTTATGAGATGAACTCAAAGGTCTAAAATTTTTCCACACAATATCACCATTTCTCTCAAATATTGTTCACAAACCAGTCTAAATCTGTGATAGTGAGCACTTCTCTTCTGCCGAGATAATCCATCCAAAAACAAATACTGCGCGTAACTTGCGTAACACACATTTTCAAAGCCGCCGGCAGCGAAATCAGGGCTGTGCATCAGAGCGCACTTCATATCGCGTCACCTTATTTGATTTTTTTGTGTGTTTTTTTAATCTGGATGTAGGATATGATAGCGCAAAGTCTTACGTTTCATTAAAACTCATGATTGTTGAAGCATTCCACAATAGCAGCCTTTTCTCCAATGCATGTGAATATGGTTGCAATGGGATCACCCAAATGCCACACTTTTGGTTCGCCTGGACATCCCCTTTGTAAAACTTGTGTAAAATGCTAATTTTCTGTCGTATTATTGTCAAATTTGAAATGGAATTGGAGGAGCCTTTGACCTGTAATTGTGTTGTGTTATTTAGTCCGCCACGCTAAAACAACATTTTCCAGGCAGATTTTTGGAAAAGAAAAAAAATAGGCGGACATAAAATCCGCCTTCTTTTATGTATTCAAACTTCCATAATTGAGTGCTAGTAGCGCTTAAAAAGATTCTGACAGTTGAGGA
Organism: Filicampus tigris; assembly: GCF_054856515.1. Taxonomy (NCBI): domain Eukaryota; kingdom Metazoa; phylum Chordata; class Actinopteri; order Syngnathiformes; family Syngnathidae; genus Filicampus; species Filicampus tigris. The sequence continues at coordinate 1,346,326 of NC_141217.1, forward strand.
GAAAAATTCTGTGTTATCTTCAAAAAGAGACCAAAACTATGCTGATACTCCAAATGGTTCAAGTACAGCTTCAGTTTTACTTTGGGTGCACCTTTTTCATTCAGGTAAAAATACCAAGAGAATTGCAACGGGTTAAAAACAATGCTCTTTTCCCATATCTATGATTAAAGCATTTTTATAATCATTTTTTTTCCCAAAATCTTGTGCTTGCACCATATGGTTTTTGGGGAATTTTAGTAAAATACTTTTTATTTCTTTACTTTGTCTTAAATTCTTTTGTCTGCAAATGCCTTTAAATTTTAGTATAATCCCAGATAGCAAAATATGGGTGAATCAATGTTGAAATATAGTTCGGTTTAAGTGTTGAATCTATATTGAAACCTAAGGTAGAAACTATACAGAATGTGCAAGGTTGATCAAATGTTGGGTCAACATTTGCTTTTCAACCATATATCACACAACATCAATGTTGATTCAACCATCATCTAAACCAGAATCTACATGCACATTTTTGTTGATATTTTGTTGAATCAATGTTAAGGAAAACAACATTAATTCAGCCATCATATAAATTGGAATCAAATTTTACATTAAAGCTTAAAAAAATGCTGTAACAAAAATATTGGGTTAGTCCACTACAAAATGTTAGCTTTTTCATCCATCCATCCATTATCTTTACCGCTTCTCCTCACAAGGGTCGCGGGGCGTGCTGGAGCCTATCCCAGCTGTCTTTGGGCAGTAGGCGGGGGACACCCTGAACTGGTTGCCAGCCAATCGCAGGGCACACAGAGACAAACATCCGCACTCACAATCACACCTAGGGGCAATTTAGAGTATCCAATCAACTTACCATGCATGTTTTTGGAATGTGGGAGGAAACCGGAGTGCCCGGAGAAAACCCACGCAGGCACGGGGAGAACATGCAAACTCCACACAGGGAGGCCGGAGCCGGGATCGAACCCACGACCTCTGAACTGTGAGGCGGACGTGCTAACCAGTCGACCACCGTGCCGCCCTAGCTTTTTCATTACTTACCCAAATATATGAAAAACCTATGAGAGAAAACATGTTTAATATTAAAAAATGTATTAGAATAGATCAAAATACTTTTAGTAAACCCCAACATCTCTATTCTGTTTGTTGATTTTAGCCATACATGTATTAAATTATAGTTAGTGTTTCAAATAAGATCATTTAGTTTTAGTCATATTTTAGTAATCTGAAATATTTGTTTGTCAACCACACACCATAAGATTTAAATGGACTAATTCTAAAGTGATTGACTGTAAGAACAACGTCCATATTACTGTAAAAAATATTCTTTGAACATAACATAACAATCCATCCAATAAAGAACAATACCACAGTAAACTAAGCTTGACTTGCATCCGAGGCCCTAGCATGCCCTGGGATGCCCTCTTTACGCTCATGAGTGAAACGAAGCCAATGCTTCACAGCTGTACCAAAATCTTTCTGGGTCAGCGCACAGTCAAACTGTCGAGCAGCAACTGAAAGACAAGATTACAATAAAAAAGTAAGCAGCAATCAAGTCAGCAAGTTAAAACACTTGACTGGATAGTGCAAACGACAAGCCTGGCTCCATCCAAGCACCTCTAAAAATACTTATATCTTATAGCTTGCAATTTTACCATCACCTGATTCTAGTCTCATCTTTTTGGTAAGATTTAAAGCTAGAGTTGACGATGCTGGATTGCAAGATTTGAAATATGCATTTCAACTCATCCCCCTCTAAACGACTCCTCCTCCATCCAGTGATTCGACTAATCCCACACGCCCACAAACATGAATGCGCTTGCCTGTCACATGTCACATCGCAGAAAACGAGACCAGCTCATCACCTTCTGAAGTATATTTATATGTAGAGGTAATAAAAAATTTGGGTGAATTTGAACACTTAATTTTAATATATTGTAAATCCCACAAACACTGGTCGTCTCCTCATGCTTTTGCATCGGTGGCCATGGAGGTTTTTAAGATAAATGGACTGCCGGGAGGCACCAGGAGGAATGATTTTACGCCACAAAAGAAAGTACGTCAGAGCCTTGTGCTTAAAAACAACTGTGTTGTCATATTAAGTAGTTTAGATGTGAGATAACTCACCAAACATACAGTCTTGCATCTTTGTCTCTTTGAACGCCTTCTTGCCGCTGCAACGATGCTGTCTCTTTCGGCTCAAATTGTTGGTAGTTTATGTCTAGAGGGAAAAACAAAGGTTGTAACATTTATAAAAAGGGTAACTAGTGCGATGTAAATTTGTCTAGAAAGACATTTCATTGTCGAAGCAAATTACAGAAATACATGACAAACCATTTTGATGTATGTTGTGGGGGACCATGTGGGTTGTAATACTGCATTGCACCGTATTCCGATATCCCTATGGAAACAAAATCCTCTATAGTTAGGGAGTAGCAACAAAATCTGATATTGTTGTTGTGTATCTCGGGATACTGAACACAAAATCTGAATTTTAAACCATGCTATGCCAAACAATACTCTGTCTGTGTCGTTGTCACCAACTTAATGTAGTGAGAGTACGGCAAGACTATGGTATAATACCAGGGATGCGACTGCTCATTGTTGGGTCTGTCGCTGCGGATTATGACACTGGAGTCGGCAGATGGTGGTAATGGGCACCAGTGCTACTGCCACATCCTGATATTCCATCTGAAAAACACAGTAGGGAATGCACAAGGCAGTTAAGGTATTAGCATGATGCTAACCTCGAAAGTGAGTAAATATTGCTCTGACCCAGAGATAAAATAGTATGCATTGTGGCATCCAAATGTTCACTTTCAAATGTCAAAGATAATGTGACAAAACACACATACAGTAATTAGGGCTGTAAATTTAGCACGTTATTCTTGGTGTTAATCCAACCCCCTTTTGACGCCGTCAATTTTTTTGATCGCGTGATTAAGGTTTTCCATAGCAACTGCTGCATTGATAAAGGTTGCTGGTCACCATGATCTATACATGTATATTTTTTAAAAAAGCTTTAGAGTACATGTATATTTAAAAAAAAAAAAAGCTTTAGAGTAGAGGAGGCGTTACATCTGCTTCAAAATATTGACGATGAGGATGGATTTCTCAGCTGACACATGCACGGTTGAGCCCTCCTGCCCCGCGGTGATAGTCGCGACGTACGTATTGGTAATGTAATGCTTAAAAGTTGTTCTTCCTTATCTTCGGAGGCCGTGGTATGGCGGGTAACAATAGGTTTGACTTTATGTATTTTTTCTGGTGTCTTTCTTGCTAAGGGAACCGACACAGCAGGATAGTGTTTTGTTGATTCTTGTGAGTCAGATGTGAACAGTCTCGCTCTAATTCACCTCTCTCTCTCTCGTTTCTTTTTAGCACCGTACCAAACCAAATAAAAAATGAATAAATACTTAAGCACAATATATATAAAGAACTACATACCCACAAAACAATATTGCAGCATTTTAGAAAAATAATAAATACAAAATAATATGCCGTTTGCTCCAAAGCAGCTGTATTTTATCACAGCAGGAACCATGCAGCGCGATCGAGAGCCACATGGGACAATCTGAGCGGTACACCACCTGTTTCTCGTTCATTTATCTGACACAATTTACATTAAAATATACCCTCAACAGAATTTTAATAAACAAAATACCTTTATAAGACACTCGAGTAGCGAGTAATAATCTTTTTAGGCGATGAAGTCATTGCCAGAGTGCAATAAAAAGTGACGTGCGTAAATGACTGCTCTCGTATAGTTCTAAATCCAAGTGGCGCTTCAACAAGTCGCTCTCTAGACGAAATAAACATATCTGTCAGAACAACACTAATGTAAATGATTGTGTGTCGGTGTGTGCATGTGCGGACGCGTGTGCGTGTGGGTGCGTGCGTGTGCGTGTGTAGGTGTGTTTGAAAGGGCTGAGGTGCTGTTTGTGTGAGTTGAATTCAATGCTTGTTCTTTCAATTGAAAAGGAACAAACATTTTTTTTCAAGAATATGTTCTATGCAGGCCCCCTAGTTGAAACAAGGCATTCTGATTAATATTGTGTTTGTGGAATATGAGTCAAGCAGCAAAATCTAGCCATCTCAGGGGTCGGCCATTTTATCATTTTTGCCAACTGAAAATGACATCACAGATACTTTGAGGGCTCAAATGGCTCAAACGACCAATCATGTTTAAGAAAACAGGTGAGCTGTGATTGGTTGTTACCTGAGCAACTGTGATGTTATTTTCAGTCAACAGACAGTCACAAATTGGCTTAAAACAGGTGGATTAACTCTTATTCCACAAACGCAATAATTATCAGAATGCCTTGTTTCAACTAGTGGGCCTGCATAAAACATATTCTTGAAAAAAATATGTTTGGGTTGACTTCACTTTAATAAAGTGTTTGCATAAGAAAATCAATCCTCTTATTCATGTTAAGGGTATTAAAATTCAACAAAATAATCGGACAGAAAAATCAAGGAATTTTTTTTACAATGAATAAAATATGCGATTGACTACGAGTTAACTATGAAAAAATGCGATTAACTACGATTAAATATTTAAATCGCTTGACAGCACTAACAGTAATACAACAAAGATGTTAAAACATGCCAGAATATTATGTTTTGTGACCGCTGCCTGACTGACTCACCCACTTGCTTGGATGGAGAGTGCCGGTAGGCACCAGAAACCAGAGCTACAAAGGGGCAATTGGAAAACAAGTTGTGACTCAAACATGATACAGAGTGCTCCATCTAAAAACATGACACATTCATGTTTAATATGCCATTCCTTCCATGTTGTGGAGTCTCAGGAGTTTTCCAGTGTGGTGTTATGTCTGAAATGCATCCACATAATTTAGACAATGTGTTTTCTGCAGTATGGATGATGCCATCTAGCTCCTCAGAAGAACAAACATCGGAATTTGGTTCACTTACTGTTATTTTGATCAGTTTTCAATTCTACTAAGCTTGATACTGGTAACACTGTGTAACAGTTCATGGCGAAGCGATTAGAATGGTCTTATTTATTTATGCATGCATGCTATAATCCATTGACTACGCCTTGGTTTCTCTTTTGGTAGCCTGTACAATGTTCGCCCCTTGTTTTGCCTCTTCTTGTTGTGGCACCCCGGTGCAGCAGTGCACCGGGGTGCCACAACAAGAACTGCTGTCGACCATGATTGTAATATGTTGCGTTTACCACAAGTAGCGGACGCGTTTTCTTTCATGCCAAAATGGCTGTGTGAAGGTTTTTTTTTTTTTTTTTAAAGAAACAAACTGACAAATTTGCTGAAGTATGGCGGTGTAAACGTTTGACGCATTATATTGCATGCGTAACGTCATCATCTGGGACTCTATCGGTAAGAGCTTTCTGATTGGCTGACTATCACCTAGGGGTGAGCCGATCGATCTAAATTTCGATATTATCGATACTGAGCAAGTACTTGGATCGGATCGATACTATTGTCCTGGCATTGATACTTCGCTTCTCCCCCAATCTCTCTCTCGCTCAGCGCCTCCTGCTACTCTCTGGCTAGGTTCACACCGCAGACAAATGCGACCCAGGTCAGATTTTTTTGCCCATATGCGACCTATCTGATTGTTTTTATGACAGTCTGAATGGCTCAATTCCGATTTTTTCAAATGCGACCTGGGTCGCTTTCGTATGTGGTCCTAGATCGGATACGTATCCGATCTTTTCCAATGCGTTCGCGGTTTGAATGGCCAGGTCGCATATATCCGACATTGACGTCATCCGGAGCCCAAAATGTGCTCCGCGCAGGCAGAGGAAACTGCTGGCAGCAGGGGATCGAATCTAGAAAGTAGTTTTGAGTAACACTATTGACTTTATATTTTACTTTAATTTAATCCACCTTGAAACATGAAGCATAAAGTGGACATTTATGGCTATCGTGGTAATTCAGCCACAGCTCAGATAGATTCATTTTTTTACGCACGGTTAAGGTGTGACGTCATCATTAGTGATGTCTCCATGAAATGAGATATGAGAGCCTCGCCTCATAATTTTCCCCAAATACTGTATTTATTTCTACCTGTTACCTAATTGCTTGACTGTATAAATGCCCCGACACGCTGGACCACATTTACTTCCACAAACAAAACGTCAGGTGTGACGTCGTCTCTTCTTCTGTGCATGCGGTTCACTTTGACGACGCATGTGTTCATACAGCAGACAAGAAGCGGAGCGCGGTGTGGACTTTTTTTTACAACAACAGAAAAAGACAGTGCTAAGTGTGATTTGTGTAATAAAGTGCTCCGCTCCTGTGGTAACACCACGAATTTACACAAACATATGAAAAAAGCTCACCCTACAGAAAGCAATGAGCTACAAATGAAGTTGAGGGAGGAGGAGGAGGGGGGGGATCCCAAAGCCAGAACACCCCCGCGGACACAGAGACAACGTACTCTGGCAGAGGCTTTTTGCAGCCCAAACAAAATCAACAATAGTTGTTGTAGAACAAGTATTTTATTTTTTATAGTGTTAAAGGTTTTTACATTGTATTGTTTACTCTATGAGGTCGTGGGTTCGATCCCGGCTCCGGCCTCCCTGTGTGGAGTTTGCATGTTCTCCCCGTGCCTGCGTGGGTTTTCTCCGGGTACTCGGTTTCCTCCCACATTCCAAAAACATGCATGGTAAGTTAATTGGATTGTCTAAATTGCCCCTAGGTGTGATTGTGAGTGCGGATGTTTGTCTTTGTGTGCCCTGCGATTGGCTGGCAACCAATTCAGGGTGTCCCCTGCCTACTGCCCAAAGACAGCTGGGATAGGCTCCAGCACGCCCCGCGACCCTTGTGAGGATAAGCGGTATGGATAATGAATGAATGAATGAATGTTTACTCTATTTGCACTTTCTGACTTTCTTTTCAAAATATTGTGTAATGGAAGGTATTATAGTTGTCAACTTGACATTGTTATATTTGTATTTTCGTTACATTGCTGCTTTTTTTGGTTTGACTCTCTTGACTTTTGTTCTGAAACAGTTGTAGTAGAAGTATTTTTTTTCTACTGTTTAAGGTTTTCACATTGTATTGTTTACTCTATTTGCACTTTCTGACTTCATTTTCAAAATATTGTGCAATGGAAGGTATTATAGTTGTCAACTTGACATTGTTATATTTGTATTTTCGTTACATTGCTGCTTTTTTTGGTTTGACTCTCTTGACTTTTGTTCTGAAACAGTTGTAGTAGAAGTATTTTTTTTCTACTGTTTAAGGTTTTTACATTGTATTGTTTACACTATTACTCCGGTTTCCTCCCACATTCCAAAAACATGCATGGTAAGTTGATTGGACTCTCTAAATTGCCCCTAGGTGTGATTGTGAGTGCGGATGTTTGTTTCTGTGTGCCCTGCGATTGGTTGGCAACTAATTCAGGGTGTCCCCTGCCTACTGCCCGAAGACAGCTGGGATAGGCTCCAGCACGCCCCGCGACCCTTGTGAGGAGAAGCGGTATCGATAATGGATGGATGGATGGATGTTTACACTATTTGAACTACTGACTTTATTTTCAAAACATTTTGCAATGAGATGTATTTTAGTTGTCATGTTGACATTGTTATTTGTATTTCCGTTACATTGCTGTTTTTTGGGGTTTGACTCTCTTGACTGTTGTTCTGAAACAGTTGTTGTAGTAGAAGTATTTTAGTTTTTTATACTGTTAAAGTTTGCATTGTTGTTATAATAAAAATAAAACATCTACATACATATACGCATATATATACACACACACACACATATATATATACACACACACACACATATATATATACACACACACACATATATATATATATATATATATATATATATATATATATACATACATAATATACAAACTCAAGGGGGATCAAGCATTTCCAAGCAAAAAGTATCGGTATTGGATTGGTATCGGCGAATACTACCCTGTGTTTGGTCTGCAACACTTGGTATCGGATCGATACCAAAATTCCCAGTATCGCCCACCCCTACTATCACCACATAATTCAGTTCCAATGCATGCAATTGGTCAGTCCGTTTCATACATGCGAACAGAACCCCGACAAGTTAAATGATAAAAATGAAAAAAAAAAAAAAACATTTTAAACACATCGAGATATTAGATCAAATCCCTCCAAACTCGGCCCTCAAGGGCACCGGTCCTACACGTTTTCTATCTATCCCAGCTGTAACACACATTATTCAAAAGTTATCAAGCTTCTTCAGAGCTTGCTAATGAGCTGATCATTTGAAACAGGTGTTTTTGCAGCAGGCACAGATGGAAAACAGGCAGAAAAGTGGCCATTGAGGACGGGAGCTCGACATGTCTGTATTAAATAATACATTGGTCATACTATAACCGTTATAGGTTTGGGAAAAGACCCAGATTCAAAACAAACGAATAGAATCTTTACACATATTTAGCTCAATGTAGATAAAATTAAATAAAACATAAGCACAGAACAATACAGTTATTTGTTCACAGAACCTAAGAAAGATAATTTTCTCAAACTTACTGAAAAAGCAGGCAGAGCTGGTTGTCTGCACGGAAAAGGGCGCGATGAAGTCAAGTGCAAATCAGTGTGCAATTGCCCATGCGCTGCTGGTTCTTCTTCTGCTAGAAGTCCAACACACCTGTAAAGGCTCATTTATGCTCAATGTTTAATACAGATCTGGTTACGTACACTATAAGAGCTTTCCAAATGACAATCTGAAAGTAGTGGACTTCGCATTGAAGTGTCGCACAGAAATGATACAAATATTCACATGTTTTTCTTGGTGAGCTTTATATCTTTTTGTGGGGGATGGACCGTTTTTGAGTTAGAGCCCCGCGCTGAAATGGCAAAGAAATGAAAACTTTTTCATGAAACAGGACCAACACCAGTGTGCTCAGGGTTAAAAAAAAATCAGTCAGAAAAAAATGGTTAAAAAAATATTTAATTTATATATGGAGAGAGTGTGTGAGTAAGTGACTCAGTGATTGAGTTACAGTCCACTCACTTTTTGCGGGCCTGTGCCACAGCATATGCCCCCTTCCCACCTCCCTCCGCTGAAGTAGAAAAATAGAGAAGGGCAAACGTATAACACAGATTCAACATTAATTAAACATTGACCTTTCAAAGATTTCCATTCACCCAAAATACAATGTAGATTCCGCTGCATCTTTTCATCATAAACTTCAATGCTGACAAGATGTTATTGAACCAACGTTGATTTACCATCAGTCTTCAAACCAAACCCAAAAAGAACCAAAAATCAATTTTTTTTACCCTAATTCAACATTGATTTAACATCTTTTGCTATCTGGGATGTTATTAATGAATATTTTAACTATGTGAAGCACATTGTGGACACATTTGTGTATGAAATGTAAATAAAGCTGCCTTGCCAAAATGTTTATTGATTAATTTGATAATCGATTAGTTGTCAATCAATTTCTGCACCTCTATTCTGTAGGTTGTTGAAATGGGGGTGGGTGGAATATGGGTTTGGTGGTGTCGACTGTATGCGCCATATGTACAGATCTGTTACAAAAACTGACAAGTTTTTTTTAAGAGGAAGTGCTGCCACCACCGGGGAAAATACACATTAAGCTTTTACTTAAAATTCATGGTTTGCTTTTCTCGTCAAAGTCACTGGGCAGCTTCAGAGCAATTAGCATCTTGCCTGCTTGCAACACCCTAGCTCGCTTTCTTTTGCACCATAGAGAGCCACCACCCACGTACCAAATCGATTCAAACAGAGTTTTATATGAGGATGTTAAATGTTCTGTAATAATTTGTCTTTTTGTATTTTTAATCCCCAAAATGCAACATTATGATTAAGAGACCAGATAGCTGCATTAAACGCCAGGGGAGTCTGGAGGGGCCTGAAGACTATCTCAGGCCACGGACAACCCAAGACCCACACTGGGGGGGGACCCGCAGTGGGCAAATGAGCTGAATCTCTTTTTCAATAGGTTCGATCAGATGCCTGCCTCCACTCAGTCTCTCCTGCTGCAGCCTCCACCTACTCCTCCTGCTGGGCGTGTCACCCCCTATCCCCTTCTCTCCACAGTCTCCAGCTCCCAGTTACACCAGATAGCCACCACTCCCTCCTGCCCAGCCTTGGCCTTCACAACATCTCAGGTGAGGAACCAGCTGAAGAAGATGAAGGCGAGGAAGGCAGCAGGTCCAGATGGCATCAGCCCCCAGCTCCTCAAATCCTGCGCAGACCAGCTGTGTGGAATTGTCCAGCACATGTTCAACCTGAGCCTGGAGCTGGGCAGGGTCCCCCAGCTATGGAAAACATCCTGCCTGGTCCCGGTGCCAAAGACCCCCCACCCGAAGGAGCTCAACAGCTTCGGACCAGTGGCGCTGACGTCTCACCTGATGAGGACCCTGGAGGGACTGGTCCTTGTCCACCTGCGCCCCCTGGTGAGCTCCTCAATGGACCCACTCCAGTTCGCATATCAACCTGGCATCAGTGTGGATGATGCCATCATCTACCTCCTCCACACTTCACTCTCCCACCTGGAGAAGGCGGGGAGCACTGTGAGGATCATGTTCTTTGATTTCTCCAGTGCTTTCAACACCATCCAGCCCACCCTACTGGGAGACAAGCTGGAGCGGGCGGGGGTGGCCCACCACCTCACCACATGGATCCAGGACTACCTCACAAACCGGCCACAGTATGTGAGGACACAGGACTGTGTGTCTGACGTGCTCCTCTGCAGCACGGGGGCCCCACAGGGAACTGTCTTGGCTCCCTTCCTGTTCACCCTCTACACCTCGGACTTCAACTACAACACCCCTACCTGTCACCTGCAGAAGTTCTCTGACGACTCTGCGATTGTCGGCCTCATCACAGGCGGAGATGATCGGGAGTACAGAGAACTTAATCAGGGTTTTGTGGACTGGTGCCAGCAGAACCGCCTCCTGATCAATGCGGGGAAATCCAAAGAAATGGTGGAGGATTTCGGTAGGCGCCAGCACTCTTCACCTGCACCAGTGAATATCCGTGGAACAGATGTTGAGAGAGTCTCAACTTACAAGTACCTGGGGTTCATATGAACAATAAACTGGACTGGTGTGACAACACAGACGCCCTCTATAGGAGAAGTCAGAGCAGACTCTTCCTACTCAGGAGACTGAGGTCTTTTGGGGTTCAGGGGACACTCCTCAGGAACTTTTATGACTCGGTGGTTGCATCGGTCATCTTCCAGGGAGTGGTCACCTGGGCAGGCGGCGTCTCGGCCCGGGATAAGAAGCGGCTGGACAAACTGGTCAGGAGGGCCGGCTCTGTCCTGGGCTGCTCCCTGGACTCTGTGGACTCGGTGGGGGACAGGAGGATGTTGGCCAAGCTGTCATCAATGCTGGGCAACCCGGACCACCCCCTCCACGGCACTAACAGCACTCCACAGCACCTCCAGTGACAGACTGTTACAGCCTCGCTGTGCAAAGGAGAGATTCCGCCGTTCCTTCTTGCCTGCTGCTGTCAGACTCTTTAACAAGAACATTGTGTAGTCTCTACAAACTGCTGGACATTAGTGCGATTGTGCAGTCCTCCACCTGAGCTCATATCGTGCAATACCCAATATTCCCCACTACTGTAATACCATGCAGTACTCAACATTCCCCACTACTGTTAGTCTAGTTTTATTTCTATCCAATGCTGTTCCTTACATTTCACTACAGCACTGCAGCACTGTCACTTACTTAGAGTATTTTTCCTCTGTACTATGTACAGGCCAAAATGAGTGTTCCTCATACTTTTTATGTAGATGTATGTTGGTGTGTATATACATGTGTATATACACGTTACTGCTTATATCTACATAGGTTTGATCCCGAATGTTTGCCGTCAATGTTATACATTAATGGCTACATTATGCCGCCGTCCCTGTGTGACCTATATCTTTGCCGCTGTAACAATGAAAATTTCCCCACTGTGGGATCAATGAAGGCATTCTTATCTTGTCTTATCTTATCTTAAACTGTGAAAAAATACACAAAATGTCACCTTTAAAAGTTGAGGGCACACAGTATCACCATCACATTCCTTTAAAAGAAAAGCAACCTCGCCATGTTGGATGTTCTCTGTACATCTGAGTTTTCACAACAATGCAAAATAAAGGTGACCCCTTTATTTTATATGAAGGCATAGGGATCAGGGTCTTGTGGAGTGACACCTGTCAATCTCACTCATGTGACATTGGGGCAAGTGTGTGTAACCGCACCTGCCTGACTCTTCTTCACGTTTAAGCCCTTCTGTCTCATTTTCCTCAACTTTGGCTGGTCATGTGTCTTTGTACTAGTGCTGGGCTCAACATGCTGCCTGTGTCCACACACTGCCGCCTCAGCACCATGAGGACATAGAGTGATAGAGTGCCAGAGTTCTCTGCTTCCAAAATCCAAGTCAACCTCATTGAATAGCCTTACCTAACCCTGCATGGAGATGCCATTACCAAATGTATTGAGGGCTCAATGGATGTGTCCCAATTCAGCGTCTGCACTCCTCAGAGGCTGCAAATGCAGGGTGATGATGTGATCATTATTCAAGTGTCACAATTGAAAAGTGCACAAACTGTCCCAGTAACTGTTCCTGATGCACAGAAGTGCAATAAATAAAACTCCAGAGCTGGGCAGTCTGTCCCTGGGCCGGACCGGTCGGACCCTCTGGCCCGGCCAAATGCCCATTTTTGGGGCGGGGGGCGTCAAATTTAAAAAATGGCTGGACTAAGCATGGCCAGAAGTGGTTTTTAGTCCAGCCCACTAATCGGCCCTCATGCGTGTGATGTGCTCGCGAGGCGGCCAAATTTCTCAGCCTACTCAATGAAAGGCTTCTTTTTAGTCTTCTTTCTACTCCCGCGTCAGCGCGAGCGACAACTGCTGTTATAGGGATTGTGGTATTGCCCCCCCGCCCCCTCTTGTAATGGTATTGTCAGGGAATTCAACTCGGAAGACCGAGGCAAGCCTTGTTAGAGGACTGTAAGAAGCAACTCAGACCAGCCAAGATTGACTTGTGCGCTCGCGAGGGGTGGCAGAGGCAACGAAGTGGTTGCTCCAGACCGTCAGCCTCTGTACCCTTCTCGTCCGCCTTTTATTCAGTACATGCATTTCGAAACACTGACATGCAAAACCAGCAATACTTCCTGTTCTCTGGACATTGCACCTGTTTGCGGCTAATAGTCTACCCATTTCAGACATCCTGTTCACACTTTAAGCGTACATTTTTGAGATTTGAGAATTGTCAATCAGTCTTCAACATTGCTTCAATATTTATTCAACTAACGCCATTGTCAACATTGAAACAATGTAGAATTGTCAACATAGAATCATTGGCGATTCATTTATAAATGCATTGAAATTACATACCAGTGACATGAATGCCGTTCAAACAGATGACAGGTACAACCCAAACATTGTGTAAAATGTAAATAACAGAATACAATCATTTACAAATCATGTTCAAATTATATTTAATTGAATTATTTCTGGCGGCACGGTGGTCGACTGGTTAGCACGTCTGCCTCACAGTTCAGAGGTCGTGGGTTCGATCCCGGCCCCGGCCTCCCTGTGTGGAGTTTGCATGTTCTCCCCGTGCCTGCGTTGGTTTTCTCCGGTTACTGCGGTTTCCTCCCACCTTCCAAAAACATGCATGCTAAGTTGATTGGACTCTCTAAATTGCTCCTAGGTGTGATTGTGAGTGCGGATGTTTGTCTCTGTGTGCCCTGCGATTGGCTGTCAACCAATTCAGGGTGTCCACCGCCTACTGCCCGAAGACAGCTGGGTAGGCTCCAACACGCCCCGCGACCCTTGTGAGGATAAGCCGTATCGATAATGGATGGATGGATTAATTATTTCCTAAAAACAAATTGATCAATTTGAATATTACATATCTTGTCTTTGTAGTAGTCAATTAAAAATAGGTTGAACATAATTTGCAAATCATTGTATTCTGTTTTAATTTGTTTAACACAACGTACCAACTTCATTGGAATTGGGGTTGTATTACAATTAGTGAGCTTGATTTCACTGGTAGACAAGTTTAGAGCAACCCCTTCAGAACAACAACAACCAAAAATGTAAGTGTTTGGCATGTATGAGGGATATTAAAAACATTCAGATGAAGGTTGAATGTGCTGACAGGACATTTTCCTATGATTTACTGCAAGTGGTTCTCAACCTTTTTATATCAAGACATTTTTCGGAGGACCCCACACTTGCAAGTGTCACATCTCAGCGTCCACATTTGGCGTGTTGAACATCAGGTTGAGACTGCTTTAATGCGTTCTAACAAACAAACAAAAAGAAGAGACCATTCTAATTTTTACTATTTATTTAGTACAAATATTAACATATTTTCTGCCTCGACAAACAACTGCAAATAGTGGGCTTTCTGCCAATTATCATAAAAGTCTCAATTTCAAACAAAATAGTCGAAAGCAGGTTAACATGAACAAACAAACAGGAAAACAACTGATTAACTTTCCTTGATACACTGCCACTTCTCTCTGGTGCATAACGGGCCATTTCTTCACAGTCGCGCTGAATTGCAGAACAGCCGCTACAAAAAAAAAGAAACTTGTTATAAACGTGTCTGTCCATCTATCTATCTAACTGAGAGAGAGACAGGCAGACAGACAGAGAGAGAGACAGAGAGAGAGAGAGAGAGAGAGAGAGAGAGAGTGAGTGAGAGAGAGTCGTTTTGACTGTAGCCTACTCGACTTTCACTCAACCTTAAAGGCCCTAGTGTGACATAAATTTATGGGTTGAAATTTGTGCCACTAGAAACTGAATCTGGCTAATGTTAATGTAATTTGAATTTGAATAGTGGAACTTGAAAAATTGCATTGAACAATTGAGTATGAATTACATACATTGAACATACGTTTCATTTGAATATTTAATTTAAAAAAAAGAATCTGAATTATACATTTTGAATTCCTCACAAAAATTCTATTGTGTATATTTTTCCATATTCAGTTTCACAAAGGGGTGGCATGGCTCAGTGGTAGAGTGGTCGTTTCCCAACTCGGAGGTTGTGGGTTCAATCCCCGGCCATGGTGACCATGTCGAAGTATCCTTGAGCAAGATACTGAACCTCCAGTTGCTCCTGATGCTGTGTCATTAGTAGGTAGATGAGGTACAGTGTAAAGCGCTTTGATTACCCAAGGTAGAAAAGCGCTATATAAGTGACAGCCCATCCATCCATTATCTGTGCCGCTTCTCCTCACAAGGGTCGCGGGGCGTGCTGGAGCCTATCCCAGCTGTCTTTGGGCAGTAGGCGGGGGACATCCTGAACTGGTTGCCAGCCAATCGCAGGGCACACAGAGACAAACATCCGCACTCACAATCACACCTAGGGCCAATTTAGAGTATCCAATCAACTTACCATGCATGTTTTTGGAATGTGGGAGGAAACCGGACTGCCCGGAGAAAACCCACGCTGGCACGGGGAGAACATGCAAACTCCACACAGGGAGGCCGGAGCCGGGATCGAACCCACGACCTCTGAACTGTGAGGCGGATGTGCTAACCAGTCGACCACCGTGCCACCCGTGACAGCCCATACAAATGCAAATATTTTCCAGACAGATGCCATTTGCTTGACTTTTCATTCAGTTTCACGAGTAAAAATGTCAATTCTTGCTTTCATTTCCATCCTGGCATTTGAGGATGAGCAATAGATTGCAGACCTCACAATAACGCCAGCATAGAACTCCATGCCTTAGGCATTAGTTATACCTAGTAGTAGAATCAGCGCACAGCATGTATCCATAGACAGTGGGGGGCACTTCTGGCATCATGAGCATCTAGCTCGTACATGTGTGATCCAACATACATCATGCTAACAACGTTCTCTTCCTCCAACTCATCAAACACCTGGATTGCCTCAGATAATATGTTTCTGACTGGCTTTGTACACTTTCTATGCTGCGCACTGCCGTTGTGGTCTTGAAATGATGTTACACTTCCAGGTTGTCGCTCGTGAGGATCACACTTCAGAAAAACGATGACTTTGTTGAATGTATGGTTAAGAAATGATTTTCTTTCATGGTTTATTTTTTAGTACGATGTTTAATTACTTTACTTAGATTTCATTTGGCATTTTCTGAAATTACTTCACATTTGAGCTTTAAGAATGGATGAATCTCCCTCACCATGGAATGACTCATTTATCTATGTAGATTGTTTGATTTCATTGTGAAGAAAATGCATCCAATCTTGTTTAATTATGAAGTCAAACATAAAACACATAATACATATTCACCATTTGCCAAATCTATCGCAAAGTCGTAAATCTAGTTTGTTGAGATGTTGGCTCACCAAACATGCAGTCATGCAGTAGCATGTCTTTGAAGGCCCTCTTCTGTCCTTTTCCCGCCCAGTTAAAGAGGTAGGCAAGACTCTCATTGTTGCGGACAGCATTTTCCGGATCATGTCTCACAACAAAATCATTTCAAACGTGTTAGTTGGTCCCTCCGACTAATGCCAGGCGGGTAATCTAAACCGATAAGGGAGAAACGGTCAGTGTGGAAGTGTAAAGTGTTCCATGCCAAATGTATTGAATTGTAAGACCTTTTTATTTCATCTAAAGAAACAAGAGATCTGCTAATCAATTAAGTGAAATTAATTTATGCATACTGATTATCTTGAAGAAATGGATTATATTAAATTAATATATGGATGATTTTCATTTAGATTTACAAATTAATTAGTTGAAATAATTTCTATTTACTAAATAAAATACAATACAATACAATTTTATTTATATAGTGCATTCCATAACAGCGAGGCTGCAACAAAGCACTTTACAATACAATAAATATAGCATCCATCCATCCATTATCGATACCGCTTATCCTCACAAGGGTCGCGGGGCGTGCTGCAGTCTATCCCAGCTGTCTTCGGGCAGTGGGCGGGGGACACCCTGAATTGGTTGCCAGCCAATCGCAGGGCACACAGAGACAAACATCCGCACTCACAATCACACCTAGGGGCAATTTGGACAGTCCAATCAACTTACCATGCATGTTTTTGAATGTGGGAGGAAACCGGAGTACCCGGAGGAAACCCACGCAGGCACGGGGAGAACATGCAAACTCCACACAGGGAGGCCGGAGCCGGGATCGAACCCACGACCTCTGAACTGTGAGGCGGACGTGCTAACCAGTTGACCACAATGCCGCCAAAAACAATAAAAGGCTGTGGTACATGTATTAATAAATATAGACATAAATAATATATAAAATATAAATAAATAAAGCCAATAAATTGAAATAATAACCTATATACAATTGACACCGGAAAAGAGCTGAAAATTTCAGGTCTGATCAAAAGCCAGAGAAAAGAAATATGTCTTCAACTGGGTTTTAAAAATGGACAGAGAGGCGGCTTGCCTAACAACCAATGGAAGGTCATTCCCGAGGGAAGGACCAGCGACAGAAAAGGCTCGATCCCCTCTGAGGCTCCACTTGGTCCTCGGCACCTCGAGCAGCACCTGGTCCGTAGACCCGAATAAGATTATTAGGTGAAAATTAATTTGTAAATAATCTTGAAGAAATTGATTTGTACTTTTAAAATATACAGTATTTATGACACTGAGAATTAACTAAGATTACATTACATTAAATTAGTTTATATATATTCATACCACAATGAAAGTGAGTTTTATTTATCGGTATTTGCCTAAATATCTGGATGAGATTGCTCTGCATAAAATCATTTGAACATAATTTTACCCATAAAATATGGGTAAAATTGAGGCTATCTTTCTCAATCTGAGAATAATAATGATTTGAATTCAATAACTAAAATATGGTGAATTAAGTTATAATTGGTACCACATGACTTATTTAATGTTATTGTCACTTTGTTGCCATAATTTGTGTGTCAAATTAATTTAATATCATGCCTTCTTGTTTTAATATGTTACAGTCAATTTACAAATTACATTCAACACAAGTTGAAAGAAATAGAAGTGCAGGTAATATCAAGCAAGGGAAGTAAATATATAATATACTGTAACTTAAGAAAAAGACAAGCGTGCATGTCTGCACTGTATGGTTTATGGCGTTGACTGGCCTCGATCGCTGTTCGCCATCCATCCGCATTAGTGAACTTTTGTCGACATGACCCAAACCCGTCCCCCCATTTCCAAAAGTTTGAAAATAAATAAAGCGGCATGGTGGTCGACTGGTTAGCACCAGTCCGCCTCACTGTCGTGGGTTCAATCCCGGCTCCGGCCTCCTTGTGTGGAGTTTGCATATTCTCCCTGTTCCTGCCTGCGTGGGTTTTCTCCAGGTACTCCGGTTTCCTCCCACATTCCAAAAACATGCGTGGTACGTTGATTGCATACTCTAAATTGTCCCTATAAGTGTGGTTGTGAGTGCGGTTGTTTGTTTGTCTCTGTGTGCCCTGCAATTGGCTGGCAAATAATTCAGGGTGTCCCTCGCCTACTGCCCGTAGACAGCTAGGATAGGCTCCAGCACACCCCCAAGTCTGTTTCATTTCAAACGTTTTAATTAAACCCAAATACAACGTTGATTCAATGGCACCTTTTCATCCAAAATCCAATGTTGATAAAATGATGTTTAATCAACGTTGATTGACCATCAATCAACTAAAACTAAAACCAACCTTCTTAATCCAAATACAACGTTGATTCAACGGCATCTTTTCATCAGAAATCCAACGTTGATAAAATGATGTTGAATCAATGCTGTAATGCTTTGATTTTATGTTTTCCGAGAGGTCCCTGAAGTGCACATGAATGCGATTGGCTGATGTTACGTATGTTCTGTTATTTCGATGTGAAATGCTATTGTTGATTTAGTACAGTTGGCAGTATGTCGTGTGTTGGATTGGCTGACTTTATTAACATAAAACAAGACAGGTGCATGTGTAGAATGTAGTAGAACAATAGATGGTGGAGTCTGGTGGACATCAGCTGACAAACTGGAGCGGCAGCCGGCAGTGAAATGACGATAAGTACTGTTTATTTTCTCTTGGTTCTCTTACATTTTAATCAGCAACGTTGCTGCAGTGTTAAAATGCACTGTTAGGAAAGAATTTGCTCAAGGTACATACAGTACACGTATATTTACAGTTCATAATCGTTCTGTAAATGCAGTAAATATGAAAGTTTTCAACATAGTTGGGTGCGGCTTATATAAAGGTGCAGCTTGTATAAGGTTTTTTTCCAAAATTTCCCAAAAATACAGTGGGTGCGACACTTTAAAGCGCTCAAGGACTTTCTCCATAATTGCACACCCAAAGTTGCATTAGAAGTACTGCTACTGGTCACTTAAAAATGCTAGCTGTTATGAAATATGAAATGCACTGTATAAATGAAATTGATATGTATAGTTTTGTAATCTACATCATCTACACAAACGTCGTAGTATTTTTTTTATTTCATTTTTACCTACTCATAGGCCCCGGCTAACCACCCCTAATTGAGATGCTCAATTATTTTTTTTAACATTGACAAACAGATCGCATGCATATTTTTTAATTTCATCAATTTTGACAAATTCAATAGCCAACAAATCACTAGGTTCACACACTATACTTTATAACCCAATACATTTTTCCAATCACTTCTATGAGTAAAAAATATAGTTTAATAGTATTGCACTGACAAACAACTACACTTAAATCAAAGTAGCACACGTAATGCACTCTTGCGCCTACAATACTTGCTCAGATCAAAATGGTATGGAATGATAGAGCTCCGGGCGTTGGCGTCACACATCCCACAATGCCATGCGCCAAATACAAACAAGGCCCTTTTGGCAGTGTAGAAAACTTGTGCTAATTTGAGGAAATGCCACTCTTTGACTCTGGTAGACAGGGAGGAAAGATGAGGCAAGCATTCTACAGGCTACCTACCAAAAGCCGGCATCCGGGCACACGGCTCGTCCCTGGGACGGAATGGTCCGTCCGTCCATCCTGGAAGGACGCCCATTTTGTGGACGGACGGTGGACGAGAAGTCTTTTAAAAAGGACAGACAAAGCAAGGACGGAAGTGGGTTTTTGTCCGTCCCTCTATTCGTCCCTAACCGGGTCAAGTACCGACTGAACGTAGTGTATTGGGTTTGTTTTGTTTTGTTTCCTCTTAAAATAACCTTGTGTTACTTTGCATTAATTATTTTATAAAAACTAAAGACGTATTACATTAAGACACAAATGTTTTGCAATAAAACGCAATAGTATTGCGTTATTACTCAATCTTAAATATTCTCCTGATATCCCCTGGGTTGCTCCATTCGGCATCATCATCATCATCTTCTCCATCACATCACTACATTCTTGTATTGCAGCTAAATGCTCTCTTGGTTAACCCGTTGTAAACAATTCACTCCACTGGCGATACTCCTAGCCATTAATTGGATGTGCGTTGGAAATTAGCCAGCTAATGATTTTTAAATAATGTTTATGACTGCACGGAGGTTTTTTGTTTTGTTTTTTTTGGGCGGTGGGGGGCGGATCGAGGGGAACGTAAGGACGGAAGCGCTTTAAAGGACGAGGATGGACGGGTCGCAGGACGATCATTTTTTATGAAAAAGGACGGAGGACGGAAAGGTACCCAGGTCACGGACGGAGGACGCAGGACGCAGGACGGACCAAGGACAAAAAAGGACCAAGTGCCAGCTCTGCAAATGGCAGAATAATATGAAACTATTACGACTGAAGATACTATAATTACGGCCACGGGGCTGCACAGAATCGCCTATGGGTTAGTCAACTCATGCCAAGAATGCAAAGTGACTGACAAAAAAGTTAATGAATTGGGATTTTAATTTTTTAATTATTTTTTAAATTTATTAAATTATTTTTTTAAAGTCTGACAACCCCTTGAGTACCGTAGGCCCTTGGGCTCAAGCCCAGGTAAGGCCATTGGTAAAGGCTAGGGTTAGGGCTAGGGTAATACTGAACAATGGTACCCTTACAATACAAAAAGATTTTCTATACTTATGTCAACTTTTTCTATCGTAGTTACTTGTGACTGCAATACTAGTGTCGCTCATGCTACCGGAGGCAAATTCCTTGTGTGTATTCCTTGTGTATTTTACATGCTTGGCCAATAAAGGTGATTCTGATTCTGATTGTTGATATTGAGCTGATGAATGTGACACAATTTTTCAGTTATCAGTTCAATAGTTATCGATCCAATAGTTATCATGCATCCCTACTATATGTTATTGTTTACTGTTGCTGTTGTTGACACGTCGTTGTTCACGTAGTGCAGTACACTTGGACTTAGTCACTTGGAAATACATACAAATACAAACTAACATTCAAATATTTGTTTCTTGTTTTGTTTTTACTCAATACTCTTCTTTCTGATCATTCCAACATATCCTGGAAATTTGCTTCAAAACCAGACGCTCTTGGTTTTCTTCTTCTTTGCTCTGTCCAGAGATACTGAGCATATTGACCTCCCACATCCGTCCGTCCGTTCATCCATACACCCTGCTGCCCTCCCCTATGTCCTTCTCCCTCTCTCAGAGAGAAAGAGCGAGAGGTACATGGGGGAGGGGAGTGTTCACTCTCTTGTCACTGGCCAACACTGGAGTGAGAAAGAGAGAGAGGTAGGGTAAAAGAGCGAGAGAGACAGAGGGAGAGAGAGGGAGGGAGGGAGTGTGGCGTGAGTCTAGAGTTCTGTCCCATATGTGGAATAAAAGCAAAGCAGTGCACACAGTGGCCCGGTCCAGTCTGCTCTCAGGATTAACCAAGCGCTGCTTTCAGCTGGGATGGAGGACATGTAGGCATGAAGAGGTAAAGCTGCACACCTTTTTGAGCTCTCCCTCTCACTCTAATGATCTGCTCCCATGACTTTAGAAGTCACACGGGCTAGCTGCTAGAGAAAGGAAGGTAAAAATGGTAACTGGTCTTTCAGAAAGGAAACAAGGAAAGAGGGGAAGTAGGAGGGAAGGGAGGAAAGAGGTGAAGGAAGTCAGGAGTCAGGCGCTGACAAACTTGTGCGCGTGGGCAATGCTGCTGTGTTTGCTTTGAACTGGAAATGTCATCGTTTGTTAGTGTAGGCTGACTGGTAAACGTTGGACTGTCAAATAGCTCTGTGCTCATTGCATCATTTCCCTTTCATGTTAATGACACATGAGTGAATGTACATGGGCAATGGCCTTGTTGCATGTATTGTTTGCTATGCGCTATATTTGCAGGGTGCTCATGTGCAAACGTAACAAATGGTCCATATTTCTGTGAGTTAATTATTCGTATCTAGAAGGACATTGCTGTAGGAAGAATTCATATGGAATAAAGTTTTGGAATATTCTTCTGGGTCTTTTGAATACAACAGCAAAATTGTCAGGCCTTTGAAAGTTTACTATTGTGAAGTCTATTTATTGAGTAGATGCACTGTCTTCAAATCAGGGGAAAACAATGGATGAATAGGAGTAAAATGTACGGGACATGACTAAAATTTGCTATTTACAGAATTCAATTTTGACTCATTGATTGAGGAAACACTAACAATTTCTTCAGTTAAGGAATGAGATAACGTTTGGACTCTGTAAATATGACGAGAATTTTGCATTGCAGCAGAGGCCAAATTGTTTGGTGTGCAAAGAATGCAGTCTTTATTGGCCCAGTGCACAGAGCAGTAGTATGCGTGATTCTCTTTTTGTGAGGCAGATTTGAGAAAGCCTTCTTTTGAGGGGTGCACGCAGTTCACAATCAGCTATAATGAGCCCCCTTGTGTTGGTCTGTTTGTGCTTTGTTTTCGCTCTCCCGACAGGACATCAGCGTTGCTCTGTATCGCACAGCAAATTAGGTGTTGAGTTTTGCTGTTAATTGTCATGTGGCTCCAAACGTGGTCAACTCTGTCTTTCCCTCACAGGGCTGTCGCGTCATCCGTGCGAGCGCATGACAGTGATGGACTACAAGCCAACAGACGCTAACCGTGGCCGGCATTCACACAAGCGCATTCCTCCTCACTAAGACCAGCTCCACAGAATGCTGAGTTCCATTGTCCCCTATAGTGAGTACTTTGCACCTTTCTTTCTCCCTCACCACTTGTGCATGTGTGTCACAACAATCAACCAGCCGAGTCAGGATTTAGTTGGACTTTGAGCCCAAAACCCCCCCAACTCTGCAACTCCAAAAGTAAGCCGGTGCGGACACTCTGTTGTGTAGCTTGTGGCCAGACAAGAAAAGACACATAAAGGCATTTTCTCTGGCATCAACTGAATGTTTCATTGTATACAGAGGAAGGATGTTGATGGTTTTTAGCAGCCAAAACTTTGGTGTCCTTTTCACCACACTGCTCTCTTTTCTCTTGTCAGTGCTGACCTAATAACTGACATGTCCATTTTTGGCCTCGCCCCCGACCTCCTCATTTCCAGCCCACAAAAGCACCCGCCCCCCAGTGGGCTTCATTTGAGTCGAAAACAGCATTGTTTGCCAGCCAGCATGGTGCTGCCTCAGCCTCTGCTGCTCCTCTTCTCTCTCCTTTAACTCACCTCAAAGGCGCTTTATCAGCATGACAGCTCCAAGACAAGCGGGAGAAACCAAACAGAAGGGTTCAGTTCCAAAGTATTACCCTCTTAATAAATGTTACCAGATTGAGTGTTCCGTGCGTTAAAAAGGATTGCATAAGCCAAATTGCGTATGAGTAGCGTTGTTTCAATATGTCTTGAGGTTAGCAAGAGCTCAGAATGAACCTTAAAACATTTGTTTGCCGTGGGGAAGTGGACGCTTGCTTGCGCTGCTTCCCATCAAGGCGCGTTTTACTGGTTGTTCCATTAGCTCCTTGCAGCCTTCTAGACCGTATTGACCAGTGCTGAAGTGGACGACGAGTCAAAGAATGTCACAAACTGAAGGCGGAATCGCTGAGCGTTTGGAAGATGCACTTCCTTCCAGGGAACCTTCTGCTACACTTAACCCCTAGTTCTTTGTATCGTTATTCATTGTTATTGTTCAATTCTCCTTGCTTTTGTTCTTTTTTTTTCATCACCGTTATCAAGCAGCGCTGGTAGCGCCTTGCAGGGTGGGAATCGCTGCAGAATGGCTGCAAGTGTGTGACGGTGCGCGCACGACGGTGTTAGCTACTCGCACTATTTACTCACACACCAGTGACACACAAACACACCACTGCGCTCGCGGGTGACACTGCGGCTCACTGTCTTGGAGCCAAAGACTGTAGTTGTGATTTTGCCTGCAGAAATCGGACTGTGAGGGACTTGTGAAGAGTCTCACCTCAATGATGGAATTCCCTATTTGGGACTATTGAGCTTTCCTGTTGCTTAACGCTGTAAACCATGAACTCAAGGTAGCATTTTTGCTCCTGCACTGGTGGGGACGCAGTTGCTATGCTTATGTACGTTTGCAGTCTTGCTGGTCTGCGGCCACAGGACTTGGAGCTGTAGAGAATAGGCTTCAGCCGGACCTGAGAGGAAACCTGAGAGAGATTCCACGAGCCATGGATACTCCTGGAGGGATTTGGTGCAAACAATCTGTAATCTGTACTTCAAACAAACTCTTAAATCAGTCCCAGGCCACCAAACCGTGAGTGCCCTAACTCTGGTTGCTCGGGGCCCCTGCTGGTTTAGTGATACCTTTTCTTTTAAGAGCGCGCACAAGAAAAACCGAGCGCTTGTACAGTTCTGTCAGATTTTATAACCCTCCCCCGCCTGACCCCCCTAGCTTCTCCTTCGCTCCCTTGTTTATATTTTCTGCAAGTGTTTTTTGTTGAATGAAGTGGCTTGCATTGAAGAAAGAAGCAGCGGATCTCACGCTTGGAGGATCACACCACCGCCCATCACCATCGAGGGGCCGAGTGGCATGAGTGTTTGGTGGCAGGGCCTGTGAGGCCCTTGAGTAAACATATTAGTGTGGGGTGTGAATGGGCTCTAATTAGCCTGAATTCTGTGCACTTGCGTGCGCATGCGCATATGTGCGTGCGTCCACAAAAAACAGAGGTTAGGTACCCGAGACCTTGCGAGTCCCCGGCCCTCTGCTCCCGCTCTCTAAGGGTTCATCAGCTCATTAAGGAGAGCCTTGCTCCTGTTAAGGGTCCAATTAAGAAGGCTCATTTGGAAGGCAACACTTCACTGGATTCCTGAGGCAGCAGTATTCACAGTGTCCACGCTGTTGCGGCTAATTAGTAAATGACTGCACTTGAGAAATAACATCCTTGGATCATTGTGCTATCAAGTGTTTCTTTTGCGGCGGTCGTAATGCGCCACAGAGGAACATAACGAGCGCCCCGTGTTTGTTTGTCTGTTCGTATTAACAATACAGTAAATGGCCTGGGTGCAGAGCTTATAAAATGGGATCATACAGGAGTCTAACATAGAAAATGTTCAGCGAGCAGGAGATTTGGCGAGCGGGACAGATGGAAGGAGAGATTGGTCATCACGGAACTTGAGGACAGCTGCTCTTTGATATATTAGTGGACACAATGGCCCAAAGCCTGCCTGCAGTCACACAAAATAAGTACCCTGTTTTTCTTGAAGGGGAGGGGGCAGCGGACAGGCTCCTGTCATTTGCGGACCTGTGTTGGCAGGCACGGGGGATGGGGAGTTGTTTCTAAAATTACAAGCATGAAGTGACGCATCCAGCAATTATTCTGCAGGCTTTCCCGTTTGGAGAGAGAGCTAAAAAGGAGCTGTAAGTTGAGTACGGTTGCAGATGGGAATTTTTCTTTCTTTTTTTTCTCTCTTTGCTGCACCACCATTAGCAATTCTAAACAGGTTTGTCAATTAATCAATGTTTAGCAAATGCCATCAAGATGTTGACTGCAGTCCCACCCCAAATACTGTGCACGACAACAAAAACTTTTCACAGGACACTACAATTTAAACTGGACATTATTCTAACTCAGATTCTTTTTTTTCCCATACTTTCTGTAGTGTGTTGTCGAATTGCGTTTTATATTTCACTTGAATAACATTATGGCTCAATCCGCATTTGGATTAGCACATAAATACATCGTTCTGGGTAATCCTTGAATTACTTCCCGGTACTTTAGATTTTCCTTGAAATGAAGGCGCCAATTAATCATCCTTAAAAATAACACTAAATCCTTAAATCTACCCTGCAAAAATGTAAAGAATGCCACAGAAACAATTAGCAAAACGAATATATTTTCCTTGAAAATCACGCTAAAGAATATGATGAGTTTGAATTTGCTGTAAAAAGGTTTCATATTATATCTGTGTTTAATGTATCCCATACTTAAAAGAGGGCTTTGTGTTATTAGTGGAAGAGGCAAACAAACATAATAGTGAGGTACAGAAAATAAATCAATCATTCCAATAATTTGGTGGAATTCAGAAGCCACATAGAGCCGTGGAATCACCCAAATCATCTGAAATCATAAGGCGATATTGTACTGTGCTGTGTACTCGATGGCAGGTGAGGAGTTTCAGACCTGAGTCTTCAGTGAGCATTGAGTGACCTAGTCCACCTCTTAATAATGCCATCATATTACAAAACAATGTACCCTACCCCAAAAAAATAAATCACAATGTGTTGGTAATTGTCGCAGACAATTGTAAAGCACTCTTCACTGCCTATGCGGAATTCAAATTGGGCTTTTTATGACATATAGGTTGGATGTCGATGGATGAGCTTATACTGCAGATGCATCATATCTGATTTAAATCCACATACAGGCCAATGTGTGGTATTAAGGAAGAGTATTTCACATATTTGAGGATATATATATATATGTATATATATATATATATATATATATATATATATATATATATATATATATATATATTCATCCATTATCTACACCGCTTATCCTCACAAGGGTCGCAGGGACTGCTGGAGCCTATCCCACCTGTTTTCGGGAAGTAGGCGACATCCAGAACTGGTTGCCAGCCAACCGCGGGGCACACAGAGACAAACAAACATTCGCGCTCACAACCACACCAAGGGGCAATTTAGAGTGTCCAATCAACCTAAACCAGAAAACCAGAGTACCCGGGAAAAACCCACGCAGGCATGGGGAGAACCTGCAAACTCCACATTCCTCCTTAATGTATGTATATATATATATATATATATATATATATATATATATATATATATATATATTAGGGCTGGGATGATACACTTTTGTCCAAATCCGATACGGATCCCATTACTTGGGTTGCGATCCGATACACATTGCGATACTTAAATATTCTAAATATCTGTATTTCAAAAACCTGAGGCATGTGTTTCCAAAGTTTTAACTTAAGTGCCACTTAACATGTATGTAAGTGTCACGACTGAAAAGTGCACAAACTGTTCCAGTAACTATTCCTGATACACAAGAGTGCAAGAAATAAAACTCCATTCACAAAGCTCAACTTTAAAGCCCAAATGTGAAGTAGTGTCAGAAAATGCCAAATGAAATCAAAGTAAAGTAATTAAACACTATGCGAAAAATAAAGCACGAAAAATACATTTCTACATCATATATTTGACAAAATCATAGTTTTCCCGAAGTGAGAGGCTAACGAGCTCGAAACCACAAGTGCGACGTCATTAGATGAACGACCATGGCAGCGCTCAATGAAGTGTAAAAAGCCACTCAGAAACTGACTCAGAAAGCAATATTTCAAACTTATATGAGGGGATCAAGGTGTTTGAAGAGGAGAGGAGGTTGTTGGCATAATGCAGTGCTTCTGGGGCACGGTGCAATGCTGAGGGGTGTGCCTGTGACCCTGGGGAACATGCTGGAATGAATTTGTTATCATTTATTGATTTTGTTTAATTTTATTTTCAGCAAAAAATGGTGCAATAACTCTGTCAAAAATGTTTACAGCTTAAACAAGGATATTGTTATTTTTTGAATTTCAGGCAAATTGATGCACTTAAAATCTTTTCTTTTACAGACTAATAACCAATGTTAATAAGGTTGTTCTTGTAGGTTGAACTATATCTCTTGGTTTTCTTTATGTTAACAAGGATACGATGTTATGCAGAGGTGTACCTATAACTATTTTATAGACAAATGCTATTATTTATAGTTGCGGCGGAGAGTGGGAGGAAGGGTGGGGGGTGTGAATTGTTTTCTTCTCGCTAGGGTGGGCGTAACAGAAAATAATTGAGAAGCACTGGCATAATGCATGTTGAACCGTACATGTACGAGCCAGATGCTCAAGATGAGAAAATGTTGTGCCCGAACGACCAGACAAGACCCACTGACTGACATTGGAAGAATGGTAAGCTCAATAGGCTGTGATTATTATTAGCCTAGCGTTATCGTTTGAAATTTGATGTTGTGCCCTGCTGTAAATTACGCACAATGAGATAACCTATTTGTTCCATATGTTGATTGCATATGATCAACAAAGTCATGCCAGCTAATGCGGAGAGAGTTGGCTCCCTCCGGTGAGCTGCTCCCTTTTTTTTTCTTTTGCCCCAATTGTGTCACACGTTTAAATACCACTTTCTACTCTCAACCTTAATATTTTTATTTTTTGTTTCGTGCAGCCAGTCGTCAGCTGTAAATGAGACATTTTGTTTCAAGTGTTTATTGCCGAATTGAACAGTTCCGATGTTGCTTGTGACGAATCAGCAGACAGGAAAAACAAAATTACTGGACTGGCATTGGCCCAACGGCCATAGCTGGAATCATGAGTCAATTAATGTGGAAGCCAGTTGAACTGTAACACAAACTGGTCCTATTCTTATATTTTGGCCACTCAAACAACTGCTGGTTTGAACAATGCATCGCCACATAGTGTCAAGGAATTTCGCCAAAAACGCAATAAGAATGGCAAAGAGCTGCAACCGTGACAGTCAACAATTCAGTACAATGGGTGACTGACAACTTGATCTCTTCTAGTGAGGTCACTCGCCGAAGATTAACGGAGATTGCAGAACATTTGCATTTTCGTTGTTAAGCGTGTTGCTATGGGCCTAATTATGAATCTGGGTCAATCATAGAAACTAACGAAAGTATGCCTAAAATAGTTTTAGCTGTCAAAAGACTTTTGGCCATGTCTACTTCACACTTAGTCTTTCAGGACCTCAAATGTTCCAAAAGTATGTATATAGATCATGCAAAACATAACATGACATAAGGTATCGAAAGTATCGATACTTCTTCAACGTATTGATGATTGGTATCGACATAAAAAGTATCACAATACATCGTGCGACAGTATTTTTTCCCAGCCCCTGCCAAAAACCTTCTACAACATACTTTGGAATATTTGAGGTCCTTAAAGTTGAACTGAATTGCAATCGTCAGTCCGTCAATCAGTCAGTCAGTACGTCATGTAAGTCATGTAAACTGGTCTGTCAGATGTCCATTGGTCCTTCAGTCGGTCCCCCCAAAAAACATCAGTAAAATGGGCGCCCCCCCAGTGACGGACAAACGGACTAACGGTCCGTCACTGATGGACAAGTTTAGAGACGATTACACTGACGAATGGAAACCCACTTCCGCCATTCGTCAGTCCGTCTTGTTTAAAAGGTTCCCATCATTCGTCAATCGTCAGCTAAACGGGTGGTCAGTTCTGATGGAATGCCCACCTCTGGGAATTATACATACATACATATACACATACACACAATATATGGAAGGAATTCATGATCCATTTTGCATGTAAAAACACCAAATTAAACATGTTTTTCATAGCAAAGTGAGCAAATTTTTCATAGCAAAGTGAGCAAATGCCCCAAGGCAATTTCCCAGCATCTCCACCTGGCACGCGATGAAATGCAGCCATCTCTCAGATTGGTCTTTTTAGGATGGGCCAGGTAGCGAGTGGCAGTAGGAGGGCCCCAGCCCTGTTAGAATGTCCTCCTCGATATTAGGGTCATAAATCACTGTGAACTTGTGAACAAAGGACTTGGGAGGCCTTCTGACAGGACAACAAATCAAGATAACTAACTCTGATATAGAACAGATTCTCAAGCCCGATTGCCTCTCGCTCCGCAGCCCGAACTCCAACTCTTTATTTTATGTTGGAGATGTTTCAAGAAACAGATGATTTGCTTGTAAACGTTTACGTGGTACAACAAGTCATCCATGACTGACTGCCGGCCTTTTGCCTTCTCTCTCCTTGCTGCCTGACATTCACCCTCATGACTGCTGTGTGCAAGATATTGGGCCTTTTAAGAGAGCGCCTTCTGACAGTGTCAAAATCGCAAGCAATTTATGAAAGTTCCTTCAGGTACAAATGTTTATGAAGAAACTCATATGCTGAAGTGCTTTTCAAAAAGGTGCACCTGCTTCCGATTGGGGCTCATTTCGACAAATTAAGAGAGGGGACTTAAACTACAGTTAGATTAAATAATTCACCCTGACATAATGTCAGGTTCACACCAAGTGAGACACTAGTAAACAACGATTTGAGGAGAGAAGACACTCAACACAATATTGTCATTTTACTTGCGCAAGGAGAGCGAAGGGAACTACTGCAACAATTCCTAGCAACCCTCTGATAAGCACCTCCACCTCCTAGCTTTTATTTTCGTAGGAGTCCCTGATTACAAAGGTGTCCCACCTCTAAGGAAAAGGGGGGCGAAAGCAGTTGGGACATTCTGAGTTTGGTATGTGTGCGTGTGTGTGTGAGTCATCATTATGCATGTCTGAAAGCAATAAGGCATGCAAAGCAAGCTGGGCCTGGATCAGAACAAGGCTAAAGATGAACATCTATTCCTACAAGGCTAGATTAGAACGAGGCTAACGTCTAGACTACAACAAGGCTAAGGCCAGTCATCAAACTTCTATTCTGCATAATTCAAATGAGGGACAGCAAGCATCATAACATATTCATTATTATACATTATTCTTACATTTCCCCCCTGTCTGTCCTACATTTGCACAAATCCACATATCATTGAATAGACCCACCAAAAAGGCTTTAATCCAACGAATCATTCCCATGAAAACAAACGTAATTATACACGAGGTTGTCAATGTAATGTAATCTGCTCATAACCTCCAAGATTGGGAAATAGATCTGGAAGAGAAAACAAAATGTCATCAGGAGCAAGTGTCCTCATTACTCCCATCTGCACAATTAAGCAACAACGGATACACTTGATTCAATTTGAACGCCCTAAGTGCAATAGCTGAAGTGATCAACTGGTTGAGCAGCGCCCTAATACAAGGAACACAACAACATCCACACAATGTAAGAATAGCTGAAAACACAGCTATATAAACTAGGACAGAGAAAACTAAATTATGATATTTACCAAATGTTTTATCCCACCATTCTGTTCACAAAGACGTGTCCATACCAGAGTGCTCCCTCATCTTGTGGTCGAGGACGCGGAGGCCATTGATGGCCCTGGTAAGGGAGATGCGGAGGCCATTAATGGCGCTGGTGAGGGACTCCTCCGGGGCCGTGTTAATCAAACAACACTGGTCACCAAACATCGCACACACCCCACCTATTTCCGCCAGGAGCATGACAACCGCAATGCAGCTCTGGAACGTCATGAGAGATGTGGCGCCAACTGTTCTTTGATAGCAAGTAATCCTACTTCAGTATAGTTACCCAGTTTCCGTACATTGTAGGGGATGTAGTTGATTCTATCAACAATTTTATTCAGGGTAATCCATATAAAAATGAACTCCCAACCAGCTGCAATCTGATCAACCAGTTTATACTCATCTGGTACACCACGAGGTACGCCAATCGCATCAATAGAGGTCAAATCTCCATGCCCCCCAGGAAGCACTGCGCTGACTCCTATAGAGGTTTTCTCGTGGAGTGTGCGTCAGAGCTGCCCCCTGGATGAAAAATAGCAATAGGCAAGAGTAATGATACAAGTGTAGATACCCCTGAGGCATTTCTCTATGTGTCAAATAATTGGTTACCACCACACCACCACCACACGCCACTGCGTGGGATGAGAGGTGTAGCATGCACGTCCAGGTGGTCGCACCAGGTGTCACACCAGGTGTCATTGATGGACCCCAAACGTGGGCCTGTATTGGTGAGGTTTACACGTCAAGTCAAGTCAAATTTATTTATATAGACCTTAATCACAGGAAAGTCTCAAAGGGCTTCACATATGCACCAGATCATATACACGGCATCCCCTGATCTTAACCCCCAGGAGGGCAAGGAAAAACTAAAAAAAAACATCTGGGGAAAAGTGAGAAACCTTGAGAAGGGACCACAGACCCCCCTTCCAGGATGATCAGGCTGCAATGGATGCCGAGTGGGCAACATTGAACACACATTATAGTACTATACAGTGTATGTTAAAGTGATGTGAAAGTTAATCAAATGAAGTGCTGCAGGAAGATGACATCCGTGAAGTGAGCTGGGGCCCAATGGTCAATGTAGAAATCTCCATAGCAGCGCCTCCGAGGATGTGGTCAGCCTCTGATCTTGTAGCAGTCAGTTGCTGTTGGATCGAAACAGCAACCTCGAATTCGGTCGTCATCACCTAATTCCCAAGCCTGGGAAAAAGGGGCAGAAAAAGAATAGAAGTGTCAGTAAAGAGGCCAAAACAAACAGTTCAACTAAATGCAGAATCGTACAAATAAGTCTTAAGTCGTGTTTTAAACATTTCTACTGAGGTAGTGCCTCTAATATAGGGGATTCCAAAGCATCGGTGCTCGAATAGAAAACGCTCTAGAACCTGCGAACTTCTTTTTGGCTCTCTGGATCACTAAAAGGCCAGCATTTTGTGACCAAAGGTTTCGGATCGCAACATATGGTATCACTAAGTCGACGAGATAGGAAGGTGCTAAGCCGTGCAGTATTTTGTAGGTAAGTAGCAAAACCTTGAAATCGCATCTCAAGTGGACTGGGAGCCAATGTAAATCGGCTAATATCGGAGTAATATTCTCGAACTTTCTCGTCCTTGTCAAGAGTCTTGCAGCGGCATTTTGGACTAAATGCAGACTTTTAATACTAGACAAGGGAAGACCAGAGAGCAAAACGTTACAATAATCGAGGCGAGACGTAACAAACGCGTGGATTAAAATTTCTGCATCACTATTCGACAGAATTGGACGAATTTTAGGAATATTACGGAGATGGAAAAATGCGGTTCTAGTAATATTCCTAATGTGCATTTGAAAAGACAGAGTTGGGTCGAATATAACACCTAGATTTTTTGTCGAATCTCTTTGGGTAATAGTACATTTATTGAGCCTCAGAGTGGTGTTCATAAATAGGTGCCGATGACGAGCTGGGCCAATAATCAACATCTCGGTTTTATCGGAGTTAAAAAGCAAAAAATTGAGAGACATCCATTGTTTTAACTCGGCAAGACATGCCTCTAAATTACAGCAATTAACCGGGTTTGTTAACTCGAGCGGCACATATAATTGGGTATTGTCAGCATAACAATGAAAACTAATGTTATATTTACGTATAATATCACCAAGCGGAAGCATGTAGATGCTAAGCAATAGGGGTCCTAGTATGGATGCCTGGGGGACTCCACATGTAACTTTACAAAACTCAGAAGTCGCATTGCCATGAATTACACGGTGCGTCCTTTCTGAGAGGTAAGAATTAAACCAAGAAAGTGCTGAGCCTGAGATACCAACACATCCTTCAAGGCGTTCTAATAGTATGTTATGATCGACGGTGTCAAAAGCAGCACTAAGGTCAAGTAAGAGTAGTATTGATGAGGTGTCGGAGTCCATAGCTAAGAGAAGATCATTAGTGACTTTAGCAAGAGCTGTCTCGGTAGAGTGATGGGCCTTAAATCCTGACTGAAGAATTTCAAATCGATTATTAGCAACCATATAGTCACTAAGCTGTTGCGCTACAACTTTTTCGAGAATTTTCGCAATAAACGGGAGATTTGAAACCGGCCTATAATTACTGAGGTTCTCTGGATCAAGGTTTGGCCGCTTAAGCAGAGGTCAAATAACAGCGGTTTTAAAAGCTGCTGGTATAGTGCCCGAGGTGAGTGATAAGTTAATGATATTTAAGACTGAGGGTCCTAGGGTTGTAAACAATTATTTGATGAGTTTACCAGGAAGCGGGTCGAGCACGCAAGTTGTCTGTTTTGCCGCACCAACTAAGTTTGTTAGGCTTTCAAGAGATACTATTTTAAAAAGAGATAGGGTTGTCAGACAGTTATCAACCATAATACCCCTACTAGCATCAGTATTCGCAGAATTCACCAGGGTTTTAGGAGCGGTGTCCTTAATCTCGTCCCGAATGTGCTCAATCTTCTCCGTAAAGAATTGCATGAAGTCATGGGATGAATGAGAGGAGCTATTGGAGGTCGACAGCTGTTGCGCTAGCGTTGCCACTGTATCAAATAAATATTTACGATTGTTTTTATTTAGAACAATTAATCTGGAAAAGTAATTAGTTTTGGCTAAGGCGAGTGCTTCTTTATATATTAGTAAGCTATCACACCATGCCTGATAGAAGACCTAAAGTTTAGTTGCACGCCGTTTGCGCTCTAGCTTCCTACATGATTGTTTAAGTGAGCGGGATTCCTCAGTAAACCACGTAGGCCTTTTAAAATGAGTTTCATGTCTTAATGGTGCAACAGAGTCAAGCGCATTTAATAGAGCAACATTAAAATAATTTGTGAGGTTGTCAATCGAACCAATATAGCTCGGAAACGAAGCAGTTGCCAGTTGCAGTAGCTCAGACAGCGGTGGTTGAAGAACTAATATTTCGGCTGCTAAAGCTTTGATTGTGGTCAGGACGATGGTAATGAGCCCGCACTTCAAATTTTATAAAGTAATGGTCAGACATAACAGTAGTATACGGTCGTTAAAACAAAAGGTGTTAGCACAACAACATTAGCTCCTTACTCTGCGTCCAGCCTGCATCGATCTTCATGTTGCCTCCCAAGCAGTCGCCAAGACACCGCTTGCAGCCGCCAGAGAGAGAGCGCTAGAACGCCCAGGGGTTTTTACAACTTTTTTTGCAACAACTATTGAATGACAAATCTGTGTGTCACTCAATCACTCACTCACTCACTCACTCACTCACTCAACTCACTCACTCACTCACTCACTCACTCACTCACTCACTCACTCACTCACTCACTCACTCACTCACACACACTTTCAATATGGAAGGACTTACATTTTTGGACATATATTCTGATGTTATAAGTCTGCACTCTCCTGTTCAATTGCCAGGTTTTTATGTTATGTTTTATGTTGCTTGTTTCATCTGCATTTTCACTTTAGAAGCAGCATTCATGCACTGCACTTTTCTTGGCCTTATTGCACTTAAGTTTAACACTAAAACGCCCAGAGTTTTTTTCACTTTTTTGCAACAGCGATTGAACGACAAATCTGTGTGATATTTGACAAACAACTCTGCTGGCTACAAGTAGATGACTTTAATTTGTAAATTGGCCTTTCCCTGCCAAAATAGCAGGTGATATGGCGGGGTGACATCGTCAAATGTAAAGCATAAGTAGTCAAATGACCACCTTCTGGGCGTTCTAGTGGTAAGCCCTCATCGAACAAGTGTCAATGTTCAGCGAACAAAACGCTCTAGTGAGGCTGACTCCACAACAGTGTGGCATTGTACCTTTTCGTCTGTTTACGTTCCAAATTGGACTGTTGTCAGTCGAAAAACTGGTGCCATTCCTCATCCAAATAAATGTGCACGTCTCATTTCCACTTCAGTCTCTGTAAATATCCTGACTGGTGTTTATTGCCTCGCCCGTCCTAACCGTGATCAGCAAAGAAGCAGTTTTTTTTTTCTTTAAGCAAAGAAGCAGTGTGCGCTGGTCCCAGCCTAAATCTATGTAGCTCTGCTCACTTCTACATTTCCTCATTCTCATATAAATCAGCCACGGAGAGGTTAATCCTTTTGATATATTGAAGTAGGCATTAGTAGAGATGTCCACATCAATTTTGGTGCCAATTGATCGCCGTTTTTGGACGTTATAAGCAATGAAAGTACAACGATTTCCAATGGAGGGTTTGGAATCGGTTACTCCCGTGACTCCGGCCAAACAGGGATAGAACGCTAGGGGGCGCGGCCATTCTCCTCATTAACAAGGGGCGTTATTCATGGAGTCACTTATTTCCTAATTTCTCCCAAATTTAATGATAGAATACAAAATGACAACTCTTTTCATTTTCCTGATCAAAAAATATATAAAATGAACTTGTCAGTGAAAACATGCCCACCGTCCCTTTAAGTAGTAATGTAACATGACATATGCAGACATCGCACAGCCATAATCCATCCATCCATTTTCAATATCGCTTATCCTGCTGAGTATGGTGGGGAGCTGGAGCCGAGCTCACCTGACTTTGGCTGAATGGCACACTACAAGACTAGTGCAAAGCGCATACCTGTCAACCCCAGGGTGTACTGAATCTTAAGAAAGTTGTAATTTGCCTTTGCATATCTGTATATAATCTTACACGTTACACATGATTTTCAAATGGCTGCTGTCATGTGAATGCAAATCAACAATGTACAGTGTACATGTGTTTCCACCTGTACAAATTATGATGAAAGTGTACAACTTCACAGGTATGAAAGCGCAGTTTAATTGTGCACATGGGTGGAGTTTTCTTTCTGTTGATATTTTGCGGGACTTTGCGCTGGTAAAAATGGTGCAACCATTGCCCCGGCACGAACATGACAATGCGTCCGTCTTTACTCCGAGTGCCGACTACTTTCTGCCACCAAACTATCACATACCTGCCAACCTCAGTCAATTGCTCCCCTTATTAATTATTGCAATTCCCCTTATTAAGCGATAATAAAATTTACAAAAACAACTCAACACCTATTTACTCACAGCAAGACAGACTATGTAGAATAAAAACAATATAATTATATAAAGATAATTTGTGTAAACAAGTTGATTTTATTTACCAAATAAACAACACAAACAATTCTTTCAGCATCTTTCTTAGTTCTTCCCCCACTTGCAGTAAATTTAGTGCTGCTTAGGGCCCTACATCTTGACTGGTGACCAGTCAATCACAGGGCACATAAAGAGTCTGACAACCATTCACACTTACATTCACACCATCACTGAGTGGGAACTGAACCCAGTATAACCACTACAACTACTACACCAGTGACTCACGTTCAGAATATTGAGAATTAATGCTTGTGTATTGTACCATACCAGAGAACGATGAGGTACATTGTGTATTTTGCCATGCTGCGGGACTCCAAAGAGACATTGATTTGGAGTTTGTATTACCTGCCAAGTCATCTTGGAGCCATTCTGTCTCGATTCATACGCAGCGTTGTCACAGCATGATGCACGAGGTGGCCACGTAAAAATGTGGACACTCCATTTTCACCTTGTCCATAGAATGTAAAGAAGAGGATGACAACGCTGACTATTAAATAAACAAATAGTTGACAGGGTACTCTCTAACCATTAAGGAAAACATGATACGTTTTCTTCCTCCAAACAGTTCTCATCTGTGTCCATAACATGTCTGAAAAATCCTGTCATCAAAAACACCAAGGATCAAAAAAATTACATCACAGGTGACACAGTGTGTACACCGCCGCTCTGCATGCAAATAATTTACTTTGCTCCCCTTCGCTTATTTATTGTATTTAATATCACCGTATTTTCCGGACTATAAGTCTCGTTTTTTTTGTGTGGTTTTTTTTTTCCATCGTTTGGCCGGGGATGCGACGTATACACCGGAGCGACTTATGTGTGAAATTATTAACACATTATTATATTGTATCTCTTTCCTTTTCAAGGTCACCAAACAATACACCAAACAACCACAGGAGGGCGTTCTAAGAATGCATATAAACCTGCATTACATATTGACTCTACAACAGGCAGAATAACCTGTAGTGCAGAGCTGGGCAGACCTGTAATATAATTTCACATAAAGAAACATAAAGATAAATCCTTAACGCTATTAAAATGCATGGATAATTCAAACTGTTATATCATCATATTTTGTTAAATGATTAATTAAAATATCCATCCATCCATCCATCCATTATCTGTACCGTTTATCCTCACAAGGGCCGTGGGGAGTGATGGAGCCTAGTATGATAAAAAGGCAATTTGACTATCAATACATCTACTTGCTTTACCTGTGGTCTTACACACACGTATGGTGCGGACCACAACAAAGAGACAATTACGACCCAATACATAAATACTTTTGGAGACTTGGAAACATTCTACATGGTCGGCGATAAATAAAAGACTTGTTTAATCGATGTACGACCGTTTTGGTGAGTTTAAAGTTATCTTACCTTGTAGTGTTGTCTACATTCATTTAGAGAATTTACACTGGCTGAAGCGGGTAGTATAGACCAATTGAATCCGCACCAAGGCAGAACTAAACTTTGGTTCCCCCCAGTCTTTCTGACATACCTGTTGTAAATTCCTCATTAATGCTTCGTTTATACAGGCATTGGTTTACTGTTTAACTTGTGTGTTTTACACCAGACATGTTTTCGGGCAGCCAATGGGTCCTTTCTTTACGTTGATTTATGTCGGGGATATTGTTGGACAGCTAAGGGGTCCTAACGAGAGACGTTTGGAGTCTGTTAGCCGTTAGCAACTAGCGGCAGATGCACGCCTCTTCGTCGTCGTGTACGGGGATTGAGTGAGTTGTAGAGTCTGTGGAATGGATTGTAGTGCTAACTGAAGCCACATTGCTCCCTATCACTGTGTCCGGTCACGCTCTATGATTCGAGTGACTGTTTGGATGAGTTGCTCCGGTGAATCCCCCCAAATTCACATATAGTGAATGTAAGCTAATTGTTACCATCGTAGCTCAGTGGAAATGTCTACTTAGCGCACAATTTCATTATTTTGATTAATATGGACACATTGATCGGCGTTACGCGACAGAGGCAACTTGGCTTCCGGGTGGTGGAGGGGGTGCGTTGTGTAATGTAACGTAAGCATACCGTTCAGCCTGTTGTCTCTATTCTATTTTTATTTTAAATTGTTTATTTAAATTTAAATTAAAAATGTCATGTCTGTTCTTGATGTTGGATTTTATCAAATACATTTTCTTAAAAAATGCGACTTATACTACAGTGCGACATATATGTTTTTTTTCTACTTTATTATGGATTTTATGGCTAGTGCGACTTGTACTCCGGAGCGATTTACAAGTTAATAGTAATAATTCATTTGAATGTAATTATATTGAAGGTGAATTATCATCTTATTTTTGGCACCCCGCTGCCGCTCCAGTTTGTCAGTTAATGTCAACCTTTTATTGTTCGACTACATACCACCTAATGCAATAACCTAGTGCATGTGACTGTTAATGGCAAATGTATTGTATTGTATTCAATTGTACTGTAATTTCGGTTAGAGCGCCCCTAGTAGTGGAAGAAAAATCCACAGAATAGCGCACCGGTCTGTAAACTGCATGGTTCAAAACACAGGAAAATTATCATAGTCAAGGATCAAAGAAAGCTATTAGAACAGTCTTTCAATTGAAATGTACTTTTATATTTTGTCACATTAGTTCCAAGATTTTACTCAAGTAAATATCGGTTGAAAGCTTTGTAAAAAATTGTAGTTGAAAAATACCATTAATCATCACCAATTATGGAAAATTTTGCAAATAATTAATTAGTTGAAAAAATGTAATCGCTTGACAGCACTAATATATATATATATATATATATATATATATATATATATATATATCCATCCATCCATTATCGATACCGCTTATCCTCACAAGGGTTGTTGGGCGTGCTGGAGCCGATCCCAGCTGTCATCGGGCAGTAGGCGGGGGACACCCTGAATTGGTTGCCAACCAATCGCAGGGCACACATAGACAAACATCCGCACTCACAATCACACCTAGGGGCAATTTAGAGTGTCCAATCAACTTACCATGCATGTTTTTGGAATGTGGGAGGAAACCGGAGTACCCGCAGAAAACCCACGCAGGCACAGGGAGAACATGCAAACTCCACACAGGGAGGCCGGAGCCCACGACCTCTGAACTGTGAGGCGGACGTGCTAACCAGTCGACCACCGTGCCGCCTATATATATATATATATATATATATATATATATATATATATATGTATATGTATATATATGTATATGTATATATATATATATGTATATATATGTATATGTATATATATATATGTATATATATGTATATGTATATATATGTATATATATATATATATATATATATATATATATATATATATATATATATATATATTTATATATATAT
This sequence comes from Filicampus tigris, assembly GCF_054856515.1. Lineage (NCBI taxonomy): Eukaryota > Metazoa > Chordata > Actinopteri > Syngnathiformes > Syngnathidae > Filicampus > Filicampus tigris. Next base: position 1,386,418 of record NC_141217.1, read on the forward strand.
ATATATGTATATATATGTATATGTATATATATATATATATACATATATATATACAAACATGGTGGCACAGTGGTCGACTGGTTAGCACTAGAGATAGACCGATATGCTTTTTTCAGGGCCGATACCGATTATTAGCAGTCAAGGAGGCCGATAATTGCCCCTTTGTGTGATTATGAGTGCGGATGTTTGTGTCTGTGTTCCCTGGGATTGGCTGACAACCAATTCGGGGTGTCGCCCGCCTACTAGCCTAAAACAGCTGGGATAGGCTACAGAACTCTCCGCGACCCTTGTGAGGATAAGCAGTATAGATAATGGATGGATGGGTATATATATATATATATATATATATATATATATATATATATATATATATATATATATATATATATATATATATATATATATATATATATATATATATATATATATACAGTGTTGGGCAAGTTACTTCCAAAATGTAATATATTACATATTACTAGTTACTTGCATGTGAAAATAATACGTTTCTTTACAATATTACTCTATTTGTAGAGTAATGCGTTACTCAAGTTTAAGTTACTTTTAAGTTACTTTTTAAAAAATCGGGGATTCATTTATTTAATAATGATTTCAAGACCTTAAAAGGAAAATGCAAAATTTGCTGTCATACTCTAGCTGGAAAAGTTAACTTATGAGCATATTTAACTATATAGTGTGGTCTATAATATTAAACGTTTCGACTCTATGGTGTGGTGGGACATCACTACCTTTGATCAATATTTGTATCAATAAGATTTATTTTTTAAATATAAATATTGGAACTGAGATATTTTGTCCAGTAAATAAATAATCACAGACTGTAAACCACAAATGAAATTATCATTATTCTCAAAATTTACACACTGGGGGCGGCATGGCTCAGTGGTAGAGTGGTCCTTTCCCAACCGGCAGGTTGTGGGTTCAATTTCCGACCATTGTGACCATGTTGAAGTATCCTTGAGCAAGATACTGAACCCCCAGTTGCTCCTGATGCTGCGTCATCATGAGGTAGATGAGGTACAGTGTAAAGCGCTTTGAGTACCAAAGGTAGAAAAGCGCTATACAAGTGACAGTTCATTTGCTATTTACACACAAATAATAGTGATGCATAACATATAATTGATAATTGGTCCAACAAGATAGATGGATGGATAGATGGATAGATAGATGGATAGATGGATGGATAGATGGATAGATAGATAGATAGATAGATAGATAGATAGATAGATAGATAGATAGATAGATAGATAGATAGATAGACAGGGCGTGTGTAATAAAAGCAAAAAAATGTATTGATGTATTGATCAAGTCAAAACTGACCTGACTAAAAGTGTATATATATATATATATATATATATATATATATATATATATATATATATATATATATATATATATATAGTATATTAGTGCTCTCAAGCAATTAATTAAAAAAAAAAAAATATATATATATATATATATATATATATATATATATATATATATATATATATATATATATATATAGTTAGCTGAGCAACTCTGGAGTTTTGTAGGTCTCGAGTCCATAAGCCCAATTAGCAATTTACAAAACAACTACTTACTCAGTGCATGTTCATTTTATCTTTCAAGAAGGTATCCAATATAAATAAAGACTCACACAAATCGATTGAATTTTGAGTTTCTTTTCCATCTCTGAAGTTCAGGAATCATACAATGATCAGATCTGGGCAGCTTTTCCAACCTCGCGAATGCTCTCACCCGAGATGGGCGAGGGCAGAAAAGGGGCGCGGTCTAACATGCAGCCCTCACATTTATACTGTCTTCAAAATCAAAACATTATGTGGGTTGGTCTCCTCCCAGCCGGCCCTGCCTTTGGGGATGACCTTCACCAGCTGGTCCCGTGCTCATATCAGGGCACGCTGACTTTGAATTGATTATGCGATGTGTAATTCCCATTTCAATTTTTGGTTAACCTGTTGGCTAATATAAAGCCATTCTTATAGATTCAGATCCTTCACAACATTTGTGGATTACAAAATCATCTGTAATCAGTCACTTAGAAGCATCAACATCAACAAGATGTGAGGAGGCTTGCACGCCTATGTGAGTTTCTGTGGGTGATCGACTGGAGATTTTGGTCGCCTGCTGTTGATGAGGGGTGGAGGAGAGATGACGGTTGCTGAAATGATGCTCACTCCTGATTGGATTGATCCACAGCCCTTTTGTTTACAATTACAACAGTTTAATAGCGTATGCTCACTTACGGCTTGCTGCCTGCGTGTCAGTTTTGCTCCTTGGGGCAGGAAAAACAAAAGTGCCATGAGAGGTAGAAGGAGATGGGAACCTCTTGGGAGCAGTGAAATAGCACCGGAGCCCTCCATCAGTGGGCTTCCTGCCAAGATAATGTTTCACCTCAACTGGCAATACCTTCTTATAGGAAAACATGAGTACTAATAGAAGTAGCTACTTGGGTTTCTCCCACAACAGCAAAGGCCAGTAAACCAGTACTTTAAGAAAAAATAAGACATTACAAATTCAAATTGAAACCACACTTTTAATACATAGACAAGCAAATAAATTCATGTTACCGTATTTTCCGGACTATAAGTCGCCTGTTTTTTCATAGTTTGGCCGGGGGTGCGACTTCTGCACTGGAGCGACTTATGTGTGAAATTATGAACACATTACTGTCAAGCCATGACAATTACTTCTATATCATTTCACATGTTATTGTAACCAACATAAAGAAACATAAGATACATCCTAAAAGCTATTAAAATGCATGAATAATTTAAATGGTTAAAGCCTAATGTTTTGTTGAACTAACAGGCCTTGCTAGTCGAGGAAGCCAGTTTATCCAAACAGCTAAACATTCACAAACAAACTCCACTGACTCCAGGTGTGCAGCGAAGTGCCTGTTTATGTTGTGAAACTGCACAAGAAACAGAAAATACTATCAATCTATGCATTACATACACATGTATTTTCATAGACATGAACATGATGAGCCTATGCTAACGATTAGCGATCGCGATTTGCATTAGCGATAGCGATTAGTATGTTGAGTCAACAACCTACGATCATCCACAATTTAGCTCCTATATAAATGTCATTACACAAAATTGTCTAAATTAGTTTCAGACGATGGTTGAACAAGAATAAACCACAAACAGGCAGACATGCTAACGATTAGCAACCGCGATTAGCATTTGCGATAGCGATTAGTATGTTCAGTCAACAACACAGTACAATCAGCCACAATTCAGCTCCTATGTAAAAGTTGCAGGGTCATTACCGGTACACACAATTGTCTAAGTTACTTACAGATGATGGTTGAATAAGAACGAACCACAAACAAGCAGTTGCCTGCCTCTGGCTGGGGTATTGCATCATGCAGCCACACACGTAAGGAGGAGCACACTCAGCGGAGAGGCGAGGACGACATAATTACGACCGAATACATAAATACTTTTGGAGACTTGGAAACATTCTACATGGTTGGAGATGAATAAAATACTTATTTAAGCGATCTACAATCGTTTTGGTGAGTTTAAAGTTATCTTACCGTAACTTTCTTGTATGCTACATGCAGCATCGTAGCTCGGTGGAAATGATGTGTACTAAGCGCACAATTTCCTTCCAAAATGCGACTTATATTCCAGTGCGGCGTATATATGTTTTTTTCCACTTTATTATGCATTTTATGGCTGGTGCGACTTGTACTGCAGAGCGACCTATAGTCCGTAAAATACGGTATATCATCTTCAAGAAAGTGTTTCAAACGTGCCAGAGCACATCTGTATAGTATGAACCTCTTTTTTAAAATGTGACATGATGTCCAAGCAAATCCACATATCAAATATTTTAATACCAAAACGTAACATTGTTTATTCCCTATTAATAGAAAAATAGACATAATATGTCTATATTTTGTTAGTCCATGACAAAATAAAAACGGTGGTAGGCAAACAGTGTTCATCTGTGCCTCTCCTTCCCCTAAGGAGAAATAGTAAATGTGAGTAATTAGTCTGTTGATTGAAACTTTATCAATACATTTTAAATACAACTATGATGCCACGAAGTCATTTGTTGTTAAAATGGGCCAATGTATTGTGTTGATATGCTCCAGGGCCATTTGACAATTTCTTTCCTTTGCCTTTAAGAAATGTAAAGAGTTGCCGTTATGCGTTTAACCACTCAACTTGTACCAGTTAGCAAGTCATTCTTGTTTTTTGACAAATACACAGCTAAAAAAGCTGAGGGGAGCATCCTCGCCACTGAGCATTCACAGACAGAAATATGAGTTTGGGCATTCTTACCTGCAGTATATGTCATAAGTTATGATATTGTTGGTCAATCTATCTAACAAGCATTCAGACATGCATAATAACTCTACAGATAATGCACTCCAATTCAACACCATTGTTAGGTCAACTTATGAACAACAATAATGATGTGTTTCAATATCATTTCAATTCAAATACCGGTATGTGTCAATCAAAAGTTATTTTACATTGCAAACAACCTCAGCTTGTTTCTTTCCCAAAAAAACAGCAAGTTGTCTATTGTCTGTCAGTTTGCAAAATATTTGATGAAGTCATTTTCTTTACAAGTTGTTGCATTTGCAAAATATGAGATTTGAAAGGCTCTCATCTGCAAGCCGTGCACGATGATTCCACCAGAGCTAAAGAGCCTCTCATCTGGGGCGCTCCATGCTGCCACTTAAAAAGCTCACCTTGCAACTGGGAGAAGTTTGTAGAACTTTTAAAAATTAGGTATCATCAATTTAATTCATTCATTTAAAACTGTATATACTTTATTTTAAAACTAAGTTTTTTTTTAACTTCAATTGTTTTTATTTGTAATGACTGTAATGACTGTAATGACGCTCCAGGCGTCACTGATCTAAACTCCCCTCTACGAGCTGTATGTGTTTTGTTTCATCGTCTAATGAACAAACATTAGGCAGGAAGAGTGATGATCTTGTGGGACCGTGTGAGCTAGCAGCTAGCCCAGCCTGGATGCTTCTGTGCTTACCTCCTTCCAGTGCATCCACTTCAGCTGTAATACAGCAAGCGATGGAAACTGGCACTTAGAGGGGAAATCAACCCAAACATATTTTTTTTAAGAATATGTTCTATGACGGCTCACTAGTTGAAACACGGCATTCTGATTAATATTGCTTTTTTTGGAATATGAGTTAAGCAGCAAAATTCACCCCTTTTTAGCCGCCCACTAGTTGAAACACGGCATTCTGATTAATATTTCTTTTTTTGGAATATGAGTTAAGCAGCAAAATTCACCCCTTTTTAGCCGTCTCAGGGGCGGCCATTTTGTCAATTCTGTCGACTGAAAATGACATCACAAATGCTCAGGCCTCAGGTAACGACCAATCATAGCTCAGCTTCAGAAAATTGGTAAGCGTGATTGGTCGCTACCCGAGCCCTGAGCAACTGTGATGTCATTTTCAGTTGGCAGAAGTGACAAAAGGGCCGGCCCCAGAGATGGCTAAAAACGAGTGGATTAACTCTTATTCCACAAACGCAATATTTATTAGAATGCCTTGTTTCAACTAGTGGGCCTGCATAGAGCATATTCTTGAAAAAAATATGTTTGGGTTGACTGTGTGGAAACATTGTACAGACTGAATTTACTGTCAGTCACCCCGTTCATTTGTGCATGTAAGTGTCGTCACTTTCTAGAGGGCACGTTGAAGAAACTAGAATTGATCTTAAGGCCCTGGTCTAGTTTGAACTCCATGCAGGCCCTTCACAAGGCTGGCTTTGGCTGAAGAGAGCTGTGTCTTCATCACACATGCCAACAAAAGCATGCAGCTCACGCTGCTCCTTCAATAAATCCCAGGCTCGCACAAAAGCTCTCTGTGGACTGCTGCTGAATAGGTTAATAAGATTTCCATAATTAGAAAGGCCTCTAACAATAGGATCCTTCAGCCTTTGTCTCAGGGCCAACATGATTGTTCCAGCCGCGCACGCCTGCTGGATGCTGGTCCGCCACAATGGCCGCACAGACAGTAAGGCGGTCAGCAGAGGAACATCTGTCCCCCCATGGGACTATGGAACACCCACGCATGCAGTGGGAAGTTTTCATGTGCATATCCTCCAGTTTTTTATCAGTCTCCCTGCTGCCAGCTGAGGTCACTGGTCAGCAGAAAGAGCCGTGTGTTCACATGTTTACTTCAAGCCAATCACAAGAACTTCAGCTGTGTGCCTGCTCAGTGAGTAAAATTGTGCAATCATACTGTTTGTTGTTATGAAATGCAGCTTTTTCACAATTCCTCCTCTACATCGAGTAGCATTGACGGACGATTAACATTCGGTATGCATGTGTGGCATGCAAAGATGTTTGTAGCATCATAAAGAAGCTGTTGGAAGCCACGACTTGCCCATGCTCATAACTCGCCTTTAACAAAAAAAACACATGTACAGTTTGTCATCTTTTGAAGCCTAAATCTACAGTTCGTATCTTCATAAAGGGCATCTCAGAGCACTTTACAAGGACTACATTTCTGCCTTCACTGCACACAGTGAGGAGGAACATGACAACTGCATGGGTGGCAATCAATAAAATACGAGTAAATATCAAGTGACAAAATTGTTCACACTTTTATCTCTTTGGGGTTTTTTTCACATCCGGTTTCATAAGCTTTTTTCTGCAGTGTTAAATTGGCATGAAATAAGGTGCATGTGTGCGTGTCACAAATAGTTTGAGTGTGCATATGTGTCATCTTCCAAACAGCTTATCCTGTACAGGGTCGCGGGGAGGTGCTGGAGCCTATCCCAGCTGACAATGGGCGAAAGGCAGACTACACCCTGAACTGGTCGCCAGCCAGTCGCAGGGGACACACAGACACCGTCACTGAGCGGGAAACGATCCCACGCTGCCTGCACACAACTCAGGCGTGTGTACCACTACACCATCTTTTATTTATTTTTATTTATTTATTGTTTATTTTGAAACAGGGACAGTGCACATTAATCAACATTTCTGTAAATGCGCCAGTTTTAGCTATGAAGCTAGTTTTCAACCGTAGTCCCTGTGCAAGATGTTAAAATGCAGCAGTGACTGAGTGTGCATATGTTGGCCAAAAAGTACATTTTTTGCACCAAGCCCCGTGTGTCACTGCCCGCTCAATATAGTTCATATACCATGTAAATTCAAAAGTAATTTTAACAAAAAAAAAGTGTAATAAAAGGAAAATAATATGGCTTTATCCTATTTTTTTTCAAGGTCCACACTTCATTACACATGACACCCACTGGACTTGATCACCCTGTTTGTCCACACATTCAGAGATTTACGTTTTTAACATCCCGCAACAATGTTGTCGAAACAACTATACTCTGCTACATGTTTTCAGTACTTGCCTTTAGTGATGTAGGATGTCTTTTAAATCTCTTTTTAGATGAATATATATTTTAAAGTAGAACACTTCATGTTGCAGCCCTCATGAAATCTAATGACAGAATTGTCCCGATTTAGAGCATTGTAAACCTGGCTTCCTCTGTGAATCCATCAACACAACAGCGCCACGGCGTAGATTAGAGATTTTGGATTGCTAACACTCTAAATGCGACTACATGTGACAGAGTACAGTACATGCATAACAAAGTATAGTTATCACCTTTACAAAGTCATTATTTTCCTTTTGAACACTTTCTGAGGTGCATGTGGGCAGCTGTCCAGCACATTGGTCCTGGGTGAGGGGAGGGCTGTAGGCTGTTGGGTATTTATTGTGAAAGACGTCCATTCTGCAGCGGCAGTACGCTGATGATGGAGTGGACAGCAGTTAGCCTGCCTCAATGAGTCCTCTAATGTCTGCTTAGACAGGACGTAGCGCCTGCTGTCGACTTTGCCCTCCCTTCCTTGCTGCAGGTTTTATGAGCTCCCCTGGGCTCTCATCCATCTCTGTCACACACAGGCCCTATTATTGGGGCTGCTCCGAAACCGGTCAGGCTGCAGATGGGAATGGCCTGCAGGACATATACGCTTTTTGCAGCCCGGACAAAGAGCTGCGATTCAGTCCACAAACATACATGCTCAATGGGATGTCTCAGGCTTGATGAGTGTGAGAAGTGATTCTGGGGAGTCTTGGCCATGGCGGGTGTTGGAGTTGAAAGCTTAAGGGAAGTACTTGAACTACTTTGGCCATTGGGAATTTAAGACAGTGGATTTGAATATGAAGGACGTGATAATCCCACAGCCATCTGGTCTACTGGTCTCATCTGACTGAATAAATAATGTGCGTAATCTGAAAACACACACAGACAGAGGTATTGAAAAAGAGGAAAGGAGGAGGCCAAAGTTTTGCAGTGAGTGAAATCTCCGGCTGCAGAGATCGAGATTTGATTTAGACGGCAATAAGAAGCCTGGCTCCACAAGCACAGACAGCATGAATAATGAATCATCATGAAAAGCAGTAAGGCCAGCGATGGCAGCGGCGTTTTTTATGTAGCTCTCTCTGTCTCTCCCTCACGCTCTCTTGTTCTCTGACACCTCTCCACCTTAGGCTGATTCGTGATAGTTCAATAATGCCAAGTTATGTGTGGAATGTCAAGCTAGCGCCATAGCATGAGGTAGTGCAAGTCTTCATGTACATGATGTGATACTGCTTGAAAGTGGGCACACACAGTGTATGCAGTTAGATTGGTTATCTGAAAATAATTTTGATAGTGTTTTTTTTTGAGAGACACGCAGGTACGCCATGATTATGTTCTAGAAAATCACACAATCGATTAAACAAATAGGTTACTTTCCAGTCAGGGCAACTGTTCCATGGGAAACTGTGCTGACGAATCGCACTCTATCCGCCACTTCTAAGACCCAACACCTCCCCACCCCACTCTGTCTTTCTCACTCTCTCTACACTACTGTCGACCAACACACTCTCCACCTTCCCTCCCCACCCTCTGTCCAGCCGGCCAGGGGCCTGTGCAGCTCCGGTGTATGCTGGGTAGGTGGTTCCTTGAGTTTATTGGTGGGTGGTAAAGGGGGGTTCAGGGCATAGAGGGGAGCCGTAACTATAGCTGGGAGACCTAGATTCTGGCAGTATACAGGAAATAGTAGTGGGAATTTATCGGTACTCCAACATACTGTATGCTGGGGAAATTGAACAGCGCACATGCAGCCTGCAGATCTGCTTTTCACCAATGCCCCATCAAACTCCCATCATTCTCTGCAGTATCCTCTCCTTCTTTGATAAAAGTGAGCAGAGTCTGCTAGGACAGCGCAGGACAATGGTGCTGCTAAAGGCCCAAAAAAAATAATCGGTGCATCCATTTTCTATAGCGCTTGTCCTCATCAGCTATGCAGCTACCTCTGAGTCGTTTTACACTCAAAGTCACACCTATGAACAATTCAGAGTCTTCAAAGAATCTTCAAATAATCCCAAAAAAAAATGTGTTGGGAACCTGGGAGGAAACTAGAGTATTCAGAGAAAACCCACACCGGAATGCCAGAGCGAAGATTCAAACCAAAGACCTCTCGACTGGGAGGCAAAAGCTTTTCTTTTCACTGTGCTGTAGTAGGAAAAAAGACAAGACTCAAATTACTAGTGCATACTAGGCTTGTCACGATACTAGAATTTTAACTTCGATACAGATACCCAGTTCAGTATCGATACTCGATACCATTTCGATACCACACGGAACAAATTAAAACACAGGCTTTTTTTTTTTTTTACTGTAAAACTTTTTTGATCGCCCAAAACATAAATGATCATTAATACAATCGTTTTTTTTTTGTTTTTGTCAATTCCGATTCTTACCAAAAAAGAAAAATAGAAGTTATTTTTGGACAATTCACATGAACTTCTCTGTTTTTAAATTTCATGAACTTTTTTACTATTTGTGAACTTTACCATGGATTACTCAAAGGGCTGTTTTTAACCAGTATTTATTTTCATATATATTTTTGCATTATTAAGACAGTACAATAATGACCTAGAGCACCACGGCAGCTCGAGTGGGGGCGAGCTTCCGTGTTATTGCGATGCAGCTTCGGCGGCAGGAGCCTGGGGCTCCGCGCCGTGCCGTGCGCGCACACTTTTTTTTTTTTTTTTTTTTTAATTGGTCATACTTCGTTTGTAGCTTTTCCACGCGGCTAACTAGTGAGTTGACAAGCAGTCTGCACTTGGCAGAGCAAGGAGGGAAGGTCGCATGGGGCACGCTTTGGCAGTGTGTGCGGGCGCAGCAGACCATTAGGAGCACACGTTGGCAAATCGCTGTTGCTATCGAGGTCAGTGGTTTGGTATCCGTAATATCGATGCCACAGCAAGCTAGTATTGTATCCGTTCAAAATGTTTAGTATCGAGTAAGTACCGAAGTATCGATATTTTTGACAAGCCTAGTGCATAGTGATCCCATGGTTTCCTTGAAAAAGGAACAGTTTCTTTACTGATTACTTGCTTCAAAAAGTAACTTGGTTACTTAACAGATTAGTTACAGTATATTACAAGTTACTTTATTTCATTCAGCAGATACCAACAACGCAGGGTGGAGATAGCGTAGTGGTACACTCGCCTGGGTTGTGTGCGGGGAGCGTGAGATCGGTTCTTGCTCAGTGACGGTGTGTGTCTGCCCCAATGACTTGCTGGTGACCAGTTCAAGGTGGGGTCTGCCTTTTGCCCATAGTTAGCTGAGATAGGCTCCAGCACCTCCCCGCGACCCTGTATAGCACATGTGTCAAACTCAAAGCCCCCAACCTCATTTTATGTGGCCCGCGAAGGTAAATCATGAGCGTCAACTTCACGTTTCTTGCAAATTGTTTTCACTTTTAACAACACTGAGATATGAAATACTGCAATGTTTTATTTGTTACCAATACTTCCCTTTAAAACACATTGAAAAATTACTTACCGGCTTCTAATTTCAAAACTAGCTATCCATCAATTTGTGTATACGTGATCATGTAAGGCGATCATATCAATCAATCAATCAATCACATTTTATTTATATAGCACTTTTCATACATAAAAATGCAACTCAAAGTGCTTTAAAACATTCAAAGCAAAACATAGAATTATCTTCAATCAAAAGAAAAGATAAATTATTTAAAAGTTGTTGAAAGCCAAACTAAAAAGGTGTGTCAGGAAATAAAAGCATGCATCAGCACTTCCGTGTTAGCCTGAGAGAGAAACGGGCCGACTCTGGCGATATTCTTAAGGTGAAAAAAATGATTAATGTTGCTTTTAGCCATCTCAGGGGCGGCCATTATGTCACTTCTGTCGACTGAAAATGACATCGCAAATGCTCAGGGCTCAGATAACGACCAATCATGACTCAACTTCAAAAAACAAGTGAGCCGTGATTGGTCGACATAAGTGACAAAATGGTCACCCCCGGAGATAGCCAAAAACGGGTGGATTAGCTCTTATTTCACAAACGCAATATTGATCAGAATGCCATGTTTCAACTAGTGGGCCTGCATAGAATATATTTGTTTGTTATGTTTGGGTTGACTTACACTTTGATAGTGACATTTAAGAATACTTTTTTTTTAAAAATGAAATAAAGGCAATCATTTTGACATACTTTATCAGGAAAGTAAAAACCTTATCGAAAAAGTAAAAAGAAAAATGAAAAAGAAAAAGACAAGAAAAGTAAAAAGGCGGTCTAGCGTCGCTCATAGGAGTGGCATGAGGTGTGCTTGTCTATTGAGATCTCCGGCCCTCTGTGAGGTTCCCTGGAAGGAGTTCTGGGTGCCTTGTGTGGCCAACAAGTTAGTTGAGCACGTCGCCTGTGTAGTCCAAGTCACTTCTACCTGGCCCTCAACACAAACAACCGCAAGTGGCTCGCTCTTGTGACTGTGCCAGCAAAGAGTTTTGAAACCTAACAAATGCTCTCTATAGGAAGGGTCAGAGCAGACTCTTCCTACTCAGGAGACTGAGGTCCTTTGGGGTTCTGGAGACACTCCTCAGGAACTTTTATGACTCGGTGGTTGCATCGGTCATTTTCCAGGGAGTGGTCTCCTGGGCAGGCGGCGTCTCTGCCCGGGCCAAGAAGAGGCCGGACAAACTGGTCAAGAGGGCCAGCTCTGTCCTGGGCTGCTCCCTGGACTCTGTGGACTCAGTGGGGGACAGGAGGATGATGGCTAAACTGTCATCAATGCTGGACAACCCGGCCCACCTCCTCCAGGGCACTCTAACAGCACTCCACAGCTCCTTCAGCGACAGACTGTTACACCCTCATTGTGCAAAGGAGAAATTCCGCCGCTCCTTCTTGCCTGCTGGTGTCAGACTGTTTAACAAGAACATTGGGTAGTCTCTACAAACTGGCGGACATTAGTGTAATTGTGAAATCCTGCACCTGATCTTATATTGTGCAATACTCAACATTCCCCACTACTGTATTTTTATTTTTATCCAATGCTGTTCCTTATATTTCACTGCAGCACTGTCACTTACAGTATTTTTCCTCTGTACTATGTACAGGCTAAAATGAGTGTTTCTTCATACTTTTTATGTCGATATATGTTGGTGTGTATATACATGTGTATATACACATGGTTACTGCGTATATTTACATAAGTTTGATTCTGAATGTTTGCTGTTAATGTTATACATTAACGGCTACATTATGCCTCCGTCTCTGTGTGACCTATATCTTTGCTGCTGTAAGGCCAAAACTGTGACCACTGTGGGATCAATAAAGGCCTTCTTATCTTATATTATCTTAAATGTCATCATTCAACCAGAAAGCATTGAAGAGATGACACATTGTAATTCAAAGCTGTTACTGTTCTCCCAATTCATTAATGCAGATAATGCGCGTTGAAGAACATGATCAGACATGAAACGCAACAGGAAAACACATTTGTCCATCCATCCATTATCTCCCGCTTATCCGAAGTCGGGTCGCGGAGGCAGCAGCTTCAGCAGGGAAGCCCAGACTTCCCTCTCCCCAGCAACATCCTCCAGCTCTTCCGGAAGGATCCCAAGGCGTTCCCAGGCAAGCCGGGAGACATAGTCTCTCCAGCGTGTTCTGGGTCGTCCTCGGGGTCTCCTGCCGGTGGGACATGCCCGGAACACCTCACCAGGGAGGCGTCCAGGAGGCATCCTAATCAGATGCCCGAGCCACCTCAACTGGCTCCTCTCGACGCGGAGGAGCAGCGGCTCGACTCTGAGTCCCTCCCGGATGGCCGAACTTCTCACCCTATCTCTAAGGGAGAGCCCAGACACCCTGCGAAGGAAACCCATTTCGGCCGCTTGTATCCGAGATCTTGTTCTTTCGGTCATGACCCACAGCTCATGACCATAGGTGAGAGTAGGAACGTAGATCGACCGGTAAATTGAGAGCTTCGCCTTTCGGCTAAGCTCCTTCTTCACCACGACAGACCGATACAGGGTCCGCATCACAGCAGACGCTGCACCGATCCGCCTGTCGATCTCCCGTTCCATTTTACCCTCACTCGTGAACAAGACCCCAAGATACTTGAACTCCTCCACTTGGGGCAGAATCTCATCCCCGACCTGGAGAGGGCACGCCACCCTTTTCCGACTGAGGACCATGGTCTCAGATTTGGAGGTGCTGATCTTCATTCCGACCGTTTCACACTCGGCTGCGAACCGCTCCAGCGAGAGTTGGAGATCGCGGCTTGAAGAAGCCAACAGTACTACATCATCTGCAAAAAGCAGAGATGCAATACTGAGGCCACCAAACCGGACCCCCTCGACACCTCGGCTGCGCCTAGAAATTCTGTCCATAAAGGTTATGAACAGAATCGGTGACAAAGGGCAGCCTTGGCGGAGTCCAACCCCCACAGGAAACGAATCCGACTTACTGCCGGCAATTCGGACCAAACTCTGGCATCGGTGGTACAGGGACCGGACAGCCCTTATCAGGGGGCTCGGTACCCCGTACTCCCGAAGCACCCCCCACAGAACTCCCCGAGGGACACGGTCGAACGCCTTCTCCAAGTCCACAAAACACATGTAGACCGGTTGGGCAAACTCCCATGCACCCTCGAGGACCCTGCTGAGGGTGTAGAGCTGGTCCACTGTTCCACGGCCAGGACGAAAACCACATTGCTCCTCCTGAATCCGGGATTCGACCTTCCGACGGACCCTCCTCTCCAGCACCCCTGAATAGACCTTGCCGGGGAGGCTGAGGAGTGTGATCCCTCTGTAATTGGAGCACACCCTCCGGTCCCCCTTCTTAAAAAGGGGGACCACCACCCCGGTCTGCCAATCCAGAGGCACTGTCCCCGATGTCCACGCGATGTTGAAGAGACGTGTCAACCATGACAGCCCCTCAACATCCAGAGCCTTTATGAACTCCGGGCGGATCTCATCCACCCCCGGGGCTTTGCCACCGAGGAGCTTTTTGACTACCTCGGTGACTTCAACCCCAGAGATAGGAGAGCCCACCTCAGAGTCTCCAGGCTCTGCTTCCTCAGTGGAAGGCGTGTCGGTGGAATTGAGGAGGTCTTCGAAGTACTCTCCCCACCGACCCACAACGTCCCGAGTTGAGGTCAGCAGCACCCCATCTCCACTATAAACAGTGTTAATGGTGCACTGCTTCCCCCTCCTGAGACGCCGGATGGTGGACCAGAATTTCCTCGAAGCCGTCCGGAAGTCATTTTCCATGGCCTCCCCGAACTCCTCCCACACCCGGGTTTTTGCCTCAGCAACCGCCAGAGCCGCATTCCGCTTGGCCAGCCGGTACCCGTCAGCTGCCTCCGGGGTCCCGCAGGCCAAAAAGGCCCGATAGGACTCCTTCTTCAGCTGGACAGCATCCCTTACCGCTGGTGTCCACCAGCGGGTTCGTGGATTGCCGCCACGACAGGCACCGACCACCTTGCGGCCGCAGCTCCGATCGGCCGCCTCAACAATGGAGGCACAAAACATGGTCCACTCGGACTCGATGTCCCCCGCCTCCCCCGGGACGTGGGAAAAGTTCTGCCGGAGGTGGGAGTTGAAACTCCTTCTGACAGGGGATTCTGCCAGACGTTCCCAGCAAACCCTCACAATACGTTTGGGTCTGCCAGGTCGGACCGGCATCTTCCCCCACCATCGGAGCCAACTCACCACCAGATGGTGATCAGTTGACAGCTCCGCCCCTCTCTTCACCCGAGTGTCCAAAACATGCGGCCGCAAGTCCGATGATACGACTACAAAGTCGATCATCGAACTGCGGCCTAGGGTATCCTGGTGCCAAGTGCACATATGGACACCCTTATGCTTGAACATGGTGTTCGTTATGGACAATCCGTGATGAGCACAGAAGTCCAGTAACCGAACACCGCTCGGGTTCAGATCGGGGGGGCCGTTCCTCCCAATCACACCTCTCCAGGTCTCACTGTCATTGCCCACGTGAGCATTGAAGTCCCCCAGCAGAACGATGGAGTCCCCAGGTGGAGCGCCCTCCAGCACACCCTCCAAGGACTCCAAAAAGGGTGGGTACTCTGCGCTGCCGTTTGGTGCATAAGCACAAACAACAGTCAGGACCCGTCCCCCCACCCTCAGGCGGAGGGAGGCTACCCTCTCGTCCACCGGGGTAAACCCCAATGTACAGGCGCCAAGCCGGGGGGCAATAAGTATGCCCACACCTGCTCGGCGCCTCTCACCCTGGGCAACTCCAGAGTGGAAGAGTGTCCAACCCCTCTCGAGAGGACTGGGACCAGAACCCAAGCTGTGCGTGGAGGTGAGCCCGACTATATCTAATCGGAACCTCTCAGCCTCACACACCAGCTCAGGCTCCTTCCCTGCCAGAGAGGTGACATTCCATGTCCCAAGAGCTAGTTTTTGCCGCCGGGGATCGGACCGCCAAGGTCCCCGTCTTCCGCCGCCGCCCAGCTCACACGGCACCCGACCCCTTTGGCCCCTCCCACCAGTGGTGAGCCCATGGGAAGGGGGA
Source organism: Filicampus tigris (assembly GCF_054856515.1). Classification (NCBI taxonomy): domain Eukaryota; kingdom Metazoa; phylum Chordata; class Actinopteri; order Syngnathiformes; family Syngnathidae; genus Filicampus; species Filicampus tigris. Next base: position 1,402,290 of record NC_141217.1, read on the forward strand.
CCCACGTATCCTTTTCGGGCTGAGCCCGGCCGGGCCCCATGGGTGCAGGCCCGGCCACCAGGCGCTCGCCGTCGAGCCCCACCTCCAGGCCTGGCTCCAGAAGGGGGCCCCGGTGACCCGCGTCCGGGCGAGGGAAAACGTGGTCCGTTAATTTTTCTCATCATAAGGGGTCATTTTGAGCCGTGCTTAGTCTGGTCCCTCACCTAGGACCTGTTTGCCATGGGTGACCCTACCAGGGGCATAAAGCCCCAGACAACGTAGCTCCTAGGATCATTGGGGCGCGCAAACCCCTCCACCACGATAAGGTGACGGCTCACGGGGGGAAAAAAACACATTTGTAATATATATAATATATGAGAGTACCAGTTTTAATAGCTGTTCAGTTTTGAGTGTCATGTGACTCTGGAATGTAAGTAAGTTGGGATGGGGGAGATGGTGCCAACCAACCCCCCCACCTCCGGCCCGGCCGGATGCCCATTTTTGGGGCGGGGGGTGGGGGCCAGGGTTATTATAGTTTGGGATTTTTCATTTTAGTTTAGTTTTTATTTTTCGTTTTGACTTTTTATTCCTAATCAGTTAGTTTTAGTCAGTTTTTAGAATAAATGTTTTTCTTAGTTTTAGTGTTGGGGAAAAGGCTTAGTTTTAGTTTAGTTTTTATAAGTTTTAGTTTTAGTTTTTTAGAATTTGATGTATTTGTCAGGTGCGGCTTTTTTTTTTTTTACAGTAACAAGTGTTATTCATTCAAATAAAGATAACATTTCAAAAATGTATTGACTTACTAACAATGTATGAATAACCATCAACAAATAAAACATAACATTCCACTTAAACTAGAACTAGAATTTGACTGCTTATGCTTTACATTTGACGATGTCACCCAGCCATCCATCCATCCATCCATTATCTGTACCGCTTCTCCTCACAAGGGTCGCGGGGCGTGCTGGAGCCTATCCCAGCTGTCTTTGGGCAGTAGGCGGGGGACACCCTGAACTGGTTGCCAGCCAATCGCAGGGCACACAGAGACAAACATCCGCACTCACAATCACACCTAGGGCCAATTTAGAGTATCCAATCAACTTACCATGCATGTTTTTGGAATGTGGGAGGAAACCGGAGTGCCCGGAGAAAACCCACGCAGGCACGGGGAGAACATGCAAACTCCACACAGGGAGACCGGAGCCGGGATCGAACCCACGACCTCTGAACTGTGAGGCGGACGTGCTAACCAGTCGACCACCGTGCCGCCTGTCACCCAGCCATATCACCTGCTATTTTGGCAAGTAATGGCCAATTTACAAATTAAGTCATCTACTTGTAGCCAGCAAAGTTGTTTGTGAAATATCACGCAGATTTGTCGTTCAATCGTTGTTGCAAAAAAAGTGAAAGAAACCCTGGGCGTTCTAGTGTTGAACTTAAGTGCAATAAGGCCAAGAAAAGTGCAGTGCATGAATGCTGCTTCTAAAGTGAAAATGCAGATGAAACAAGCAACATAAACAAAGACGAAAACGAATAGTATTTTTGCTACGATTATCGTTCATTTTAGTTAGTCTTGTGAGCAGACAATGTCGTTTTTCAAAAAACATTTTCGTTTTTATTTTATTTCGTAAACAAAAATGTTTTTTTTAGTTTTAGTTTTCGTTATTTCGTTCGTTTTCGTTTATAATAATAACCTTGGTGGGGGCTGACAAATTTTTTAAAATGGCAGGACTAAACATGGCCGGAAGTAGATAATCGGCCCTCATGCGTTTGACGTGGTCGCGAGGCGGCCAAATTTGATCTCAGCCTACTCGGTCAGAGGCTTCTTTTTAGGCTTCTTTCTACTCCCGCATCAGCGCGAGCGACAACTGCCGCATTATTCACATGACCGACGCAATGTGCTGTTGGCGACAGGTCTGCGACACATGCCACGCACACATCAGGAATTGTTGCTGCTCTGATTGGTCCATTATGTCACATGTTGCGATGACATACAGTTTTCCACACAGAGAGGAGGAGAGCATGCAGCACGCAGCTCGTTGCTGCTGTGAAGCAAACTAGTTTGGCAATAAAATTAAATGCATAGTCTAATCATCTCGGTCCCTATATGGTTGTAGCAGGTACGATATCCATTGTTGTCGCTGTCTTTTTGAAGCGACGCCCCGACTTGGAACATAACTGTTTCAAAACTTGTGTCCACGACTATAGTCAAGCTGCGCGCAGCACTCAAGTATGATGCTGGCACATCAAGGTGGCGTTCATGCACTTCTTCTGGCGTCTTCCCTACTTCCGGAAATACGCCGTAGCAAACCTGCTGTGTATAGTTGTTTGCTGGAATGCTTTTATTTTGAAGGCCGTGAAGAAGGGGAAGTGTGTAAAATAAATAAGTAACTTGTTGACTGCGACCTCTGGCCGTCTGTTGGACCAAAAAAATAAGACAAAACCAACCCCAGGGCTTGCAATGGAAGTAAGCACACGCAGTTGGGTAAGTAGTAAAGTACTATGGCGCATTTTGAAGCGTGTTTGAAGCGTGTCCACAGCGGGTTTGAATAGTAAATTAGCCAGCTAATGATCCTTAAAAAGCCTCTGCCGTTATCATCTCTCCCGCGGCGGCGTCAATCATGGACACAAAAAAGGGTCAAGTGCCCAGCTCTGCTGACAGGGTTTGTGTACCCCTGCGCACACCATCCCAATAAAATCAAAATGAAGACTGTTTATCATCAAATAATCACACACACGATCACAACGCATGACAATAGACAGTTTCACTCCTGCAAGCTAGAAACACATGCAGCTATCTTGATTTTATACCTTAGAAGGTGACTAGGAAAAGCTAAAGTGCATTTGGGCACTATTCATTCGATTTTTTTTTTTCCATAGTGAAAAAGATCTTGAAGTGCAATCTAAGGCACCTTCCTTTCAACATAGGCAGTGCATTACAAAGTAATCTTGGTCAACAATATTGAAAAAGTAAAAAAAAAAAAAGTACAGTACAGTGGTACCTCTACTTACGAAATTCATTAGTTCTGGAAGAAATTTCTTGAGTAGAAAATTTTGTAAGTGGGGATGCGTTTTCCATGTAAATGCCCTAATCCGTTCCAAGCACCCCAATATTCAGACATAAATGTGTTATAAAGCATAAAAATGCATCAAAACATTTAACAATTGTAACAATCTAATGTTACAATTAGATTATTGCACAATAAATGAGAGTTGTGCATGATGTAGAAAACAAAGAATAAAAATGATGGTCGTTTACCTTTTAATTGCTCATCGCTTTTTGCCCTCTTTGGTTCATGTTCTCTCTCAGAAGTGTTTTTTGCCTGGCGTTTTGTAAAGAACTGATTTAATAACATGGCGACTGTCGATACATCACGGTCATATTCTTTGGCGAGATCAACCAAACGTATCCTTTTTGTCATACTTTTGTATATCTCTTGCTTTGTTTGTATGGATAAAAAAAAACAAAAAAACGATTTTCTACTGTTTTTCTTTTCCTCGTTTCTAATTCGGGTAAAACTATCGGAACACCTCATGGCCCGAGGGGCGAATGACGAGGAAGCTGCATAGACATATCTATCACATATATATCTATCTACCTGTCTATCTACACATACGGTAAAGGTCCCTCTTAGCCAATGAGATGCCAGGAAGATGCTAGGTAATAGCCAATGGCAGAGCAGCTATGAGTATGTTGCTTTCAGGAAACTCTGGAGCTGCGAGTAGTATAATAAATTTATCTTTAGTACCCTGAAATTTCTTTCGTAACAAGAGGCAATATTTTCCTGTTGAGGAGTTTCGTAACTTGAAAATTTCGTATGAAGAGACGTTTGTAAGTAGAGGTACCACTGTACTGTAAACTAAGGAACAGCTGTTGAACTACCAGCTAATGATAACAGCTGCTAGCCACTAACGCCAGAGACTTGTGCTGTATCATACAATGACAGCGTAATTAAAGGGACGGTGGGGCCATGATGGCCATGTTTTCACTAACAAGTTCATTTTATATATTTTTTGACCAGGAAAATGAAGAGTTGCCATTTTCTATTTTATCCATTAATTTTGGAAAAATTAGGAAATAAGTGACACCATGAATAACATCTCTGATTAATTAGGCCAATGGCCGCGCCCCCTACCGTTCTATCCTTGTTTGGGAGGAACCGATTCCAAACCCTCCATTGGAAATCATTGTACTTTTATTGCTTATAACGTCCAAAAACGGCGATCAATTGGCACCAAAATCTATGTGGACATCTCTATTAATGACCACTTCAACATATCAAAAGGATTAACCTCTCCGTGGCTGATTTATATGAGAATAAGAAAATGTGGAAGTCAGTAGAGCTACATAGATTTAGGCTGGGATGAGCACACACTGTTGGCATTAAACACCAGTCAGGATATTTACAGAGACTGAAGTGGGAATGAGTAGACGTGCACATTTATTTGGATGAGGAATGGCCCCAGTTTTTCGACTTACAACGCACCGTCCAATTTGGAAGGTAACAGTCGAAATGGCACGTTCAAATGCGGCCACACTCGGCTGTGCAGTCAGCCTCGCTAGAAATTTTTGTTTGCTGTTCGATGAGGGCTTTCGCCACTCTCACGCCGCTTCACTCGGGCAGAAGGTGGCGGCTGCAAGCAAGCAAGCAGGGACACTTGCTGCTTGCGAGGCGACATGAAGACACAGGCTCAGCTTCACCTCCACACGCTGGGCAGACAGTAAGGAGCTAATGTTGTTGTGCTAACGCCTTTTGTTTTAACGACCTGAAGCTAGTTGTTGCTATCAGCCATTCCATTATCCTACCTTTAGCCGGGCAGGGAAGAACTCATGTTAGCCATTACGCCACCACGCGGGCCAATTTCAAAGTAAAAGCGGTGTGTTTATTGAGTATGTTTGCAAAACGCTCTCGTACATGCGACTTACGTGTTATCTTGAGGTTTTTCAACTTCCTTTGCTGAATGCAGACTAATCATGTTGCCTTTATGAGAATGCACAGTTTTTTTCACCAACCATTCTGCGGATTGTGCCCGTCCTGAGCCGTGATGCTTACCAAATCCTTACCAAAGATGATTCGTTGCAGTGCACCACTAGTGTGTACAGGTACGCAAATGTGTGTTGTGACGCAAATGACGGTACACATCAGTGATTTCTGTTGCGCATGCATACCTGCGTACCAGTTAAGTGCACCCCTGGGCATTGCAAACATCCTTCCTGCTTCGCTGAATTGTAATGAAGCGATAGCGATACAAGCGATCCAAAATGAATGCGGGGGGGGGGGGGTGTGGGGGGGGGTTCAGTGTATTCTGGATAATCTAAAAGTTTGAAAGCCTCTATAGAATGCCTTCTCCTCCTCCTTTGTCTCCTTCTCCTTCCTTTTCTTCTCCTCTTCGTGCAGACCGAACGTGTTTTTTTTTCAAAGCTTTTTGCAGTCTGAACGTGCAGTGCACAGCGTTCCCGCCGGAGTTTTCCTAGTGCAAGTAAATACATGCAGTTGGGTAACCAGTGCCGCGTTTGAAGCATTCTGAGGCAATTTTTGTCGTTGCCGATTTCGCCGAGTAGGTTGAGATGAACTTTTGGCCGCCTCGCGACCCCGTCACATGCATGAGGGACAAATAGTGGAACGGACTAAGATCACCTCAGCCCTTGCAGAGTCTGTCCCTATTTTAAAAGTAGTCGTCCCTTGTCCTCTGTCCCTAAAATGGGTGTCCATCCAGGACGGAGGGGTGGACCGTTCCACTCTCCGTATGGAACGCCCAGCACTGATTATAGATTGGCATTAAACTTTCAATTCTCCTAATGTTTCTCCGACCAGAGGGCAACAGTGAATTTGTTGGGAATTGTCCCTTTTATAATTTTCAAAGATAAACATTGTTGAACAAAGTGATAACTACTTTCGTTTTATTTTGCCAGGCTTATTAAAGATGCACTGGAACCCAGAGCATGCCCAGTCCCTCAGCCAGTGGCCTGAGCAACACCTGGACGTCTCCTCCACCACCTCCTCTCCAGCACACAAGTCTGAATTCTACTCCGGCCGTGGCCGCAGCTCCTACAACTACTCTTGGGCTAACGACGACATTTCCGCCCTCACAGCTTCCAATCTGTTGAAGCGCTACGCTGAGAAGTACTCTGGCGGACTGGATTCAGTGTACGAGCGGGCACCTGCCGTGGGCGCCTACCCAGAGCCAGGTGCCTATGGGGGCCTCAGTAGCCAGAAGACTGAACTGGAGCCTTGGCCGCTGACACACAGCTCCGATGGCTCCTATTCCCTTGTGCCTCCTGGAGGCCACGACAACCTGTCCACTTCCAAGGCTGTGGCCACAAGTGCAGGCCCTGCTGGGATAAGCAGTGCGTCGGTGGTGAACAGCAACCTCTCAGACTCCGGCTACAGCGGCAGCAGCTCCTGCAGTGGCTCCAGTGACTACCCTTCCAGCTACAACGGCACCTATCTCTCATCTGGATACTGTCCCCAACCCAGTGCAGCACTTCCTCCTGTCTCCCTTCATAAACTTCAGTCCACCCCCGCTGTGGTACCCAGTTATAGCCCCAGCACACCTGTCTATAGCTATCCCCCCAGCACATACCCTCCCCAGAACAGCCTTTCCCCCACCTATAGCCACCCCTCAGCAACATACTTGCCTTCAGGTCTGACAGCACCCACTCCTGTTGCCCCCAGGCCTGCAGTGGTAGGAGGCAGCTACAGTTACCAGACTACCAACATTGGCACATCGGAGTCTGCGGGGACCTTTAAAAGAAAAGCATTTCAGATGCCTATAGAAGGGAATGAAGTTGGGGACAGCACTTGTTACAAGAAATACAGCTATGACCCACAGAAAGATGGAGAGAACCCACCATATGGCGCACGTGACAAAGCAGAGTGTCAGAGGAACAGCTTTGGCAGTTCAGCAGGCAGCACAGATCCACAAGAGTTTAAGCCCAGCAAGTCCTCCTCGCAGCCCCTGGTATCTCCTCAGTATGGGCCAACAGGGGAGTACAGTCCTCCTGCTGGCATAACAGGCGATAACGCAGTCGGTGAGCAGGCCTTGACACAACCGCAGCAACAGCGCTCCAAGGCCCACAAACGTTCTTCATTGTGTGGTCCAACTGTTGACACTCTGAAGAGTCCGGACCCCCATGTGTTGGACCTTATTGATGAGAAGATTTTGGACTGCAGCCCAGCCCTAAGCTGGGGCGAGTTAGCTGGCCTCACTCACGTCAAGGCCGCCTTGGAAGAGGACCTGCTGTGGCCTGTGCTAAGGCCCAGTCAAGTGATGCAGCCACCAAGAAGCATCCTGTTGTTTGGCCCCCGCGGTGGGGGTAAAACCACCTTGACTCATTCTCTGGCTTCACAAATCGGAGCATCCCTCTACCGACTGAGTGGCGCCATGTTGGCTTTGAAAGCGAAGGCCGAGGCGGAACATATCCTGGGGTCTGTGTTGCAGGTGGCAGGTGCACGGCAGCCATCAGTAGTGCTGCTCAGCCAAGTGGAAACCATGGAGGTGGAGGGCCTGCGACAGACATTGCGCAACTTCTTGGAGAAGGCCCAGATGAGCACGGGTTTGGTGATTGTCGTGTGCGCCACCGGCAGACCGGACCTACTGCAAGATGCGCTCCATCGGAGCTTCGCCAAACGCTACCACGTGGGCCTGCCGGATGCCTGTATGCGTCGGGAGGTGCTGTTGCAAGCGCTTTCACCTCGAGGCTACAGTCTGAGCGAGCGAGAGCTAAGCGCGGTGTTGCAGCATACTGAAGGCTACTCTGTGCAGGAACTGCTGCAGCTCAGTCAGCAGGCTCTCTCCTCAGCATCAGCCCCCACTGGAGCAATGCATGGCAAAGCCCCAGCCTTCACAGACTTTGAGAATGCCTTCTGCAAGGTGCGCCCACACAGCACCACAAAAGAGCCGGAGACTTGTATAGAGTGGAGCAAGATGTATAGCCACTAAGGAGTCAGCGAGTCACTAGACTTCAACCCACTATTTGAATGTTTGGTGCTTGTTTTTTTCCTATTCCAAATCATGCAGCCAACCCCCCAAGTATGCGAAAGCTGAAAACACATTCACTTTACAGGAAATAGTTGCCTATGAAGAGCCACAATATTTCCTTTTTATGCCCAAAGAAAAGAAATGTGAACTGACCTTGATGAGTGGTGTAGCTTCTAATGAGAAAATCAGATAGCTACGTGGATACGCGCAGAGATCCTGTTTAGCCTGGGTCCAGGACAAAATCAATGATTTGTTGCTAGGTGATGTGGTCCAAGGTAATGGATAATCAGGGTTTGGAAAATCTCCCCCATTTTTCTGCTTCTCTCAGGATCCTATTTATTGGCAGTCTACTTCCATGCACACCCTCAAGATTGTGTTCGTCTTTGCTTTGGGATCAACAACATTCTTTGACCAAAAAAACGACAAACCAAATGTTCTATTGTTCTAATCAAACTGGATGGCAGAAGTCCTAGCTAGCTACTCGCCAAATACAAAAAACAGTTACGCCATCCAATCTAAAGTACTTGGCATGTCTCTGCATTGTCTTACCTCAACACTCACGCTTAAACGAAATCAAAAATGTGGTTTATTCCTACTGGACTGCTGTCCTTAAATCTCACATCCACCACTATGAACGGTGAGCACATTCCTCCTCAACTGCTGTGGTCCCACCTGCACACCACGTCTTTGTCTGTTTCTTTTCTATGTCGTCTTGTTTGAAATGCTCAGGAAGAATGCCTTTACCTCAGAAATAAGAAATAAAGAATGTATATAATCTTTGGGGTCTCAGTGGTGAGAAGTGAGGAGAAAGCCTCTTAAAAGACACTGCAGCTGGGCTTTGATCCTCAGGAGAGAAATTTGAATATGGTACAAGAGTCACAGTGAATGTAATTCAGGTATTTCAAAGGATATTTGATGCCATAAATCCATGTATTATTATATATGTATTAATAGATTATTGTCATTTCTTTTTGGCTTCTGTTCTTTATTTTTATTGTAGTTGATGGTGGGATAGTGATTGTCTTAAAGAAATACTATAGGTTACAGAACTTCATTTTTGGTGCACAAACAGCTTTTTGTTCTAGTTTACCATGAAACAAAATAACATCATGTAGCTTTCAGAAAAGTCCAAAGTAAAAATGTTTCCAGTGTGTGGATGTTTAAGGTGAATTTATACAAGATAGATCGTGTCATCACACTTCAGCACGATTTGCTCAGAGGGGCCGGTTATCCATCCATCTATCCATTTGTAATAGCATTTGTCTTCATTTAGGGTTGCGGGTGAGCCAATTGACTTGGACAACAGTGGCTGTTTACACACTGAAAGAGTAGTCAACCAATAGCGGGTCACATAAAAGACAGACATTCACATCTCGGGAAAATTGACACTTTTCTGTTAATAGAGATGATTTTGGGCAAGAGAAGTGGTGTACACCATGTACACCATGGACTGTTTGCCAGTCAATTGCAGAGCACATAGAGACAAACAGCCACTCCCACTCCAATTCACACCGATGAACAATTTAGAGGTCTTAATTTAAGATGACTTGGTGAGAGATGAAAGGAACACAATGTACTGCTTCAAACAATGAATGAACAAAAGTCTTTGGTCTCAATACCTAATCAGTTTTTGTTATCAATCATAATCAGCAGTCAATCATGGATTAGACAAGCCCCCAAACTCAAATCCCCAACCCCAACAACCACCCCTCTATATAAAAATGTAAATTTTGAGGCAACAGTTTTGAGCTTTTTCTGTGCTATATAGCGTGCTTGGATGAGTTGAATGAGGTAGAACATAAAAGCCCTGACCTTCCTGTCTGGGATGAACCTTCCTCAGTTTTCACTGCCCTACAATACATTGTCTATACATCTGTCCATATTGCACTCCTTCCTGTGGTGAAATGATGTCATAGTTTTCACTTTCTCCATCATATTTTCCTCTTACGATGCAATGTTCTCCTCCTCCACAATGTACAGTGGCCATACAATGTAATACACGTGGACAAAATTGTTTGTACCCCTCTATCAGAAGAAGAAGAAGAAATAATAATTATAATAATAACCCCCCCCCCAAAACAAAATCGATGAATATCAACCAATGAAAATCAGAGACCTCTTTTGAATTGTGGTTCAACATTCATTCATTCATTCATTCATTCATTATCCATACCGCTTATCTTCACAAGGGTCGCGGGCATGCTGGAGCCTATCCCAGCTGTCTTTGGGCAGTTGGCGGGGGACACCCTGAATTGGTTGCCAGCCAATCGCAGGGCACACAGAGACAAACATCCGCACTCACAATCACACCTAGGGGCAATTTGGACAGTCCAATCAACTTACCATGCATGTTTTTGAATGTGGGAGGAAACCGGAGTACCCGGAGGAAACCCACGCAGGCACGGGGAGAACATGCAAACTCCACACAGGGAGGCCGGAGCCGGGATCGAACCCACGACCTCTGAACTGTGAGGCGGACGTGCTAACCAGTCGACCACCGTGCCGCCTTGTGGTTCAACATAATTATTTTAATAAATTAACTTATGAAACATGATAAGCTGACTGACGGCTTACAAGTTTGAAGACACACTGATTCGAGCATACACCTTGGTCGAAAATGTCCCTATGGTCAAATTCTTCTCAGTCTTTTCTGGGGTTCCATTACTTTTGTCCATGCCTGTTTCACAAGCTTTCTTATCTTTTTTCTTTCTTTCGGTAGATATGTAATTCTGTTGAACCACAATTCAAAAGCAATATCTGATTTTCTTTGGTTGATTTTCATTGAATTTTCATTTATTATTGCTATATTTTTTCCCCTTTCTTTAAAGAGAAAGTCAACCCAAAAATTTTCAAAGTTTTCTCAAGGCCCACTAGTCGAAACATGGCATTCTGATTAATATTGTGTTTGTGGAATTTGAGTGAAGCAGCCATCTCAGGGGGCGGCCATTTTGTCACTGAATGGTCTTTTCCTGAGCCCTGAGCAACTGTGATGTCATTTTCAGTTGACAGAAATGACAAAATGGCCAACCCAGACCGGTAAAGGTGCATCGAAGATTTTGGGGGGTTGACTTCACCATTATCCATCCATCCATCCATCCATTATCCAAACCACTTATGCTCACATGGGTCGTGGCGCGCTGGAGCCTATCCCAGCAGCTTCGGGCAGTAGGCGGGGTACACCTTGAATTGGTCGCCAGCCAATTGCAGGGCACACAGGCAAACAAACATTCACAATCATAGTCACACCTAGGGGCAATTTAGAGTGTCCAATTAATCTACCATGCATGTCTTTGGAATGTAGGAGGAAAGCGGAGTACCCAGAGAAAACCCACGCAGGCACGGGGAGAACATGCAAATTCAACACAGGAAGGCCGGGGCCGGACACGAACCCACGTCCTCCACACTGAGGCGGACGTGCTAACCAGTCGACCAGCGTGCTGCCCCCTTTAATTATTGTTATTATTATTATTATTTTCTTTTTTCGTTAACAAAGGGGTACCAACAATTTTGTCTACGTGTATCTTCTCCCCTCACCCAAAGTCCCTTCACCTTCCCTGGAAGTACTGTGATTGATGTTTCAGTCAGGCCAATGCATCAGATCAATCACAATGACCAGCTTAAGTAGTGGCGAGTGATCACTGTACAACAAAGTCAAATTTGTGATTATTTATGAGATAATCACTCATAACAACCCTTTTTACACTTTGTTTGGAACGGTAAATTTGTTCTTGTATAATTTCTGTAACAATGTCTACCTCTTTTTTTGCGGCATATTGTACATGAAAGTATTTATTTCATGTCTTTCGTTGATGTTGCTGATTTTTGGAATTGATAATGTTCTTGAAATGTAATGGTCTACCTCACAAAAAGACTGTATTTTAAAGAGAAGAGTATAACAACTATTAAACTGAATTTGTCAATATTGCACACCACGTAATGCTTTGTCTATTTTTGTGACCTCGAAACTGCGATTGTGATATTGTGATGTATCATGTTGCAATCACTCATCAATGTACTTAAGCTTGTCAGCTTTTTAACTGAACAGAAATGATGATTGATCATAAAATATTTACTGTACAATGCATGTATACCAGGGGTATCCAAACTCGGTCCTCGAGGGTCCTGCCTGTTTTCCATCTAGCCGAGATGTAACGCACCTGTTTCAAAAGATTATAATCGTTATCAAACTTCTTCAGAGCTTGCTGATGAGCTGATCATTTAAATCAGGTGTGTTGCAGCAAGGAGAGCTGGAAAACGGGCAGAAAAGCGGCCCTTGAGGAACGGAGCCGGACACCCCTGATGTACACTAACGCTTTGACGCTGTGCTCCATCCACGTTAAATGACATAGGCTGAGCTAATTTAGCATCAACCATCTGTCTAGGATACTTGCTCGCGGTTAACTAATATTGCATTAGTTAATCCAGTTAGTAGTGTTTCCCGTGAAAAAATGTTTCTCTGCACTAAAACACACAAAGAATAATGACAGACACCAGCTTTGAGCATTTTCTGAATACTAATCATTGATTCTAGGAGGGTCAAGTCTCTTTATATGGAAACATTTGGCACATAATCTGCCACTCACAAAAGAAACATGATTCAAGATGCTAATGAAAATCATGCAAATTGTATAGATTTATAAACATTAACAAAGGTAATCAATAATATTCAGAAATGTGTCATTTTGAGACAGCTGTGTTCCATGTTTTATTGCAAAGGTACCATGACTTTAAAATAACCTGTCCAGTATTATTTTTCTGTGCATTAAAGTGATCTGCTTTTGAGTTGAGCGCCAACACTTCTCCAGATCTTTTGGACATGCAAAAGAATATTACATACATAAATGAATAAATGACTGAATGAATGACTAAATAAATAAATCCTCCTAGTTTACTTTTATGCATTTGGTGAGGCATCATTGTCTACTCTTTAAGCTTCACAAAGCCAAGATTCACTGGCACCAATTTACTATAACCAAATAAATAATTTACTGTATTGTGAATCAGTTTGAGTAACATCTAACATCTAGGGGTGGGAATCTATGGGTACCTCACGATTCGATCCGATTCTGATTCAGAGGCCCACGATTTGATTCGATTCCGATTCAAAGGCCCACAATTTGATTCGATTCCGATGCATCACTACAATGGCTTACATTTGATAGTTAATCTAAAACACTGGTACATTTTTAAAACAATTGCATAACTCAAGTAAGAGCAAAGATTTCACACTTAAAGTGGCAAGGCAATCCCGTTTACATGTGTCAACACAAATTTAAAAAAGTGCCAATGGCAGCATTTGTTGAAACAAATGTCTGTAACTTCTCATACAAAAAAATCATAAAAACATATTTAAACTTAATCTGATTTAGTGTGTAACCTGTATTTTAATACTTTAAGTGCAATACGCATCATGTAACCCTGTATAGGATAAGCGGTTTGGAAGATGACATGACATGAGGCATCATGTAATTGACATTACTGCGTAACTTAGCAATGAACATGCAAATTCCACACAGGTAGGCCGGGGCCAGATTCAAACTCACAACCTCTGCACTGTAAGGCGGACGTGCTAACTAGGGTTGGGAATTTCGACTAAATTGCCGTGCTGTGATTCGCTAATACCCCGAACATCATATTTGTTTGTTTTATTATTTATTATTATAAGTGTTATTAATAAAACACCTTTTTAATAACGCCTCACTTCTCATAAACATACTTTAATTTCCTATCCTTTTAACACAATATTTTTTTTTTTTCAAACATTCATATTTACTCTGTCATTAGTTCATGCCATAACCTGGGTTACATTGACATTATAGGTGCAATCAATTTTATAAAGACCAGACCACTGAAAACAAGAATCTTCTCAGCTATCTGTGAGGAAATGGGAACTGAACATCAAGCTGTGATGTTTCACAGTGACGCAGAGTGGCTGTCACAATGAAAAGTCTTGTCCCAAGTTTTTGAGCTTAGAGAGCAGATAAGACTGTTTTTTGAGCAGGAGCACAAGTATGAAGTCGCAGAAAAATTCAGTGATGAGAACTTTCTTGGGAAACTGGCCTACCTGAGTGACATATTTGGGAAGCTAAACAAACTAAATCTACAGCTTGAAGGGAAAGATGAACACCTGCCTCAGGACACAGATAAGATTGGCTCTTTCACGCGAAAGCTTTCAATGTGGGGCAGGTGACTTGATGAGGGAAACACTGACTCATTTGAGAACCTGCATGAATTTGTAGACACTACTGACTATGATGCTAGCTCAGTTTTTCCACACATTAAGCAGCATATTTCAACACTTATGGAACACTTTAAAAAGTACTTACCTGACAACAGTTCCCAGTATGACTGGGTGAGAGACCCTTTCAGTGCACCAGCTCCAACTTGCTTCAGCTCTGCAGAGGAGGACCAGTTCATTGGCATGACATCTGACTCCACATTGAGACTGAGCTTCATATCACAAACACTCAGTGAATTCTGTCTGAGTGTAGAGAGGCAGTATCCACTGTTAGGGCAGAGGGCTATGGGCATTCTGCTTCCTTTTGCAACAGCCTACCTTTGTGAGACTGGCTTCTCTGCTCTTGCTGCACTGAGGACCAAGTACAGGTCCCAGCTAAACATCGGGCAGGAGCTGAGAGTTGCAGTATCATGCTTCAAACCTCGCTTTGAGAAGCTGTGCGCTGCAAAACGCGCTCATTGTAGCCATTAATCTTGGCTTTCTCATTTTGATTGAAAAAAAATTAAAAATCAGCACAAATTGTTTTATTCATTTTTATTGTGTAAGTTAAAGCGTTTTATATATTGTGCTCCTAAGTTAATGTTGCTGAAGTCAATTTGAATTTGCTATTATTTATTGATTTTGTTCATTTTATTTTCAGCAGCATATGGTGCAATAAGTCTGTCAAAATTTTTTACAGCTTAAACAAGGATATTATTTTGGGAATTTCAGGCAAATTGATGCACTTAAAATCTTTTCTTTTACAGATTAATAAACAATGTTAATAAGGTTGTTCTTGTAGGTTGAATTATATCTCTTTGTTTTCTTTATGTTAACAAGGATACGATGTTATGCAGAGGTGTACCTATAACTATTTTATAGACAAATGCTATTATTTATAGTTGTGGCGGAGAGTGGGTGGTGGGGTGGGGGGCGCAAATTGTTTTCTTCTTGCTGGGGGGCGTAACAGAAAATAATTGAGAAGCACTGGACTACACCCTACAATCCTGCATAGTGAAAGGTTTGAGACAAAAGGCGAGACGATTGGAGCCAAGGTTGACAAGATTGTGTCAAAAGGATAAACAAAGGTTGAAAGGACAACACTCAGCAGTGCTCTAGTTTCCCTGAGTGAGGAGCACGGCTGGTGGCAAACATTGCACGATTTCCATAATACCAGTGCAGGTTAAACATCATAGCTCAGACAGAATCATCCAGACTTATGCCTTTCTAGATCCAGGTAGTTCAGCTACCTTTTACACAGAATCTGTGAGGAAACATCTGAATGCTACCGGTAAGAAAACAGCCAGAATGCAAAAAACTCTAGGACAAGAAAAGCCAGTAACAAGCTATGTACTGACTGGCCTGGAAGTGTGTAGCCTGGAAAACAACAACTTCGTTCGGCCGCCTGACGCGTACACCCAAGTGGAAATTCCTGTTTCGAAGGAGCACATACCCACACAAAGGGACAAACAGAAGTGGCCATATTTGAAGGAGGTCCAACTCACAGATAAATGCAGAAATAGGACTCCTAATTGGAAACAATGTACCCAAGCTCATGGAGCCATGGAAGGTTCTTAACAGCCAAGGTAGTGAACCATATGTGGTCAAGACCCTATTAGGATGGGTGGTGAATGGCCTGCTTCACGATTACTGTATTTGTGAGGACTCAGACACGGCATCGTATCTGCTTGCCAAATCACATATCAGTATCAACTCATCCAGAAGATAGGTAGCGCTTCACTTCCGTTAGCACAAATTGAGAATTATTTTTATATGTACCATATATGGGCGGCACGGTGGTCGACTGGTTAGCACGTCCGCCTCACAGTTCAGAGGTCGCGGGTTCGATCCCGGCTCCGGCCTCCCTGTGTGGAGTTTGCATGTTCTCCCCGTGCCTGCGTGGGTTTTCTCCGGGCACTCCGGTTTCCTCCCACATTCCAAAAACATGCATGGTAAGTTGATTGGATACTCTAAATTGCCCCTAGGTGTGATTGTGAGTGCGGATGTTTGTCTCTGTGTGCCCTGCGATTGGCTGGCAACCAGTTCAGGGTGTCCCCCGCCTACTGCCCAAAGACAGCTGGGATAGGCTCCAGCACGCCCCGCGACCCTTGTGAGGAGAAGCGGTACAGATAATGGATGGATGGATGTACCATATATGATGGTGTACCTTGCATGACTGCATCAACCTTTATAGCACAATACAACAAAAATGTTTTGTAATTATCTTACTCTGATGACTTGCACTGAATGAAATCAGCCAGGGACGCATAGTCCGGACAGTAGCTGCTGATAGCCAGCCTCAAGCAGATTTACAGCAACAACAATCTGCCCATTCGCTCCATTCGGCGCGTACAAAACAAGCCAACTTTTTGCACACTGTGCTAATGCTAATAATATTGCTGTCTTGGTAAAGTTCAAGAACTGTAAAAAAAAAAAAAGCCGCCGAGTGAACAGGATGCTGTGTGGCTGTGTGTCACGTAGTCTGCCCGATGCCGATTGGCTGCCGCGAGTCGAAATGGCAAAAAAGGTTACTTGTTTTATACGCGCAGAATGGAGCGAATGGGCAGATTTTCGGCCCTTCGCCCTGCATCCCACCGCTCCAAACGTACCATTTGCACCGCCCCGCATGCAACCGCACCCACCCACGCAAACTACATTGACTCCAATTCAAACGCTCCACCAGAAATGCTCCCACCGCAGTTGGTGTGAACGTAGCATGAACGTAGCAATACAGTAGTGAGGGCGGATGATAGGCTGGCGATCTACCCACAATGGCTTTGCGATCGACCGGTCGATCGCGTTCGACGTAATGGGCACCCCTGGTCTATTGGCTTCCGCATTTTAGTTAGAGGTGACTCCATTATCCGTAAGATTAATCTTAAAAATCCAGCCACAGTAATGTGTATTCCTGGGGCCAGAGCACCCAACATTGAAGAGAATTTTAGGGAGCTGACTCGCAAAAGGACTAGACACCAGCACAGGGCAAACAACACTAGGTACTCAGACATAGTGATACATGTCGGCTCCAATGATACTAGGATGAGGCAATCAGAGATCACAAAGAAGAACATAGCAAGGACTTGTGATCTCGCCAGAAAGATGAGTCGGCATTGAGTAATTGTCTCTGGCGCCTTGCCTGCAAGAGGCAATGATCAAAGGTTTAGCAGATTATTCTCGCTTAACCGGTGGCCAGGCTATCTTTTGTAGTGAGCAGGGACTGCAGTTTGTAGATGATTGGCCTTCTTTCTGGGGCTGACCTGACCTGCTCAAGGTGGACGGCCTTCACTCTTTCTACAAAATATAGAATTACTGTTTGAGCCTTCCATGACAGTTCACATTAGAGCAGGTCGGATTACAGGCGATTAGCGAGCCTATAAGAACGGGTATAGAGGTTTTAAGGCTAGCGCTATGCCAGACTCTGACAACACACGTGTTTTTTTATTTACATTAGAGCCGTACACAACACATACTGCTGCATCAGAAAGTGATACAGTTTCTACTGAGGTGGTGCCATATGATAATAATAGGACTCGAGAGCCGATAAATAACTACCACATTCCTACAGTCATACCCTCCCGCCGCGCTTATAGTTGTTCGAGGTACAATACAGGACCCGTTACGATCAGGAATCCTGTTATGGACAATAATTCGGATAAACCTGTTTTATTGAAACTCGGTCTATTTAATATTAGATCACTCTCTTCGAAAGCCCTGCTAGTTAATGACCTCATAAGAGACCATCATCTTAACATGATTGGGTTTTGCAAGACCTGGTTAAAACCTGATCATTTTATACCGCTAAATGAGGCCTCGCCTCCAAACTTCATATGTTGCACGCCCTCATAAGTGGGTGGTGGTGTAGCCCTTATTTATGAATCTGATCTCAAACTTAGCCCGCATTCCAGTGACGCCTTTAAAACATTTGAAGTTCTCATTATGCGATCTACAGCCTCATTGCCGTTTTTTCTTGCAATTATTTACCGTCCCCCCGGCTCGTACGCTGGATTTTTAGATGAGTTCTCTGAATTTTTGACTGATTTGGTAACTCATGCAGATAATATAGTGAATATGGGTGACTTTAACATTCATATGAATCTCCTGTCAGAGCCACTTACAGTGGCGTTTCAGACAATAATTGATAGTTTTGCTTTCACGCAGATAATTGATGAAGCGACGCATAAAAGTGGTAATGTGGTACTAACCCAAGGTTTAGCATTCTCAAATGTAATGGTATTACCATATACTACTGTTAACGCTGAGCATTACTTATGAAATTTGAAGTCTGGTCTTATTACCATCGTCCTGACCACAAGCAAAGCTATAGCAGCCGAAATATTAGCTCTTCAACCATCGCTGCGCTTTCTGAGCTACTGCCTCTGGCAATTGCTTCCTTTCCGAGCAATATTGGTTCGATTGACAATCTCACAAATGATTTTAATGCTGCTCTGTTAAATGCGCTTGACTCCGTAGCACCATTAAGACCTAAAACTCATTCTAAGCGGGCTACTCTGTGGTTTACTGAGGAAACCAGGACACTTAAACAATCATGTAGGAAGCTAGAGCGCAAATGGCGTGCAACTAAACTTGAGGTCTCCGATCAGGCATGGTGTGATAGCTTACTAACATACAAAGAAGCACTCGCTTTAGCCAAAACTAATTATTCCTCCAGATTAACTGTTAAAAATAAAAACAATCCTAAATATTTATTTGATACTGTGGCAATGCTAACGCAACAGCTGCCGACTTCCAATAGCTCCTCTCGTTGAGCTCATGACCTCATGCAATTCTTTACGCAGAAGATTGAGCGCATTTGGGACAAGATTAAGGACCCCGTTCCTAAAACAATATTGAATTCCGCGAATGCTGATGTTAGTAGGGCTGATAATTGTCTGACAACCCTATCTCTTTTTAAAGTAGTATCTCTTGAAAGCAGTCCACTGATAGTGTAGTGGTACACACGCCTGAGTTGTGTGCAGGCAGCGTGGGATCGATTCCCGCTCAGTGACAGTGTCTATGTGTGCCCTGTGACTGGCTGGCGACCAGTTCGGGGTGTAGTCTGCCTTCGCCCGTTGACGGCTGGGATAGGCTCCAGCAATTCCCCGCAACCCTGTATAGGATAAGCGGTTTGGAAGATGACACATGACATGACATCTCTTGAAAGCCTAACAAATTTTGTTGGTGCGGCAAAACAGACAACTTGTATGCTCGACCCGCTTCCTGGTAAACTCGTCAAAGAATTGTTTACAACCCTAGGACCCTCTGTCTTGAATATCATTAATTTATCACTCACCTCGGGCACTGTACCAGCAGCTTTTAAGACAGCTGTTACTCGACCTCTGCTCAAGCAGCCAAACCTCGATCCAGAGAACCTCAGTAATTATAGGCCGGTTTCAAATCTCCCGTTTATTGCGAAAATTCTCGAAAAAGTTGTAGCGCAACAGCTTAGTGACCATATGGCCGCTAATAATCGATTTGAAATTCTTCAGTCAGGATTTAAAACCCATAACTCTACTGAGATAGCTCTTCCTAAAGTGACTAATGATCTTCTCCTAGCTATGGACTCCGACACATCATAAATTCTACTTTTACTTGATCTTAGTGCTGCTTTTGACACCGTCAATCATAACATACTACTAGAACGTCTTGAATTTCAGTTACAAAATGCCGGCCTTTTAGTGAGCCCAAGAGCAAAAAACAAGTCCGCAGGTTCTAGAGCGTTTTCTATTCGGGCACCAGTGCTTGCGGTTGCAGTGCAATGCCCTGCGCGCATATTAGAGGCGCTACCTCAGTAGAAATATTTAAAACACGACTAAAGACTTATTTGTACACTTCTGCATTTAGTTGAACTGTTTGCTTTGGCCTCTTTACTGCCGCTTCTATTCTTTTCTCTGCCCCCTTTTCCCAGGCTTGGGAATTAGGTGATGACGACCAAATTGGAGGTTGCTGTTTCGATCCCGGCGGCACGGTGGTCGACTGGTTAGCACGTCCGTCTCACAATTCAGAGGTCGTGGGTTCGATCCCGGCTCCGGCCACCCTGTGTGGAGTTTGCATGTTCTCCCCGTGCCTGCGTGGGTTTCCTCCGGGTACTCCGGTTTCCTCCCACATTCCAAAAACATGCATGGTAAGTTGAGTGGACTGTCTAAATTGCCCCTAGGTGTGTTTGTGAGTGCGGATGTTTGTCTCTGTGTGCCCTGCGATTGGCTGGCAACCAATTCAGGGTGTCCCCCGCCTACTGCCCAAAGACAGCTGGGATAGGCTCCAGCACGCCCGCGACCCTTGTGAGGGTAAGCGGTATGGATAATGAATGAATGAATGAATGAATGTTTCGATCCCACAGTAACTGACCGCATCAAGATCGGAGGCTGACCACATCCCCGGAGGTGCTGCTATGGAGATTTCTACATTGACCATTGGGCCCCTGCTCACTTCACCGATGTCATCTTCCTGCAGCACTTCATTTGATTAACTTTCACATTATTTTAACAAACACTGTATAATACCATAATGTGTGTTAAATGTTGCCCACTCTGCATCCATTGCAGCCTGATCATCTGGAGGGGGGATTCCCCCATCTGTGGTCCCTTCTTAAGGTTAGTTTTTCCTTGGCCTCTTGGGGGTTAAGATCAGGGGATGTCGTGTATATGCTGTCAGCATGTGAAGTCCTTTGAGACTTTCCTGTGATTAAGGGCTATATAAATAAATTTGACTTGACTTGACTTGACTTGGACAACCTGCTCCTTCAGCAATATAATCATGATTTCCCTGAAAAGAATCATGAAGAAAAGACTGAAATGTCAATTGAAGACAAACGATTCATGGACATGATGAATAGCTCAGTTAAGGTAAAGGATAGATGCTATTATCTGCCACTTCCATTCAAAATGGACTATTATAAGATGCCAGATTACAGGGAAATGGCAGAACAGCGTGCCAAATCTTTGAAAAGGAAGTTCAACAAGAACCCCAAATTCTGTAAGGACTACACTGCACTCATCAATTCCATGATTGAAAAAGGATATGCAGAACCAGTCCCACAAACGGAATGTTATCATAGTGATGGAAAAGTGTGTTATATACCACACCATGGAGTCTACCACCCCAGGAAAGGGAAGTTACGTGTGGTATTTGACTGCTCAGCATCCTTCTAATTTGTTTCATTGAACAGTCAACTCATCCAAGATCCAAATCTGACTAGCTCTGTAATTGGTGTTCTTCTTCGTTTTTGTTTGGAGTAGCTTTCACGGCTGACATTGAGAGTATGTTTCACAGAGTCAAGGTCAATACATCAGATGTGGACTACCTAATGTTTCTTTGGTGGCCACAAGGGGATGTCAGCCAAGAGCTGAAGGAATACAGGATGACTGTACATCTCTTTGGTGCCACATCTTCTTCAAGCTGTGCAAGTTATGCCCTGAAACAAATAGCCAAAGACAATCAAGGTAAATTTTCAACTTAGACCTTAGACACCATGGAGGACAATTTCTATGTTGATTACCTTTTAAAGTTGGTTCCAACAGAGAGACATGCCATTGCTTTAGCCAATGATGTCAAAGAAGCCTGCGCCAAAGGAGGATTCAACCTAAGACAGTGGATGAGCAACCGCAAAGCTGTGCTTGCCTCCATCCCAAGAAAAGACCGTGACAAAGTGGCAAAGCACCTGGAGCTGGACACTGAAACCTTACCTCTGGAAAGAGCCTTAGGGTTTCAATGGAATGCAGACACTGACATATTCAAGTTCAGCATTTTGCTGAAGGAGCAACGATATACAAGAAGAGGCATACTGCCCACTCCTGCTACTGTGTATGATCCCCAAGATTCATAGCCCCTTTTTTGTTCACTGCCAAACATATCTTGCAGGAGTGTTGTAAGAATAATTATGGTTGGGACGACGAGTTACCATCGCACATAGTGCAGTCTTGGAAAGAGTGGCTGCTGGGACTCGAGCAGATTGCAGGATTGAATATAGACCGATTTATAAAGCCCAAAACCTTTGGAGCAATTGCCTCAGCCCAAATGCACCACTTCTGTGATGCCTCAGAAAAAGGGAACATGAGCCTACTTACGACTAACTAATGATGAGAATGAGGTCCACATCGCCTTCATAATGGGGAAAGCTCATGTGGCCCCAATAAAACGGATGACCATCCCTAGAATGGAACTAACTGCCTCAGCACTGGCAGTGAAAATAGAGAACATTCCAACCACAGATATTAAGATACCACTTGAAAGTTCTGTCTTCTGGACAGAAAGCATCTCTGTTCTAAAATACATAAGAGATGACAGCCAAAGATACAAAACGTGTAGCAAATCGAGTAAGCAGAATCAGAGAAGCAACACAGGTTATGCAGTGGAGACATGTTGGAACAAAGCTCAACCCTGCAGACCATGCTTTGAGAGGGTTAGCTTTTTAAAGACACCTGGAGAAGAATTGGCCTAAACTACAGGTTGACTCAACCCCACTTACTGCAGATGATCCTGAAGTGAAAAGAACCAAAGTTATTGTAAAAACATTGCTTATCAATGACTGTGATGCCACAAATACCCCCCTGCATTACTACTCTGATTGGAATGACCTGCAAAGAGCAGCAGCTTAGTTTCTCAAACTGAAAACTCTTCTAATTCAAATTAAGAACAAGAGAAAAGAACTAAAATTGTCTGTGAACTCTCCAAGATTGGACAAAAAATGGTCAAATTTAAAGAAAGCTTGACGGTTGGAACCTTGACAGCAGACGACCTGAAGGAGGGTGATACTTAATGCAATGTTTAACTGACTAAGAAAATACTAAACGTTTAATAAATCGTAGACGGTTAAACAGTTAAACGACTAGTCGCGCACATCCCTAGTTTACACATGGAGTGATACATAGGAATGCTAACTGCGCACATTTAACAAAAACACTCACCAGGATCGAAATCCTCAAAAAAACTCTCCACTTTCCTCGGCTAACAAATGGCACAGGATTCGGCTCCTCTACCTCCCAGCTCACACGAATAAAAGAGGTTTAAGGACCTACTTCGGTTTATTCTGAGCTGTCGTCTCTCCGACTAGCATGAAAAAAAGTCTAGAAAGTTCCCTACTCTCAAACGAGAAGCGACATCATCAGTGCAGCGGTGCGTTCCAGGTACATAGGAAACGGCAGTATCGCTCATAAAAAAACCATCAAATTAACAGAAAATAAGAACAAATCAATAGTCTTAACAAACCCTGGGTTACCTGCCCATTTAACATTTTTAATGTGTGTTTTGTTGCTAACATTGTAGTGATAACAAATTACATTTCTTAATTTTTGTGTAAAGCAGTAAACCTCAGAAGGCACACGTACCTGAACTTTACTTGAACTTCAGACTAGCTACCATTATTTTCAAATCAACTAAATTAGGTGTCAATATAAAATATACAAATAAATAAATAAATAATACAAATATACATCAAATTAGATATGAATTAAAATTACATTTTACTTTGTCAAATTAACCATACCTTTGGTGACCAGGATTATTCATGAAAACAACCAAATAAAAAATACTTAAACAATAACTCAAGATAATGGATCTTTTGATTTTTCCTTGTGTGGTACTTCAAAGTTAGGACACCCCTATAAACAGAGATGAACCGATGAACTCATCTGAAATGTATTTCTATTCTTTTTTCAAAATTGTATTAACTTAACTATGAAATTCTCAAAGGGTTCTTTTTAACCAGTATTAATTTCAAATGTATTAAATTGAATTTATAAGTTACTCATTTTTACTTTCACTTCAAAGCTTTATTTCTGAAAACCTCATGAAAATAAATTCACACATCAGTGTAAATTAGTATACACAACACCAGAGGTTACAAAGGCTGGTCCTCGAGAGCCCCTATCCAGCCTTTTTTAGATGTCTCCCTCGTCCAACACTGATTCAAATGATCGGGATCATTATCAGGCTTCTCAGAGCTTGCAGATGCCTACCTGTAATTTATTTGCCACCACAGAGGAGAGGATCTGCATCACGCAGCTTGTTGCTGCTGCTGTTGCGAAGCAAACTTGACAGCAACGTGGGTGTTATGTGTGTGTAAATAAGCTTACACAAGCACGTACCACCTTCGCCGCCACCTTTCTGATCCAGTTCGTAACACAATTAAGTGAAATCTCCACAGTCCAAGCTCTTCAATTCATTTGTACTGAGGTAACTGTTTGACTCCAATAAATTCAGAACTCATCGAATTTGTAAGAATAATTTTTAAATTGTTATCACACATTTTCTGATTATGCTAAGTGAACATATGTTTGAGTTATTTTGTTTACTATATATATTTGTATTGTAAACTAAATATAAGAATGATGTGATATTTGCTTGCAATGAACAAATTGCTTCTGCTTGCATGTCTATATTTATTAGAGCCATCCAAGGAGGAAGTGAGAAAAGAAGAAGCAAGAAGGAAAAGCAAGAAGGAAGACCCGAAGTTGTTAATATGAGTGAATGTTTTTGCAGTGTAATGTACACCGTAATCTCTTTCCCACACACAAACACATAGAAAACCAAGTTCACGTATGTCCAACAGCTCGCATGAAAACAGTAATTTCTCACCCACATACACTCATATAGATAACAAGGCCAAGTGTTTCCAACGGCTTGCATAAATTCCCCGCCCCTTAGGTTGGAAACACCCATGTATTCAAGGAGTCCTGAAAGTTAATAAAAAGAGAGGGAACGGAGAAATAAGTTTAGAACGCAGAAGGAATATAGAAAGAAGCGTTCTTCTCACGAGGACAGCGGGAAGCAGAAATTGTGGTATCGCTCCATTCTCCTCATGAGCTAGGGCTTTGGATGATGTATTGGGGCGGCATGGTGGCCGACTGGTTAGCACTTCCGCCTCACAGTTCAGAGGTTGTGGGTTAGATCCCGGCTCCGGCCTCCCTGTGTGGAGTTTGCATGTTCTCCCTGTGTCTGCGTGGGTTTTCTCCAGGAACTCCGGTTTCCTCCCACATTCCAAAAACATGCATGGTAAGTTGATTGGACACTCTAAATTGCCCCTAGGTGTGATTGTGAGTGTGGTTGTTTGTTTGTCTCTGTGTGCCCTGCGACAGCTGGGATAGGCTCCAGCACGCACTTGTGAGGACAAGCGGTATCGATAATGGATGGATGGATGGATGATGTATTGGTCGGTCGTGTGCGGATGAGAGTTCATACTGCAGACACATTGTATATGGATCCGATTTATATCCACATAAGAAAGAGGCCCAGCTAAAAAATCTGAATTGTGCTTTTCACACTGCATGGAAGGAAAGGGGGAGTTGGTGGAATCGGAATTGAGTTACTGTGTGAACATAACCAAAATATCATAGGAGTCGCTTCGGGACAACCCTTTGAATGTCCTTGAGTGGTTGAGTGGCCCAGCTCGGTCCCAGACTTGATTTCGATTGAACATCTCTAGACTGATGTGAAAATGGTTGAGTATACTCTCAATTCAAACTGATGGAGCTTGAGAGGAGAGAAAGAAAGATTGGTGAAACTGTCTAAAGATAGGTGTGCCAAGCTTGTCAGTTCATATTCAAAATGGCTTGAGGTTATAATTGATAACAAAGTTGCATCAACTATGAATTCAGCAAAAGCTGTAAATTCTTGTGTCCATCCATCCATCTATACCGTTTATCCTCACAAGGGTCGCGAGAAGTGCTGGAGCCTATCCCAGCAGTCTTTGGGCAGTAGGCGGGGGACACCCTGAATTGGTTGCCAGCCAATCGCAGGGCATAAATTTGTATGTATCTTTTTAAAAAATATTTTTAGTATTATTATTTTTAATACAAGTACAATTACAAATATTTCTCCAAAATCAGTTTTCATGTTGATCAGGGGTGTTGTGTGAAGAAAAAAATATATATATATATAATAATAAATAAAAAGAAAAAGAAAATAATAATAATAATAATAATAATAATAATAATAAACAAAAATAACATAAAATGTGGGAATAACTGAAGCAGTGTAAATACTGTCCAGACGCATTGTATCTTTTTTTTTCCACATCAACAGCAATGTTCGAGGGTAAAATCGAGGCTAATTCAGTATTTGCTTATTTACAAATATATTTACCTCTTCTGTACAAATGCAGCAATTTAATTATGTGTTAGAGCAGGGGTGGGCAATTCTGGTTCTCGAAGGCCGGTATCCTTCATGTTTTATAGGCCCAATCCCAATACCCACACTTGCACCCTACGGTCTTCGCTGAAATGCACGAAGGGTTCTCGGGCGCAAGTGCACAAAAATTGCAGAATTGGGACACTTCGGGTGACGTCATCGATGTATGCCCCTGCGTCAGTGAACATGGCGGCACAAATTGTTGTTTTGTCAATTTTGCTGTTTAAAATTATATTAAAATGTCAGTAAAGTAGTCGTAAAGTAGTCGTAAAGTAAAACTCTGTCTCTCTCTTTCTGTCGATGGGAGCTATCACTTCATTATTTGGACTATTTGCAGCTCCTGCACGATTTGCAGCACATACGCAGAGGGTTGCTAAGTACGGAAGCTAAATTAGGACAAAATACGTAGGTAAACCCTGAGTATAAAACATTGATTAAAATTGCACATATACATATGATAAACTTTGTAATAATTGAATACTTACATTTGAAGAGACTTTTTTTCAGCACAGTTACAGAAATTCCAACGAATGTCGTCAGTTTCCCACTATTTTGGTCAAATCCACAATGAATCGTAGGTAATATGCTTCGGCTTAGGGGGCATGGATGAAGACTTCGCCGAAGTGCGGAGCAAGGGCGCAAAGGGGGCGGGGCAACAGTGCACTTCGCAGAATTGGGACGCCCTACGTACTCGTACCCTTCGCTTGAACGTGCAAGTGAAGGGCACAAGGGTGCAAGTGCGGGGATTAGGCCATAGTCACCCTGCTGCCATTCACCTGATTCAAATGATCGGATCGTTATCCTGCTTCTGCAGACCTTGCTGATTATATGATCATTTGAATCAGGTATGTTGCAGTAGGGAGACATAGAAAACATGCAGGATACCAGCCCTCGAGGAATTGCCCACCCCTGTGTTGGAGTCATTATGCCAGGCAAACATTTATTTTAAAAAATACTTTTAACAGGTGAGTTTGACCCTCAAAATAAAAAAGGAGGGACAAAAAAATAATCACACGCTTTTCACCATGAGCCGACACAGATGCGCCCTCCGTTTATAATATAACTTTATTTTATCTCAACAGATATGTGGAAGTAAATAAACGTTTGTCCCCCACCTGGCCGTAGGCACTGGCTTCTGCGCTTGTCTGGGCCTTGAGCTTGACATGGTTGACATCAGTGGAGAGCTGTGACACAGGGTGAGTTAGGACTGCCAGCTGTGAGCAATCAAGTCCATTTTCTAGTCAGGGACACAGGGATCCCCAGGGCCAAAGCTCTCCACCACCCCCAGCTTGCAGCCTCCTCACCCCCTGGTCCCACTGAGAGCCAGCAGAGCTGTATTAGTGCCACATGTTGTCCTCTTATTTAACCTCTGAGTGAGGAAGGCAAAGCTGTCATTTTTCAATATTTTTTCAACCGAGAGAGCAACACACACCTGCACTGACCAGTGAAAACATGCATTTCTATACAACATAATAAGCATGACCAAACCTTGGCAATGAGGCTGTTGCATCATGAGACTTGGACCACTGCAGATGACATTCAGAGGGTGAGATCGATAGCCCTGGTTTACATGGAACCATGTATTCCGATTAGAAAGGATCCAAATGACCAAATAGAATGAAAATGCTCCATATAAACACCTCAATCAGAAGAAAAAGGTGAAATTGTAATGGAATTTCATTCGGATTCACAGGAGTGGTACATTCCTTTTGCCAATCCGATTGAGCGCCATGTAAACAGTTCAATCGGAATAGCCAGGCTTCGTCCGGTCTACGCATGCTCAGTCTTGACGTCAATGTGAAGTGACGTCGTTGTATACACACTTTAAAATCGCAGCGTTTAACGAGAGCTGGTCTGCGATGCGAGAACTTGTTTTAAAGTACTGGTAGCCTGTTTTTATCAAGATGCTGCTTTAATAAAAGCAGAGGTGAGCATTTTACTCAGATTTGCGGGTCCGTCAATCGCCAACCTTCTGCAGCCTGGGTACCCTTCCACAATCCATATATCTGTCTATTTGTCAAGCCGGACCAAATAGTACTCGCCTCTCGGTCAGTCAGTCTATTATTTTAACACAAAGCGCTTCTGTCTACCGTCTTACCCTCCACCGCCACGACCCCCGCCCCCCCTCCCTCTCCTCTGCCCCGTTAAGTACAGTAAGTATAGTAAATGAAATGTGAAACTGAAACTATATATATACATATATATATATATATATATATATATAAACTCTTTATATCACGGTCACGTCCGACCTTGGACGTGTAGATGGTAACGATTGCACTTCTGCACTTTTTCCTCCGAGTCTACCTCACTTGCGCATTGCATTTTTACTTTTTTGTTGACTGTTTTTATCTTATTTTTAATTTTTTAATTTTCGTGAATCAGTGAATCGCTTGATCCCACGGACTAGCATACAGCTAGCTTACGCCGAAACAGGCTAGCTTGGTGCTAGTGTATTAAAATGCCTTCAGACAACAGCAACGAACACAATAGCCTGCTGGAGAAGGCAAATAAAACAATCACTGACCTTAGAAGGGATATTCGTCGTCTGTCAGAGGAGCTCCAGGAGAAGGAATCGGTCATCTCTTGCTTCGCGACCCGTTTCCCGGAACTCTCCGTCATGGTTATGAGGAGGCACGCTCGTGAGATCCTCTCGGAGACAATGACGGCTGAGGCGGCTGGCCTCTCGGACACGGCGAGGTGGGATCCGATTGCCTGCCCGGGGCCATCCTGCTCGACACCGCTGCAGAGTGACACCTGGGCCGACGCTGGGGCTGTGCTCCCAGGGGCTCCCTCGGATTCCCCGCCGCCCACGGCGACGACCTCGGCCGGGAACCCCATGATGGGCGGGTCCGCCGATGGCCCGGCCGTCCACTCACGCGTCGGGCTGCTCCGGGACGCGGTGTCCCGGTACACGAGTGGCCGACATCACCGGCATCATCGGCGACATAGTTAACATCCTGCCGGGTGACTCTCTGCCATCATCCATAACCCGGCTCATCATTCACGTGGGGAGGAACGAGACAATACGCCGACAGTCTGAGCAGACGAAGAGAGACTTTCACGCCCTCTTTGCCTTGCTTAGAACCTGCGGTCTGTCGGTCTGGGTGAGTGGCGTTTTGCCGGCATTGTCTCGCGGGCTCGAGCGCTTCAGCCGCCTTTTAAGCTTGAACACGTGGCTCCTACGCACTTGTGGCCACCTTGACGTTGCTTTTATTGACAATTTTAACCTATTCTGGAATAGACTTAAAAATCTAGTGGGCATCTGTGGTACTGTTTTTGACTGGTTTTATTCCTATCTCACAGACCGATATTTCTTTGTAAGTATGGATACTTGTTCCTCCAAAACCCATGAAATTAAATGTGGGGTTCCTCAAGGTTCGATTTTAGGCCCCCAACTTTTTAATCTTTATATGCTTCCCCTCGGGGATGTCATCAGGGGACACGGCATCAGCTTTCACAGCTATGCTGATGACACGCAGCTGTATATTGCCGTGGCTCCTGATGACACAGGACCCATTGATACCCTTTTAAATTGCATTTTAGATATCAAGTCATGGATGGCAGATAATTTCCTACAGCTCAATCAGGACAAAACTGAGGTTTTAGTTATCGGTCCTGAAGGTCAGAGAGAGAAGCTTTTACCAAAACTGCAAGTTTTTAATCCCTCACATTATGTGAAGAACCTTGGCGTCATTTTTTACTCTGAGCTCAGTTTTATTCCTCATATTAAAAATGCAACCAAGTTTGTTTTTTATCACCTTAGGAATATCGCCAGAGTCCGCCCGTTTCTCTCTCAGGCTAACACAGAAGTGCTGATGCATGCTTTTATTTCCTGTCGTTTAGATTACTGTAATGCCCTGCTCTCTAGCCTCCCGAAAAAGAGCATGTCACCGTTGCAACTACTGCAGAATTCAGCTGCTCGGGTACTGATGGGCATTGGCTCCCCATGTGTTTCAGGATCGATTTTAAGGTACTTTTATTAGTTTATAAACGTGTTAATGGTCTTGGGCCATCTTATTTATCTGATTTGCTTTTATCATACTAACCCTCGCGGATCCTCAGGTCCTCTGGCGCCGGCCTTTTAATTATTCCAAGGGTGAGGACCAAAATGCATGGCGAGGCTGCATTCAGCCATTTTGGTCCTCACCTTTGGAATAGCCTGCCAGAGGACGTCAGGTCTGCAGAGACTGTTGATATATCTAAGAGGAAGCTCAAGACACACCTTTTTAGTTTGGCTCTTAACAACTTTTAAATAATTTATCTTTTCTTTTGATTGAAGATTATTTTTATCTTATTTTACTGATTTTAGTTCTTAGACTATACTACTGTTCTGTCTTTTAGTTTTGTTGCTCTCTGCTGTTGTCAGCTTTTAGCTCCAGTGTTTCCTCATGGGGGGGCTCCTGCGTTGAAGGAGGGGTGACTGCCCTTCCCACGGGGGCTGTCATCGCAGGGACTCCTTGGGTCCGGGTGGCCAGCGGCCTCTACACTTTGTGTGGGGTCCGCCTGTCTAATCCGGGCTGGGGGTCTCTGTGGTTGAGGGCTGTCACTCCCCTCAGCGCGGATGAGCTCCCCTTGGGTACCCTTTCCTCATATGGTTTCTCTGTGCCTTGTCATGTCTTTTTAACACATTTGATCAGGTTGTGCACTTTGTGTGGGTGTGTGTGAGTGAGTGCTGATGTACTAGTGGATATCTGTCTTGGGTTTGTTGGGAGGGAGGGCGTGAATGGATCTTTTTATGTTTTGCTTTGGATGTTTTACAGCACTTTGAGTTGCATTTTTATGTATGAAAAGTGCTATATAAATAAAATGTCATTGATTGATTGATTGATATATACATATATACACACCGTTCAAACGTTTGGGTCACTAAGAAGTTTCCTTATTTTTGAAACGCCATTTGTAGGATCATCATCAGTTTCTTGGCAATTTCTCGCATGGCATAGCCTTAATTTCTAAGAACAAGAATCAACTGTAGAGTTTCACATGGAAATTCTTTTTTTCTGGCCATTTTGAGCTTTTAATAGACCCCACAAATGTGATGCTGCAGATAGTCAACCTGCTCAAAGGAAGGTCAGTTTTATAGCTTCTCTAGTGGTAATGATGATTGCACAAATGTTTTCTAATATCCTTGAGCCTTCTGACGCAATGGACAAACACCATGTACCTTTAGAACACTGGCGTCATAGTTGCTGGAAATGGGCCTCTATACACCTATGTAGGTATTGCATCAAAAAACAGACATTTGCAGCTAGAATTGTCATTTACCACGTTAATAATGTATAGAGTGTTTTCTTCTTTTCCTTTCGGCTTTTCCCTTCAGCGGTCGCCACAGCGAATCAATTGCCTCCATCTAACCCTGTCGCCTGCATCCTCTTCTCTCACATCAACTACCTTCATGTCCTCCCTCATTACATCTATAAACCTCCTCCTTGGTCTTCCCCTAGGCCTCCTGCCTGGCAATTCAAAACTCAGCATCCTTCTACCAATATATTCACTATAGCCCCTTCTCCACCAACAAGCCTAGGAACTTTTTGTTCCTGGTAATATAAGTTCCTGGTAACAAAGGTTCCTGTGGCCCAGGTTGTTTGCGTCTCCACAGCATCAAATAGTTCTTGGTAAAATATGCAAATGAGACTGATGACACATCAGTGGGAGGTGTTGTGTTACTTCCCTGCTCAATACTGACACCCTACATCAACATCATTGCAGGTAGAGAATAATTAAGTGACCTTTAAAGCTAGCATATTAATAATAATAATAAATGTAATATTGGTTAACTTTAAAATACACAATCAATATTAAAGTGTGTCAACAGGAAAATCAGAGTGAAAGTATTGTCGCTTAATGCTTATGTAAACTTACCTTTTTATTTACTCTTTATCTCGATAAAGCAGTAGAAAACTATTCTGATTTGCAATGTCATCCAGGCTGCAAACAGTCTTTGAGGCAGTGATTTACAGACATATTTATGTACCGGTATATATTTTTTTAATGAAAAAGATTTTCCATAATACACATAAAAGCTGACCCTATTTGTAGCCTGTCATTGAAATTAATATGTACGTAAGATATAGCTTGTGCATACATCATGTTGTTTTTATATGAGTATGTGTATTTGTTTTTATTTTGCCATGTTTTAATCTGCTGTCTGTAGCCTGGTCAGCATTGCAAATACCGTACCTGGATACGTAAAAGTTAAATAAATGAAATAAATACATGGTTTCATTAACAGCTCTTATGGAGTTTTTAATTACAGCAGCGTGAAGTACGTTTTGGAAAAAAAAATTATATATTGAGACTTTTTATTTGTGCACATGAAAAGACAAAAAACACACAGCCAGAAGCCGGGCTGAATTTTCTAGTCTTGCGCCCGGACCAACTCGGCATCGCTCGCAACTTGGAAAAATGTCTGGCTTGCCACACGTCATATTCTGCCACAGTGAACTCCTGGCTTGCGATTTCCATTTCTGCGATTGAATCCAAGGTCCCACCCCCAACGCGGTTTCCTACTGACATGATAGAAACGCAAATTTAATAACGTGCAGAAAAATGTCATAGTTAAGTATTCGTGGATATAAGTCAGTGATTTATGCAGACGTTTGCATTTTATGTTCAACAGTTGGTTTTCTTTAGATATATTTATTCAGGTGCAGTTTTTTATTAAATGTGCAATATTTTCTTTTTTTCATGAGTAATGTACTTGAGTTCATAAAGGTGGAAGCTATGTTGAAGAGGCAAAGCCTTACCTTTGGCAGCAGCCTGTTATTGCTGTAAGTAACTAAAAAGTGCTACTGATAATTGCTGCAACAGGTGGCAAACTAAATAAAACCACAAAGTATTTCTGTGAGTACAACAGGTATTTTACCTTCATGCCTCAGAAACAGCAGCATAGCACATCCAGGATCCAGGAAGAGTTGATTGGTCTCCTTTTTCGCTTACATGTTGACATACAAAAGCAAAATGAGTAACAGTAAACAATTTAAGTGCCCTACAAATTATTGTAAAATGAAATTTACCAGGACTGGCGATGCTTGAGTCGCAGGAGACACTGCACTTCTGTGTAGCGGATGATGACTGCTCATGATTTCTTCACTTGAAACTGTTTCAAAATGTCCATCCAGAACAGCTGTAAATCAAAATACATGCCCAAAAAAGGCCAGAGTTCACTATTAGATTATATGGGCCTGTAATTTAAGACAATAAATACAATACATACAATACAATAAATCCACTATCCTGATTTATGAATCAGTGGTGAGACTTTAAACATCTAACCATTTTCGGTGCACATGCACTCACACAATTTGTGTTTCTACTAACAATGAAAATAATCATAATAATCCAGAGCCACAGCAGAATCCATCGCTCCGGTGTCCAAGAACGCTTGTCCAACCCATGGCGTTTAGTTGATCGTACAATTTGCTCACTCGACTGTCATTTCCACTCGGGCTGTTGTGATCCGTGAGCATTTTATTCGTCTGGTTTTAACTTTTCACCTTACGCCAACTTGTTTTGCCATGTGAACAGTTTAAACTCGCCTTGCTCGGCAGTAATAAGATGGTACATACTGGTCGCTTCTTGTCGCTGATTCAAAGTTGGGTTGGATGTCTTTGTCCCCCGAAAAAAATGCTCACAAGAGCCTGCACATATTCGTCCGTCTAGATATTCATTCACTTTTCCTTACATTTGAAATATTGGACGAGCAAGCACATCGATTAGCAGTTACTGGAGCTAAAGGCTAAAGGCATCGTGAACACCCCCCCCCCCCCATGTCCGACCGACCAATCTGCGTTTGTCAGCTCAGCCCGCCCCCGCATAGAGTTCCGTCTTGGCCATCATGGCCCTGGTCACTTGCGGGTCCGAAATGCCCCCACTAATGTCCCAGGCCATTTCGTTACCCTGGTAAATTTTTCAGGTGGAAACAAAAGGTGGAACCACTTTACCAGGGTAAAGTGAAAGGTTCCTCCAAAGGTTCCTGCCATGGAAAAGGGGCTTATCTCTCCTCTGGACATGTACAAACCATCTCAGTCTGCCCTCTCTGACCTTATCTCCAAAACCTCTAACATGTGCTTTCCCTCTGATGTACTCATTCCTGATCCTATCCTCCCCGGTCACTCCCAGAGAGAACCTCAGCATCTTCATCTCTGCCACCTCCAGCTCTGCCTCCTGTTTTTTCCTCAGTGACACTGTCTCAAGACCAAACAAAATCGCTAGTCTCACCACAGTTTTGTACACCTTTCCTTTCATTTTAGCTGAAACTCTTCTATCACACGTCACACCTGACACTTTTCTCCACCCGTTCCAACCTACCTGTACATGCTTCTGTACACCTCTTTTCCACACTCTCCATTGCTCTGGACCCTAAGTAATTAAAATCCTCCACCTTCTTGATCTCTTCTCCCTTTAACCTCACACTTCCACTTGGGTCCCTCTCATTCACACACATGTATTCTGTCTTACTGCAGCTAACCTTCATTCCTCTCCATTCCAGGACAAACCTCCACCTCTCTAGCTTCTCCTCTACCTGTTCCCTGCTCTCACTGCAGATCACAATGTCATCTGCAAACATCGTAGTCCATGGAGATTCCTGTCTGACCTCGTCTGTCAGCCTGTCCATCACCATAGCAAACAAGAAGGGGCTCAGAGCTGATCCCTGATGCAGTCCCACCTCCACCTTGAACTCCTCTGTCACACCTACAGCACACCTCACCACTGTGTTACAGTCCTCATACATGTCCTGCACCGCTCTCACATACTTCTCTGCCACTCCAGACTTCCTCATATAATACCACAGTTCCTCTCTGGGCACCCTGTCATAAGCTTTCTCCAGATCTACAAAAACACAGTACATCTCCGTTTGACCATCTCTGTACTTCTCAATCAACATCCTCAAAGCAAATACTGCATCTGTAGTACTTTTTTTGGCATGAAACCATACTGCTGCTCACAAATGCTCACTTCTGCCCTTAGTCTAGCTTCCACTACTCTTTCCCATAACTCCATTGTATGGCTCATCAGCTTTATTCCTCTGTAGTTGCAACAACTCTGTACGTCTCCCTTGTTCTTAAAAATGGGAACACAGATTTTAAGCGCCTTCGTTTCTCTCTCTTTTTTTTTGTTTAACTATTTTACGTGACCATTTAGTTTAATGATGTGCCGTCTTAGGACGTCATGCTTACTTTTTAACACCTCATTGAACATTAATAATGACAAACTCCAACCCTAAGTCAGTCGGGGCTAGGCTTGCCAACTTCCGGAAAAATAAATATGGGACACCTCATCGGCAGGAACGGCCGACCTGACTGCCTTCAACTAGGGATGGGCAGATCGATACCAAAATATCCATATTCCTATCCAGAGTTCTCAATTTTAAGTATGGATCCTCAAGCTAAAGTATTGATATCTGCAATTAATTCATATGTACTGTACAATATATTTATTCATCCATAATTTAGAAGGTTGTATTGTCATCCAATCAGCATTTTTGCTATGTGTTGCCAAGGGCAGAGAGCTTTCTGCATTGGCAGAAACAGACTGCTGGCTCTGGTCATTATTCATCAATGTCAATCAATCAATCAATTACCTGTCTGTTTAACGGACATGTCAATCATTTGTACTGTTTATTCCACCCCAAAATTATTATGTTTGTTCACACAATGCTGACATTCATTGCACATTCCCATATTAACCTTGATCAGAGGGTTAAAAAAATATAATTCTTTACATACCATATCTAGCTCTGGCGTTACCTGGTGGACAACAAATTTGTCTAGGGTTCCCCTAGTTTTGTTGTGCCTTCCGTATGTCTCCACCACTGAAAGCATGTTTGTTTGAGGTCAGTCAATCCACCATGGACTGTGGAAAAAGTGGCAAACAGTGCAGTGCACTTGATAGATTTTTTGTCTCACTTTTTCGACCCGTAGGTTTTCTGCTTTTGAGTCCTCTGTATTTTTGCAATCATTTCTGCGGAGGAGTAGTGCTTCTGCCGGCGACCATGCTGGTCGCAGGTGTGTCACTGTGTCATTCACGCTGCTTTGTTTGTCTTCCGCTATCGAGTTTGGCAAGCGACATTAACTCGACCAATAAGATAAGCGGATTTGGTATCGTCATACTCGTATACTAGTGCCCAATACGTCTATTTGTTTTACTCATTTGCTAGCTTGTGCATTTAACATTTGCGTTACGTGACGGAGATGCTAGCTTGTGCATTTAATATTAGTGTTACGCAACGGAGACAACTTGGCTTTCGGGGTGGGGGGGGGGGCAAGGGCGTTGCTGCGGCCCGATCCAAAGCAGCTCGCGGTGGTTGGGAAACCCTGCTATAAGTTACAAACATGATCCAACGATGCAGAACAGCTACCATGTCTTAGCCGGTCAGTGCGACCCCTTAGGCTTCCTTATCCCATACAGCACTTGAGCCAAGATGCTGGTCCTACGCCTCTGGGAGAAACACAGTGACTGGGATGATTCTCTCCTTCCCCAAGACCAGTGACTGGGATGATTCTCTCCTTCCCCAAGACCTCTTTCAAGCGTGGAACAGCTGGGAGGAAGAGCTAAGGTTCCTCATGTCTGCCTCAAGTCACCTGACCAAGAGCCTACTACCTACCTGCTGAGGTAGACACGTTAAGCGTCACCCATGAAGTTCATGTGTTCTCGGATGCTTCCCAGCAAGCATACGGGTCAGTGACGTACATGAGAACAAGTGACAAGCAAGCTCAAGTCCACCTGTCTTTCCTTCTTGCTCGCTCAAGAGTTGCACCCAAGGCTGGCAAGCCTGTCTCATCCAGCAGCAGGCTGCTCGCCTTGTCTCCTGAGATGGATGAAGAGGAGCTCATTCGTGTTGGAGGTAGGCTTCGTCATACAGAGGATATTGCCTCGACAGCAGTGTATCCCATCGTGCTGGATCCTAGTCACCCCTCCACTAAACTCCTCATTCAAGACAGTCATCTGCATTATCCTGGGCCAGAGAGTGTTCGCGGGGATACGGCGCTCTTCCTGGATTCTGTGTGGCTGAGAAGCAGTACGTCGTTACCAGCATGCCTGCACAGAATGCCGTCGCTGGAAGGATAGACCTGCTGTCTCTGATGGCAGACCTTCCACCTGCTCCTCTGGGCCTCTTCAAGCCAGCCTTCTTCTGAACTGGGATGGACTGTTTTGGGTCATCCTGGTCAAGTGGGAAGGCACACAGAGAAGAGGTGGGGGATCATTTAAGTGTCTCACCACCAGAGGTGTACACTTAGACCTTCTGAACACGATCAACGGCGACTCATTCCTGATTGGTCTCGGGCAGTTTATCGCCCGCCGAGGGACACCTGCTGAGCTGTATTCGGACCAGGGAACCAACTTCCAAGGAGCGGAAAGGGAGCTGCGAGAGGCGTTCACTGCCCTGTCCCCAGATCAGCTACAGCAACAGCTAGACAAACATAAAATCAGCTTCCACTTCAACCCCCCTGCAGCGTTGCAAAGGGAAATACGTTCCATGAAGACAGCCTTGTACACCACTGTGGGAGCCCAGCCTGTCCCAGAGAAAGTACTAAGGACCGTGCTGCTTAAAGTGGAAGAACTCCTCAATTCGAAGCCGCTAGGATACGTCTCATCCAGCCTCAATGACCTTGATCCTGTGACACCCAATGTCCTGTTGATGGGGCGGCCGGATGGATCGTTACCCCAGGTTGTCCAGAGCCCAACCATCTCAACCGTCGTCACTGCCGACACTCCCAAGTCCTGGTGAACCACTTCTGGTCCAGCTTCGTGCGGAACCCGCCAGAAGTGGCACTCCACCAGAGCCAACATCATGGAGGGCGCTGTTGTGATGTTGGTGGGCCCCCAGCTTCCATGAGCGATGTGGCCAATGGGCCACGTCACCCAAGTTCATCGCAACGCTGATGGACACGTCCGCTCTGCAGATCTGCAGATTGGCAGTCGCAGATACACCAGACCAGGTTGGTCATTCTGCCAGCTCTCCCAGCTGGTGAGGAGGACATCGCTACTATGAAGACCAGCCCACCGTGAGACATTCGAGACTGTCACCTTTCTTAGTAGAGAATGTACTTGTTAAATGTTAAAATATCATTATATTTGGTGTTTTGTAGTAGAGTTGCGTCACTCTAGCTAACTCTCGCGGGAAGGGCGATACGTATGCGAGGCCATCTACAACTTGTTGCGCAGTTGTTGTTATATAGCATGCGTTCGGTCCTGCTGTTTGTGTACATTCTTGCACACGAGTGAGTGCAATAACTAGTGACTTCATGTCGTGTATTGTGTGTTTATGCATTAAGGCGCTGTATGTATTGCTGTTTATGTGATCCGTTAAGCTTCGTCGCTGTGCTGTGCCCTGGCACATTCCTTTGAAGTTTTCCCCCCGAGTTGGATGAGTGCCTCAGGCACGTCGCATGGATGTTAGTGTGCTGGGGTCTCACTTATCAAAGAGTGTGTAGGATTCAAACTAAAAGTGTACGTACGCACAAAATCCGAAAATGGCATATACGAAAAAAAATCCGACCTATTAAAAAACGAGCGTATATACACGCACCTGTAGGACTTTTTCCCTTGATAAGTCACTGAACTTGGGAGCCCGAATGTACCGCCCTCTATGTGGCCAAAAATCCATATATGGTCAGTGCAAAAGCAGTACATGAAAATGAATGAGCCATGCTGGCCACTGCTTCGTAAAAGATGAATCATGCCCTAATGCTTTTCAGTGGGGTGGAAACAAGGAAGGGAATATTGTTTGGTGGCAGAAGTTGGCATTGTACAAAAAATATCAACAAACATGACCAGCAGGAAAAAAGGAAAAACAAAGTGCTCGGACTTAAAAGGAGATGATTATACAATTGCGATGGTGCGACCCATCTAGACTTAATTGCTGCTCCTCTATGGATCATAGGCGCAGGTGTGCGCTCAGACAGAGGGACACAACAGGGAATGCAAATGTTGCTGCACTGAAAAAAGTAGCCTATTTATTTATTTTTTTTTAATGAACTTTTTATTGGGTATTTCTTTTTTAAACACGGAATTAAAAAAAACAAAAAAACAAATACAAAAAAAATAATGACCATAATGGTCGCTTCCAGGGCCGGAATGTCCCTGGGCCAACTCGTTACCATGGTAAATTTTTCGGATGGAAACAAAAGGAGGAACCACTTTACCAGGGTAAAGTGAAAGGTTCCTCCAAAGGTTCCTGCAGTGGAAAAGGGGCTAATCAGCGCAATTTGTTTCCCAGCCGGTGACTCGCGCGAGAGTGCGACTTCGAACCCCAAGCGCAACCCAGCAAGTGTAGCCGCGCTGCGGGACTGCGCAGCAACACCATCAGCTACTGAAAAAAAATTTTTATTTGATTTATTTCATTCGGACATGTACATCGGTTGCACGTGGCAAACTTGTGTAAAACGAACACATTGTAACGTCTTCTAAAGACACGGCATCAGAGGTAGCTGCACCTTCCGCTCACTCCTCCCTCACTCGCACACATCTCCCATCCAAAGAGTCACGCGATACATACCTCTCGAACAACACAACTCAGCAAAACACAAATGTCATCACAACACAGATAACCCAATTCGTTACACTATATTCAAATATTTTTAAGAGTAGACAATTCCGTCAGTTGTCGGTCAGTTATTTCTATTCATGTGCAACCGTCCGAATTAAGTAAATCCAAAGCCACCTACACCAGTTGATTTTTTTTTTGTGACGTATTGTCGCAACTTGATTCATCGATGCCAACGATGAAATAGAAGCACTGTTCAGTCTTTCATTGACAATATACAATGAGTGCAAAAGTGATAATAAAAGAATAGAGGGGTTTGTATCCTTTGTTCGCCTGTACAGCCACTCAAAGCTATCGAACACGGGATATTTTTGTCATTCCGAATAAAGATCTCTAGTCTCCTGTTTACATGTAACGTGATCTACAGGGCCCGTGCATCATCCGCCATGTTAGGAGCTACAGTGAATGAGCGTACATTAAAGGCTGTGCATTTGTCGATTCAAATACATGTTAAAATGCAAGAAATGCGCAGGGCTTTACAAGGATGAATTAGACAGTGAAGCCAGAGACCGATATCT
Organism: Filicampus tigris; assembly: GCF_054856515.1. Classification (NCBI taxonomy): domain Eukaryota; kingdom Metazoa; phylum Chordata; class Actinopteri; order Syngnathiformes; family Syngnathidae; genus Filicampus; species Filicampus tigris. Next base: position 1,442,659 of record NC_141217.1, read on the forward strand.
TACAAAACAGACATTATATTCACGAAGTCGTGGCTAACAGCGCTAACACCGAATGAGGTCGTAGAATTGGACGGCTTCCAAATCATACGCGCGGACAGGACGCTGGAGAATGGAAAGAGGAAAGGAGGAGGGCTGGCTGTGTTTGTGAACGATAGATAGTGTAATCCTGGGCACATCACGATTAAGGAGCAGCTTTGCAGCAGGGATATTGAGCTGCTAGACCGTCTACGTCCCCCCCGCTGCCAGCGGCGACACAGCCTGTGATGTCTTGACTGCAGCAGTGAGCAGGCTACAAACACAGCACCCAAATGCCCTGATACTCATCTCTGGTGACTTCAATCATGCCTCCCCTTCCTCCTCTCTGCCTTCATTCAAACAGTATGTCACCTGCCACACCAGAGACAATAAAACACTGGACCTTTTCTACGCCAACACCAAGGAGGCATACACATCACTGCCCCTCCCCCCGCTGGGCAAAGCTGATCACAACCTGGTGGCTCTCCAGTCTGTGTACAAACCTCTGGTCCGCAGGCAGCCAGCTGTGACCCGCACGGTTCAGAGATGGTCTGGAGAGGCCGAGGAGGCCTTAAAGGACTGCTGCAGCAGAACTGTGTGGGAAGTATTCAGCGATGCTCACGGGGAAGACATTAGTAGTCTAACGGACACTGTTACAGACTATATAAATTTCTGCATGGAGAACACCATACCCACCAGGACAGTAAGGTGTTTCTCCAACAACAAACCCTGGATCACACCAGACATAAAAGCTTTCCTGAAGGAGAAGAGGAGGGTTTTTGCGTCAGGAAACATAGAGGAGCGGAAGACTGTGCAGCGCCAGCTGAGGAGGAGGATCAGAGAGGGGAAAAGGTCCTACAGCAAGAGGATGGAGGAGCAGCTGCTGCCGAATAATGCCAGGGGAGTCTGGAGGGGCCTGAAGACCATCTCAGGCCACGGACAACCCAAAACCCGGACTGGGGGGGGACCTGCAGTGGGCAAATGAGCTGAATCTCTTTTTCAATAGGTTCGATCAGATGCCTGCCTCCACTCAGTCTCTCCTGCTGCAGCCTCCACCTGCTCCACCTACTCCTCCTGCTGGGCGTGTCTCCCCCTCCCCCCTTCTCTCCACAGTCTCCAGCTCCCAGCTACACCAGATAGCCACCACTCCCTCCTGCCCAGCCTTGGCCTTCACAACATCTCAGGTGAAGAACCAGCTGAAGAAGATGAAGGCGAGGAAGGCAGTGGGTACAGATGGCATTAGCCCCCAGCTCCTCAAATCCTGCGCAGACCAGCTGTGTGGAATTGTCCAGCACATGTTCAACCTGAGCCTGAAGCTGGGCAGAGTCCCCCAGCTATGGAAAACATCCTGACTGGTCCCGGTGCCAAAGACCCCCCACCCGAAGGAGCTCAACAGCTTCAGACCAGTGGCGCTGACGTCTCACCTGATGAAGACCCTGGAGAGACTGGTCCTTGTCCACCTGCGCCCCCTGGTGAGCTCCTCAATGGACCCACTCCAGTTCGCATACCAGCCTGGCATCAGTGTGGATGATGCCATCATCTACCTCCTCCACACTTCACTCTCCCACCTGGAGAAGGCGGGGAGCACTGTGAGGATCATGTTCTTTGATTTCTCCAGTGCTTTTAACACCATCCAGCCCACCCTATTGGGAGACAAGCTGGAGCGGGTGGGGGTGGCCCACCACCTCACCACATGGATCCAGGACTACCTCACAAACCGGCCACAGTATGTGCGGACACAGGACTGTTTGTCTGACGTGCTCCTCTGTAGCACGGGGGCCCCACAGGGAACTGTCTTGGCTCCCTTCCTGTTCACCCTCTACACCTCGGACTTCAACTACAGCACCCCTACCTGTCACCTGCAGAAGTTCTCTGACGACTCTGCGATTGTCGGCCTCATCACAGGCGGAGATGATCGGGAGTACAGAGAACTTACTCAGGGTTTTGTGGACTGGTGCCAGCAGAACCGCCTCCTGATCAATGCGGAGAAATCCAAAGAAATGGTGGTGGATTTCGGTAGGCGCCATCACTCTTCACCTGCACCAGTGAATATCCGGGGAACAGATGTTGAGAGAGTCTCTAGTACCTGTACCTGGGTGTTCATCTGAACAATAAACTGGACTGGGGTGACAACACAGACGCCCTCTATAGGAAGGGTCAGAGCAGACTCTTCCTACTCAGGAGACGGAGGTCTTTTGGGGTTCAGGAAACTCTCCTCAGGAACTTTATGACTCTGTGGTTGCATCGGTCATCTTCCAGGGAGTGGTCACCTGGGCAGGCGGCGTCTCGGCCCGGGACAAGAAGCGGCTGGACAAACTGGTCGGGAGGGCCGGCTATGTCCTGGGCTGCTCCCTGGACTCTGTGGACTCGGTGGGGGACAGGAGGATGTTGGCCAAGCTGTCATCAATGCTGGACAACCCGGACCACCCCCTCCAGGGCACCCTAACAGCAATCCACAGCTCCTTCAGTGACAGACTGTTACACCCTCGCTGTGCAAAGGAGAGATTCCGCCGCTCCTTCTTGCCTGCTGCTGTCAAGACTCTTTAACAAGAACATTGTGTAGTCTCTACAAACTGGCGGACATTAGTGCAATTGTGCAGTCCTGCACCTGAGCTCATATCGTGCAATACCCAATATTCCCCACTACTGTAATACCGTGCAATACTCAACATTCCCCACTACTGTTAGTCTAGTTTTATTTTCATCCAATGCTGTCCCTTCCATTTCACTACAGCACTGCAGCACTGTCATTTACTTAGAGTATTTTTCCTCTGTACTATGTACAGGCTAAAATGAGTGTTCCTCATACTTTTTATGTAGATGTATGTTGGTGTGTATATACATGTGTATATACACTTCACTGCGTATATTTACATAGGTTTTATCCTGAATGTTTGCCGTTAATGTTATACATTAATGGCTACATTATGCCGCTGCCCCTGTGTGACCTATATCTTTGCTGCTGTAACACTGAAAATTTCCCCACTGTGGGATCAATAAAGGCCTTCTTATCTTATCTTATCTTATAAATGGTTTGGATCCCTACAAAATGCCCAAAACTGAGTGGAGCTAAGAACCGGACCTACTTCCTCCTTTGTGTGCATCGGATATTTTCGCATACCTTGTGTGTAGTGTGAGTGCCTACATTTAAACATTCTAAATCTTTAGCCTCTCATGTACAATTTACAAACGCATAGGTGCAATCTGCAGATGATGAAGGCGGCAAACAATAACAACACTGTCATTTGGACTAAGGTACGTGCTTACACAAACACAATACAAACGAATGTATGTACTTATTCCCTTTTTAACAGTGTATGTGATTGTTGATCATTCCTTCTTTCCTTTTACCTCACTCACCGAGTGCATGGACGTGTGTGACTAAAAGAGAGAAAGCAAGAGGATTCTAAACTTTATTTTTAACTTACCTCTTTGAAAATGTACAGAGCATACTCTCGCCCAAGACGGAAGGTTGTTTATGGTGAAATGTTTTCATATTACAGCCGATAACCAAGCCATCCGACTTCGTTTTGACATGTCCGATACGAGTGTTCCCTAGGTCCTCCGCCAAGCAGGAAACCTATAAAAACTCTGTTCGTTGTTAAATTTACTTCATTTGCGATCGTGGTTGGCATTGCTGCACCCCCTAACACAGCAACAGTTCACCATGTTTATATATTTCAGCCGTCTAAATCAAGCTAGAAACACAGCTAGTTCGTCTAAGCCAGTAGCGACGTAAGCGATGACACGCCATGCACGGGCCCTATTCCGATCTGCCGTTCACCACTACGTTAATGAGATTTGCCATGTTATAGCCACGTAAATTGATGTAAATCAAGATTGAGTTCATTTGTTCAGCACAGTAGTTGTGATTGTTTTAAGCAGAGCTGGGCAGTCCGTCCCCGGGCCGGACCGGTCGGACCCTCCGGCCCGGCTAGATGCCCATCTTAGGGGCATAGGGGTGGGGGTGACACATTTTAAAAAATGACTGGACTAAGCATGGCCGGAAGTTGATTTTAGTCCGGCCCACTAATCGGCCCTCATGCGTGTGACGTGCTCGCGAGGCGGCCAAAAATCATCTGAGCCTACTCAGTGAAAGGCTTCTTTTTAGGCTTCTTTCTACTCCCGCGTCTGCGCGAGCGACAACTGCTGTTATAGGGATTGTGGTATTGCCCCCCTGCCCCCTCTTGTAATGGTATGCCCCAGTTGCAGGTGGGAGGTGCGGGCTACGTGATTTGACGATAAGGAAATACAAAAACGCTTGAGCGCACGTTGCTGTCTCACATGTTGCGATGACATACAGTTTCCCACACGGAGATGGATGCACCACGCAGCTCTTTGCTGCTGCTGCAAAGTTAACATTACTAAACAAGCTACTCACCCACGTTCCCCTTTAGCCGCCACCTTCAAGATCGTTTTCGCAGTAAAATTAAATGCATCGTCTAGTCATCTCGGTCCCTTTATGGTTGTCGAAAGCACGATAGCCATTGTTGTTGCTGTCTTTTTGAAGCGACGCCCCCCGACTTTCAAAACAATTTGTGTCCACGAGTATATTCAGACGCTAGCACATCAAGGTGGAGTTCATGCACTTTTTCTGGAGTTCCTTACTTCCGGAAATACGCCATAGAAAACCTGCATTGCATAGTGGTTTGCTGGTACGATTTTTTTTGAAGGCCGGGAAGGAGGGGAAGTGTGCAAAATAAATAAGTAACTTGACTGTGACTTCTGGCCGTCTGTTGGACCCAAATAATTATACAATACGACAAATCCAACCCCGGGGCTCGTAATGCAAGTAAGCATGCAGTTGGGTAAGTACTACTGGCGCATTTGAAGCGTGTCCACAGCGAGTTCAAATAGTAAATTAGCCAGCTAATGATCTTTAAAAAGCCTCTGCCGTTAGTGTCTCTTCCGCAGCGACGTCAATCACGGACGCTTTTTTTGGGGGAGGGGTCCGACAATGTTTGTGAATATGGCCGGAGGGTCGCGGCCGGAAGGGTACCCAGGTCAAGGGTGGAGGGTCGCGGCCGGACCGACAAAAAATGGTAAGTGCCCAGCTCTGGTTTTAAGTACGTATGTTATTAAAGCCACATCTTGATAAAAAAGAAGTTACAAGTGGTTTTATTAAGTTAATTTTGTCTTCTTTATGATCTATATTTTTGACTGATTCATTTATAACAGACAATAGTGTTTAGGTCGTTTAATTACCTGACACGTTTCGGCATGTTACTTCCACCTTCATCAGAGTGTCACTTGTGTGACGCGCCTTAATCAGCTGATGTTCCATGGGGCGTGACTTGACACATGGGGGCGTGACCTACCTGTCAAGTCACGCCTCCCGCTGTCCATTCACCCCTCCACGATGCTGCTCCAGGTGGTAGAGAGCATGAAAGCTCCCTCATCCCTGTTGATGGTCCAGGGAGCTTTCATACCGAGTAGCAATATTCTCCCACGCCCCTCTCTCATTGCCATGGTGACTCAGCGAATCGGGCCTCCTTTCATGCTGTCTTTTCATAGTTGTGGTGCATGCGCTTAACTCCACGTGAAGTACTCCAAGTTGAGTAAACTGATTCAAATCAGCTGTTCTGGAACTGGAAACTCAAGAGTTTCCTATCTCGGGGTAGATTAACTCAGACATCAGGATTAGACTCAGTTTGATGAACCTGCTTTTTGAAACAGTGTGAAACGGACCCCTGGACACGACAAAGGGTTGGAGGTATCTGATTGGGCAACACAAGGGATTGGGTAAACAAGCACAGGTCAACACAATAACCTTAGACGGACAAATGAAAAAACATGAAATTAAGGCCATGTCCACAGGTTAACAGTAGTTTGTTCCCTAAAATACTCCTGTAAACACGGAAGCACTTCAAGAAATGCGTACGTCCACAAGACGCTGTAATATTTCTGCCAAGTCTGAAGCAGCGCCTTAGCACAACCACAGGTAGTAAACCAGAAAACAGAAGAAGCCGGAGCACAAAAGACGACAACTTTAGTGAAGAGAAGGTGCAATAATGTCCAGCATTTCAACACAATCATGAAAGCTTTTTTTTTTCTTTTTTTTTGGGTGATCACACAATCATCCTAGGCCTAATGCCTTTTAAGATATGTTCACACCAATCAAGGATGAGCGTTCCGCTTCGCTTTATTTGCTGGCGTTTGACCGCGGGAAATTTGAAACATGAATGCCGCAGTCACTCATTTGCGCACAGCGGAGAGGGGAGGGGCTTCGCTTGGTAGTAGACGACAACAGCATTTTTCGACATCGCAATCAAGTGTCCGACACTGTGCTAATGCAAACAATATTGCCGTCTTGGTAAAGTTCAACAGCTGTTTAAAATAAAAAAAATTAAAAAAACATGTATACCAAGCTCCAGTCTCACGGTTCTCCAAGCCTGGTCTCTTTTTTTTGTCCCGGTAGTGGTAGCTGGCCGTGTTATGGATGTCCACGAACGGCAACAATAATCCATCCATCCATTATCTGTACCGCTTCTCCTCACAAGGGTCGCGGGGCGTGCTGGAGCCTATCCCAGCTGTCTTTGGGCAGTAGGCGGGGGACACCCTGAACTGGTTGCCAGCCAATCGCAGGGCACACAGAGACAAACATCCGCACTCACAATCACACCTAGGGGCAATTTAGAGTATCCAATCAACTTACCATGCATGTTTTTGGAATGTGGGAGGAAACCGGAGTGCCCGGAGAAAACCCACGCAGGCACGGGGAGAACATGCAAACTCCACACAGGGAGGCCGGAGCCGGGATCGAACCCACGACCTCTGAACTGTGAGGCGGACGTGCTAACCAGTCGACCACCGTGCCGCCTGCAACAATAATCTGTTCCTCCATTTTGCACTCTCCACACAATATATGCCGAGTGCACAGGACGCTTTGTGGCTGTGTGTGACGTAGTATGCCCGATGCTGATTGGCTGCAGCGAGGCGAAGAGGGGGGAAAAAGTTCATTGGTTTTATACGCGACAAATGGGCAAATAGACGGATTTTCGGTGCATCGATCTGCGTCCCACCGCTCCAAACGCGAACCATTCGTGCGATCTACATTGGCTTCAATTGAATCGCGCCCCCAGGAAACGACCTCAACGGATTTGGTATGAATGCAGCAAAGGCTCTGTCCACAAAACGCGTTTCACTGTATCCAGCCAAGTTATTTACGCTTTGTGCATTCCGCCCACAGAGAGGTGGCGTTTAAGTGTTTATTTTGTTTTTCATCTCCCCATTCTTCTTTTACCGCGAGTGAACCAAAACGATTACAATAAAATAAATGGCGGATAACTAGAGGGTCAAATAAACCCGAAACCTCTAAGCTTGCGTCCAACTTCATGAATCACCTTGCGTCTAAATGATGCCTGGGAGCTTATCAAACATCAAAAAAACGCAGCTCATTCAAAACGCTACAGCTCGGGTTTCCTACCAGAACAAAGACACACATACACATACACACATACACACATATATATATATATATATATATATATATATATATATATATATATATATATATATATATATATATATATATATATAAATTATATATGTATAAATTGATCGTAATCATATTTCTGACTACCATTATTGTTGAAAGATAGGAGTGAGGGAAGATTTCAAATGCATCTTGCTTTGACTATTTTCGTCCACTAGATGTCCCTCATGTTACTTTTACCAAAGCACCAATGTTCCAAATTTCCTCACAATTTGAAGGAAGGCCTCAACACTTCATGCTTTATCGACCAACCTCTACGGGTAATTGTGTGATCACCCATCATAAATAACTAGATAAAGTAAAAAGTCCCTTTCATGATTGTGTTGAAATACTGTCTATTATTGCGTCTACTCCCTTCACTGAGTCTTACGCTTTCAATCGCTACCCGTGGCTGTGCCCCACTTTAAGCATATATCACCGCCTAATAACAGCGTCTTCTTGTGGACGCACGCATTTCTTTAAGCATTTCCTGTTTTACGGGATATTTTGAAATTATTATTATCATGTTTCAATCTCGCATTAGTTCCCAATCCTTCCTTTAAAATACATTGAAAAATGGTTTAACAAACTTTTTTTCTGGCTCCTGATTTCAAAACTAGTGATCCATCAATTAGTTGTGTATAAGGCAATCATACATTTACACCGGTCGTAACGGCGAAATCAGAAATATGATGTGGCCCACAGCAAAAATGAGTTTGACAGCTCTGGTTATAGCGGTGGTCGGAGGGCTGAGGGCGGAAGCAGGCAGACAGGCAATGTCGAGCATGTCACCATGTGTTTCTCAGCTCAGTCCAGCTGTGGTCGGTTCATTCTGTCAAATAATGGCATGGCTGAGGACCCAAGTGCAAGGAAGCAGGGAGGCAAGGTAGAAGGGTAAGATGAATTCAAATACCTGTAAATACAAAATGTATTTATTCCTGAAAAAAAAAGGCAAAGAAGGTGGGTGAAATAAGAAATACTAAATTCCAATAAAGAAGATTCAAAGTAACAAAATCCCAAACCAGCAATGAACTCACATCAACAAGAAAGCACAACATGACTTAACACAAAGACAAAAAGACAATTAACTGAATGAAAACAGGGAACTAAATATAGACAAATTGACGAGACAACAAGAAACACCTGGACAAGACACAAAGGGTTGGAGGGAGCTGATTGACTAACACAAGGAACAGGGATGACAAGCACAGATGGACCCAATGACCGAACGAGACAGACATAGACAAAGGAACACAGAGAAAACGTGAAATTAAATTCTCAGTCAAAACCAAAGTCAACAAAGACTGATCATGGCACATTTCCATTCCATTTGGTAATTGGGATTCTTTTTAATCTGAATACATGGCTCTATGACTGTGTTTACCTGCAGCCAATAAACCTTTCAAAACACGAATATTGGCAGTATTCGGGTTTTTAAAAGCCATGTTAACGCGCGCAATAACCCGAATATGCTCTTATTCAAGTTTTTAAAATTCTGAATATCATGCCTGGGTTACTCCCTTTCAAACCCAAATATGCGTGCATATATAAGGCTGTTGGAATGCCGAATGCACGGGACACTCTGCACACGCTCAACCGCAAGGAATCAGTCTTTGTAGATGTTTGCGCGCAAGTTTGACGCGTTAACCCATTGGAAATACACGTTTAACGATAAACAAAATATGGCGAAAGCTAGAGTAAGTACAAGGCCACACTTTTAAAGAGAGGATGAGAGCGTCTGCTTCATTCGCGCGGTGAGTGACATATAATGTTTTATTGACGAAGCAAGTAACAAGCGGAGATTACGTAAATTGTGTCATGCCGTCCGTGCGTTGCCGTTTCAATCGGCTTATTTAAAATGTTGGGGGTAACCCTCTCCGCTCAAGCCATGTAAACGGGTTATTCCGAATGACTCCGAAATCTGAATTTTTACCTTAACCCGAATATTGACTGTATGTAAACGTAGTCTATGTAAACCCGACTAAAGTGGCTGCTTACCACAGTATGGAGGCAGAATCTTGTCTGTCCCCCCTCGTGCTTTATCTGCACTTTTATGTGATAAGCAAAACTCATGTCACGTAATCTTCCAAACCGTTTATCCTGTACAGGGTCACGGGGAGGTGCTGGAGCATATCCCAGCGGGCAATGGGCGAAAGGCAGACTACACCCCGAACTGGTCGCCAGCCAGTCGCAGGGCACAGACACCGTCATTGACCGGGAACCGATCCCACGCTGCCCGCACACAACTCAGGCATGTGTACCACTACACTATCAGCGACCCACGATAAGCAAAACTAAATGTTAAATACATTAGCACAAATATTAAATACATTAGCCTGAGCCTATGTAAATTCAGGATGTATATTACGAGGTTCTGTAAACATTAAATTGGAGATGTAAAGAGAGACAAAGGAGACACTTCCCAATAACCACCTGTTTTAATACAGTAATTTTACAAATAGATGGTGCTGTTTTTTTATTTTTTTATATTTCAATTTTTAAAGGAATGAGCTATCTGAGGAGAGGCTGGTTGCTTGCTGCCACTTTCCGTCTCACCTACAGTGTATGTATTTTTACAATAAATTCAGCAATTTGAATGATGAGCATTATTGGGCTATCAATATAAAGGACAACCTAGAGAGCTAAAATGGAAATTAATTTTGTGTAATCTCTTTAACCTATCTTACTTAACTATGAAGTTTTGTTTTACTCTGCTACACCTGGCTGCACATCCCTGCTCAGTGCTACATTTCCAACAATCATGACACTGAAACACTGGGCAAAAGCGCAGTGGTGACTTGAAATAAGAGTGACCTTAGAGATACAAGCATTAATCTGATTTTGATGTTTGACTTGGGCAAAACGTTGAGATAGGAGAAACTCAACTCACTTAACAACAAGCAGCAGTTTGGCAGAGAGTAAACGATTCTTCATAGAGGGTTTCGAGCTGTTTCTTGTAACTCCCGGTTAACTAAATTAATTGTCAAACAAAAAAAAAAAGAGAATTTTGCATTGGGTATTGCACCAAACCACATAAATGTGTCTAGTTAATGCTAACAAACAGTGCCAAACGCCATAGACAGGCTAACAAAAATAAAGTTACAACCCTGTCAGGTTCATCAGGCAGACATTCAATAATTGTTCACACAAAATAAGATGATGACACTCACTTTGAATTTTAGGATTGCAAGGAGAACGGAGAAGAACTGTACAATACAATTCTTACAGTCTCTCCGTTCCTTTCTTTTTATTAATTCACGTCCCTAGATACATGGGCGTTCCGACTCTAAAAGATGGGGTGAGAAAAAGGGCAGTCGGAACGTCTTGTACATGTTCGTCTATGTGTATGCATGTAGGTGCAAAATTACTTTTTACAGTACAAAAGTACTACAAAAGTACATATGTGGTAAGAAATGTTGACATCTTTAATAGAAAAATCGATGTAGCAAGATATTTCAGCAATCACCGTCATATTGGCAATCGTTAGCGTGGCATTCACCTGACCTCCTTGCGGTTAGTTTACGAAAGCATCTGAGCAGCAAATGAATGATTACCAAATGATTATTGTATTAATAATTATTCCCACAAACCCTTTAAAGCGGAAGTCAACTCAAACATATTTTTTTCAAGAATTTGTTCTATGCAAGCCCACTAGTTGAAACAAGGCATTCTGATAAATATTACGTTTGTGGAATAAGAGTTAATTCACCCGTTTTTAGCCATCTCTGGGGGCGGCCATTTTGTCACTTCCGTCGATTGAAAATGACATCACAACTGCTCAGGGCTCAGGTAATGACCAATCACGGCAGAAGCTGAGCCATGACTGAAAATGACATCACAACTGCTCAGGGTTGACTGATATTACTGTGGCTTACTAGCTTAGGTGTGACGTTTCAATGCACTGTATATTCGTATGTTTGTATTAGGACCGGAGCAATGTATTGTTAGTATACTAGCTACATATGAACATTCAAGATATTAATACCACAGTCCTTCTAACATCTCCCGTTTTATAGATGAAAATATATACATTACTGAAATCCTTAATGCAAAGGGAGAACAGAGTAAAGACCAACCATGAGTTCAAATCAACATTGATCCGGCATTCCAAACTTTTTTTTGTTAGATGTGTGTCAACAACAATAACTAATCAGTCCAAGGCACTCTTCATGCAGTAATCAAAGTAAACAAAATGCAAGAGGTCAGACCCACCTATGGATCCAGTCTATTTGGCGCTCTAACCAACTTGCCACTGGCCATCCAGTGTCCGGTCAATATTGGTAGTGGTGGTCAATCAATCAATCAATCAATCAATCAATCACATTTTATTTATATAGCACTTTTCATACATAAAAATGCAACTCAAAGTGTTTTAAAACATTCAAAGCAAAACATTTACAAAAAAAAAATTATAATAAAAAATAAATAGATAATTAGAAAAAGAAAAAAAAATCCATTAGTACATCAGCAATCATTCACACACACCCACACAAAGTGCACAACCTGATAAAATGTGTTAAAAAGACATGACAAGGCACAGAGAAACCATATGAGGAAAGGGTACCCAAGGGGAGCTCTCCGCGCCGAGGGAAATGACAGCCCACGGCCACAGGGGCGCCACCACCATAGAGGCCCGGATTAGACAGGCGGACCCCACACAAAGTGTAGAGGCCGCCGGCCACCCAGACCCAAGGAGTCCCTGCGATGACAGCCCCCGCGGGAAGGACAGCCACCCCTCCCTCAAAGCGGAGGCCCCCCCCATGAGGAAACACTGGAGCTAAAAGCTGACAACGGCAGAGAGCAACAAAACTAAAAGACAGAACAGTAGTATAGTCTAAGAACTAGAATCAGTAAGATCAGATATAAAAAAAATAAAAATAATCTTCAATCAAAAGAAAAGATAAATTACTTAAAATTTGTTGACAGACAAACTAAAAAGGTGTGTCTTGAGCTTCCTCTTAAAAATATCAACAGTCTCTGCAGACCTGACGTCCTCTGGCAGGCTATTCCAAAGGTGAGGACCAAAATGGCTGAATGTAGCCTCGCCATGCATTTTGGTCCTCACCCTTGGAATAAATAAAAGGCCGGCGCCAGAGGACCTCAGGATCCGCGAGGGCTGGTATGATAAAAGCAAATCAGATAAATAAGATGGCCCAAGACCATTAACACATTTATAAACTAATAAAAGTATCTTAAAATCGATCCTGAAACACACAGGGAGCCAATGCAGCAATTTCAAAACTTGCGTAATGTGCTCCCGCCCTCTGGTTCTCGTCAGCACCCGAGCGGCTGAATTCTGCAGTAGTTGCAGTGGTGAAATGCTCTTTTTCGGGAGGCCAGAGAGCAGGGCATTACAGTAATCTAAACGACAGGAAATAAAAGTATGCATCAGCACTTCCGTGTTAGCCTGAGAGAGAAACGGGCGGACTTTGGCAATATTCTTAAGGTGATAAAAACCAATCTTGGTTACATTTTTAATATGAGGAATATAACTGAGCTCAGAGTCAAAAATGACGCCAAGGTTCTTCACACAATGTGAGGGATTAAAAATGTGTAGTTTTGGTAAAAGCTTCTCTCTCTGACCTTCGGGACCGATAACTAAAACCTCAGTTTTGTCCTGATTGAGCTGTAGGAAATTATCTGCCATCCATGACTTGATATCTAAAATGCAATTTAAAAGGGTATCAATGGGTCCTGTGTCATCAGGAGACACGGCAATATACAGCTGCGTGTCATCAGCATAGCTGTGAAAGCTGATGCCGTGTGCCCTGATGACATCCCCAAGGGGAAGCATATAAAGATTAAAAAGTAGGGGGCCTAAAATTGAACCTTGGGGAACCCCACATTTAATCTCATGGGTTTTGGAGGAACAAGTATCCATACTTACAAAGAAATATCGGTCTGTGAGACAAAACAGTACCGGAGATGCCCACTAGATTTTTAAGTATATTTAATAAAATTTGGTGATCTACTGTATCAAAAGCAGCGCTTAGATCCAGTAGCACCAAGACTGTGAGTTTTCGCACGTCTGCAGTGCACCTAATATTATTTAAAATCCTTAAAAGAGCAGTCTCTGTACTGTGGTTCATCCTAAAACCAGATTGATATTTCTCCAAAATATTATTTGTATTTAAAAAATGATTCAACAGGATGAAAACCAGTTTTTCTAAAATCTTACTTAAAAACGGTAAGTTGGATACAGGTCTGTAATTATTAAAAACGCTCGGGTCAGAATTGCTCTTCTTCAGAAGGGGCTTCACCACCGCCGTTTTAAAGGCAGCGGGGAAGACGCCCGTCTGAAGAGAGCAATTGACTATATTTAAAATTTGTTCCTCAAAAAATCCATAAAATGTCTTAAAAAGAAATGTGGGAATTGGATCCAAAAGGCAGGTTGTTGGGTTTACCTGGGAGAAAACTCGACCAAGTGTCCTTGCATCAACCAGGGCAAAATTTTCCAGTGTTTCCTCATGTAAATATGATTGTCCAGGTTTCTTAAAACTAGTGTTTTGACGGGCTAAAAGACTGGATCTTATGTCATCGATTTTACTTCTGAAGTGGTCTGCAAAGTCCTCACAGAGAGCGTCTGTTGGTCTTGCCAGTTTGACTGTTTTATTGTAAGATTTCAGTTGTTCGCATAAAATTTCATAGTGTACTGTAAGTTTACTTTTTCTCCACCTCCTCTCTGCACTCCTGCATTTTCTCTTTGATGTTTTGATAGCATTGTTTCTCCACGGGGGTACAGTCTTTGTTTTTGTTGTTTTAATTAAAAGTGGAGCCACTGAATCTAATGATGATTTAAGATGTAGGTTAAAATTGTCAACAATAAGATCACAGGGTGCAGGTAAAATGTCAGCAGGAGTGCTTTTTAAGATCTCGATAAAATTTGCAGCCACCTCAGAAGATAGGTAGCGTTTCTTCACTGTTCTCACCGGGACTGCTAGATGGTTAAAACTGGCGATGTTAAAATAGACACAGTAGTGGTCTGACACTGCCAAGTCAACAACAGAGGACACACCAGCAGACAAGTCATAGGTTATAACCAAATCCAGGGTGTGTCCTCTGTTGTGAGTTGGCTGCAAGACGTGCTGTTTAAAATCCAAGCAGTTTAAAAGGTTTAAAAAATCTTTGGATAGTGGGTCCGAGATGTTGTCCATGTGTATATTAAAATCGCCAGTTATTAAAATCCTGTTATAACTGGAATATAAAATGGATAAGAATTCTGAAAATTCTGGAATAAAAGAAGTGGAATGATGGGGAGGTCTATAAACGGTAATGCAGAGAATAGGGGAACTGCTAAAAACAAAGGCATGGTGTTCAAACGATAAATAGCCGCTAAAAATGATCTCCTTTGATAAAAGAGTATTAATAAAAATTGATGCAGTCCCGCCTCCTCTTTTGCCATGCCTTGTAGAAAATAAAAAGTTAAAATTCGGTGGGCAAGCCTCGGTGAGAGCAACTGGAGCATCTGTACCAAGCCATGTCTCAGACAAAAGTATACCATGTAAATTATTGTCTATAATAAGGTAGTTTATGATCAAAGTTTTGTTTAAAAGGGAGCGCACGTTCAGCACGGCCAGATTAATTATTGTGCTGGACGTGCGCTCATGGTGGTATGGATGAGCAGTATTAACATATACCAGATTACCACTGTTAAAACCACCATGTTTGTGTGTGCGAGGGAAGCGTCTGCCGGTGATGGTTTCAATGGGAAAGTTGTCCGATAGTGGTAATGATACTGAGGGCCTGCAGGGGGAGCTAGTGAGGGTGGTGGTACTGTGAGCAGCATGTATTGGCCTGTAGGTGATGGTAGTGACATTGTCATTGCAGCATTTATGAGTAGAAGAAGAAATATGATTGGTAAACAAGAGTCAGCTGGGAGTGGAATTGGTTACGACATGGTGGATGTTAGCGGCTAAAATCTTGCTACCCAGAGAGTTCGGATGAACACCATCCGGCTGGTAAAAAGACGGGCGATTTCAGAATAGGTTAAAATTGTCAATAAAAGCAAAGTCAAGGTGGCCACAAGTGCGTAGGAGCCATGTGTTCAAGCTTAAAAGGCGGCTGAAGCGCTCGACTCCGCGAGACAATGCCGGCAAAACGCCACTCACCCAGACCGATAGACCGAGGGTTCTTAACAAGGCAAAGAGGGTGTGAAAGTCTCTCTTCGTCTGCTCATACTGTCGGCGTATTGTCTCGTTTGTCCCTACGTGAACGATGAGCCGGGTTATGGATGATGGCAGAGAGTCAAGAACCCCCGGCAGGATGTTAACTATGTCCATGACTTTTGCTCCGGGAAAACAGCGGGTGTATCTCAAGCTACGACATCACCCGAGAAGATGCTATGCTACCCACAACCAAAGGTAATTTAATTGGAATGTGAGAGGAAGTAAAGATAAAGATGGCCTTTATTAAAACATTTAATACATTTAATAATTAATTAAAATTAAAAAAAATGGCTGGACTAAGCATGGCCGGCAGTGGATTTTAGTCCGACCCACTAATCGGCCCTCATGCGTGTGACGTGGTCGCGAGGCGGCCAAATTTAATCTCAGCCTATTCGGTGAAAGGCTTCTTTTTAGGCTTCTTTCAAAACAAATTGTGTCTGGGAGGAAAATCAAGCTGCGCGCAGCACTCAAGTATGACACTGGCACATCATGCACTCGCCCACTTCCGGAAATACACCGTAGCAAAACTGCTGTGTAGTGGTTTGCTGGCATGCTTTTATTTTGAAGGCTGGTAAGTGTGAAGGAGGGGTCGTGTGGAAATTAAGTAACTTGAATGCTTGCAGACTTTTCGTCTGTTGGACCCAAATAATTATACAATACAACCAAACCAACCCCAGGGCTCGCAATGGGAGTAAGTACAGTACATGCAGCTGGATTGTTGTGTCTTTCACAACTTAATAACTTGGAGAAGTCTCAGAGCGTAGCTTCTTTTTATTGCTTGAACGGCATTCATTCAAAGACGAGTTGAATCACTGATAACACTTGAAATTATACCACTCCGCGCATGTCGCGGTGCACTGAGGAAATCACAGGGCGAATAACTATGCCTGGAAAAGTAGGTCCATACACTACATGGGTAGGTACGTGAGTAAGTGGCGCGTTTGAAGCGTGTCCGCAGCGTGTCTGAATAGCAAGTTAGCCAGCTAATTGTCTTTAAATAAACCTCTTCCGTTAGCATCTCTACCGCGGGGGCATCGTGCACGTTTTTTTTTTTTTTGGAGGTCGGAACGGGGCGGGGGTTCGACAATGTTTATGAATTTGGCCGGAAGGGTACCCAGGTCAAGGGTGGAGGGTCGCGGCCGGACGGGCAAAAAAGGGTGAAGTGCCCAGCTCTGTATTTGTATATACATATTTGCATAGACTACCCACTGTTCTTGTTAAACAATCTGACAGCAGCAGGCAGGTAGGAGCGGCGGAATCTCTCCTTTGCACAGCCAGGGTGTCAGTCTATCACTGAAGGAGCTGTGAAGTGCTGTTAGAGTGCCCCGGAGGGGGTGAACTGGGTTGTCCAGCATTGATGACAGCTTAGCCATCATCCTCCTGTCCCCCACTGAGTCCACCGAGTCCAGGGAACAGCACAGGACAGAGCTGGCCTTCCTCACCAGTTTGTCCAGCCTCTTTTTGTCCCGGGTCGAGATGCCGCCGTCCCAGGAGACCACTCCATAGAATATGACTGATGCAACCACCAAGTCATAAAAGTTCCCGAGGAGTGTCCCCTGAACCCCAAAGGACCTCAGCCTCCTGAGTAGGAAGAATCTGCTCTGACCCTTCCTATAGAGAGCGTCTGTGTTGTTGCTCCAACCCAGTTTATTGTTCAGATGAACACCCGGGCACTTGTAAATTGAGACTCTCTCAACATCTGTTCCCTGGATGTTCACTGGTGCAAGTGGAGACTGTCGGCGCCTGCAGAAATCCAACACCAGCTCTTTGGACTTCCCAGCATTGATCTGGAGGCAGTTCTGCTGGCACCTGTCCACAAAACCCTGAGTAAATTCTCTGTACTCGCAATCGTCTCCGTCTGTAATGAGGCCGACAATCACAGAGTCGTCAGAGAACCAGGACCAGGCAGGATGTTTTCCACAGCTGAGGGACTCTTCCCAGCTTTAGGCTCGGGTTGAACATCTGCTGGACGATTCCACACAGCTGGTCTGCGCAGGATTTGAGGAGCTGGGAGCTGATGCCATCTGGACCCACTGCCTTCCTCGCCTTCATCTTCCTCAGCTGGTTCTTCACCTGAGATGTTGTGAGGGACAAGGCAGGGCAGGAGGGAGTGGTGGCTGTCTGATGCGGCTGGGAGGAAGACAGTGGGGGGATGGGGAGGGTGTCGTTCATCTGGTCGTACCTATTGACAAAAAGGTTCAGCTCATTTTCCCACTGCAGGTCCCCCCAAGTCTTGGTCTTAGTTTGTCCGTAGCCTGAGATGGTCTTCAGGCCAATCCAGACTCCCCTGGCATTATTCTGCTGCAGCTGTTCCTCCATCTTCTTCCTGTATGACCTTTTCCCCTCTCTGATCCTCCTTCCCAGCTTGTTCGCTGACACAAAAGCCTTCTTCTTCTCCTTCAGGAGAGCTTGTGTCTGGTGTGATCCAGGATTTATTGTTGGAGAAACCCCCTAGTGTCCTGGTGTTCTCCATGCAGAAATTTATTTAGTCTGTGACAGTGTCCGTGACGGTGCTAAAATAGTCCTTAAAGGCCTCCTCTGCCTCTCCAGACCATCTCTGAATGATGCGGGTCACAGCTGGCTGCCTACGGACCAGAGGTTTGTACACAGGCTGCAGAGCCACCAGGTTGTGATCAGCTTTGCCCAAAGGGGTGAGGGACAGTGATGTGTATGCCTCCTTGGTGTTGGCATAGAAAAGATCCAGTGTTTTATTGTCTCTGGTGTGGCAAAATGATCGACGATGTGGAGTATGTTGATGTTGACACTGTCAACAATATGGGCTCGACTCAGAACGAGTCAGCGGCTGGCTCACACCCAGCCATGGCCTTACCTGCGGGAAATGTTTACATTTGTCGACTCGAAGGACAATTCTTGGCGAATAATTGTGTCCTGTGTAAACCTTAAGTCCACAAGCTTTCCGCATACAACAATTCCCTGTTCATCATCTTCCCAGGGTCAGCTCAAAGGCCCTCTGCCGAGAGAATGTGCATGTGAAAGTTGACCTCTCTGACCCTAAATTGCAGCTTCTTTAACCTCAGCCTCAGTTTGACCTCTGTGCACCTCTGCTTTAGCACAAGCAGTTTTGTGTTATGGTCTTGTATGGCTTGCTCATCTGTCTTTTCAGACTGCACTATCAGTATATCATCCACTATCGGTTCTACCCCCCTAAGGCCTGCCAATAGCATGATATTAGAGGCGCTACCTCAGTAGAAATGTTTAAAACATGACTAAAGATTTATGTAACAGGGCCAGCAAAAAACTTGGAAGTACTTATTGTACTACATTATAACAACACAAAATCTGTGAATTCATACCTGACATAGGGCTGTTCGATTATCCCGAAAATATTAATCATGATTTTTTGGGTAATAATTGAAATCACGATTATTCAAACAATCATTTCTTTTTTGGTTAGAACAAGAAAGTGTTTAAACGTAAAAAATATAGACAAATACATTTCTTTGAAACTCTGTAATTGTGTAAGTTCCTTTTGTACCAAACAAAATTTTAAAAAATTGTTATTGTAAAATTTTAAAAAAAGTTGCCAATGTATGATTTCCCTCTGTAAACAAACACAGTGCATTGTATATAAATGCATATTGATAATCTTTTTTTACGATTATGCCAATTTTGTAATCGTGGAGTGCAATAATCGTAATTGTAATTGAATTTCGATTCATTGCACAGCCCTAACCTGACGTGTTCTTTTATTATTATTTATTCTTTTATTATCCTTCATAACCAAATGGTGGATCAAACATCTTTACGTGTTCCCCCACTTTAGTAATTAATGTGGCACTGTCTCTTTCAAGTTGTGTTCACGCCTTTGACTCGCCCCTTTTTCTGTTGATGTCCATGGGGCGGTAAGTACCTTTACAGCTTGAGAAACTTTTGTTGTTTTCATTTACAAGTTTAAGTGTTTTGATGCATTGCTGTGCCATATGATTTGTGTAAGGGCACGTTGTATCGGCACATTTGACGGGAGGATTTTGATTTGTGCTGTAGCCAACAGGAACGTTGTGTTTGTGTGCGCAATGTATGTGTTGCCCTTTTTCTGTTGAAGTCCATGGGCAGGGGCATGTTGTATCGCCACATTTGTTGGGAGGATTTTGATTTGTGCTGTTGTCGTGAGGTTTGTGATTGAGACGATTAAACGCACTAACAGTAAATCCTGCTGTGTGTTGTCACTAATCTGAAACACAACGTCGCCGAACACAACTGGTTACACTTATCTGTATACTTCTGCATTTAGTTAAACTATTTGTTGGCCTGTTTCTATTCTCTTTTCTGCCCCCTCATTGCTGTACTCATTTTTGTTGACGATTCTTTAGTTAATTAGGTGTTGATGACCGAATTGTAAGTCGCTGTTTGGATTCCACAGCAACTGACCGGTACAAGATGAGGTTGACCACACCCTGGCGCTGCTATGAAGATTTCTGCATTGACAATTGGACAGGGACCCACTTCACCGAACTTGTCTTCCTGCAGCGCTTCTTTTGATTGACTTTCACATTATTTCAACTAACTTTGTATAGCATTTTAATGTGTTAAATGTTTTCCACTCGGCATCCATTGCAGCCTGATCACCGTGGAAGGGGGATTCAACCATTTGCGGTCCCTTCTCAAGGTTTCTCATTTTTCCCCAGATGTTTTTTTGGGGCGGAGTTTTTCCTTGTCCTCCTGGGGGTTGAGATCAGGGGATGTCGTTAATATTTGTCAACAGTGGGCATGTGAAGCCCTTTGAAACTTTTTTGTGATTAAGGGCTATACAAATAAATAAGACTTGACTTGACAAGCTGCTTTCTCTGTTATATTTCTGGGGACATGGACAGCCCAAATGGCAGTTTTAGCCAGCACTTGCTTCCACAGGTTATTCAGAATGTGGTGGTGTAACACCTCTCCTTGTCTAGCTTGCCTTGTAAGAAAGCATCTCGTGCATCTACAAGGGTGAAAATGTTTGCCCTGTGCAGCTGGTGTAGCACATCTTCTAGTGTTGCCATGATGTAGTGAGAGCCCTTTAAGGCCTGATTCAGTGACTTGGGGTCTATGCAGATTCTGAGCTTCTCTGGCTGCTTGACGATCACCATGTTGCTAATCCACGCCATAGGCTCTGACACTGACGTTAAATAGCCAACTTTCTCATATTTATCTAACTAAGCCTTGACTACCTCCCTGAGGGCCACTGGGACATTGCGTGGAGAAGCCTGCACTGGGGCTACATCTGTGTTTAACTCAAAATGAACATCTCATGGGTGTGACTCAACTGGATTATTGAAGATGTCAGGATAACTCTGCACAAATTGCTGTCTGGTTAATGGCTCTGAGCGGCCATACCCAACCATAAGAAGCTCCTTGGAGATGGTGAAACACATTAAACCTAAGCGCTCACTGTTCTCGCCTGACATCTGACGTCTCTGCCCGCTCCTTTGTAGCTTGTGTGTTTCCCCCCTCACCACACACTCTGTCTAGAATATGCCTATTGAGTGCATTGATTGGCCTGAATACAACACTAGTCTGGTCTGGCTTGGCTGTAACTTGGCCTCAGGAACAAGTCTCCTCATATTTTTTCTACCCATGACATCACTTGTTGCCCCTGAATATAGCTGGTACCTCTGAGACACTATATTCATTTTAATGTTGGCAAACCACTTTTTTCCCAACCCTGAACTGCCCCGAACTGCTCTCTGTAGTGTATGTGTGCACTTCCTCCTCTAATTCTGCGGCACACCAGTACCAGAGGGGGGCAATACCACAATCTCTATAACAGACGTTCATAAGGTTCTCAATCTGTATCATATTTTTTGAAAGGTTTGTATCAAAAGATTTACATCATCATAAAGCTTGCTGAAACCAGAACATGTCACCCATTGGGCATTTTTGGGATGCTCTGGATTGGCGTGTACGACAGCATGTACCACTTCCTGCCAATATCCAGCAACCTCGCACAGCCATTGAAGAGGAGTGGACCAACATTCCACAGGCCACAATCGACAACCTGATCAACTCTATGTGAAGAAGATGTGTTGCACTGCAACCTTCCAGAGTGGCCTTTTATTGTAGGCAGTCTAAGGCACACCTGTGTACTAATCATTATTTTTAGTTTATTTTCATACAGAAACCACTGTTCGGTCTGTGATCGGTTTCCAGCAATACAGTGAGGCTTACTGCAGTGCTGGATAAGGGAGATATCAATGACCACTCAGACACAGATGCTTCTTGTTCAGCAGCTCAAGCAAGAATGTTTCATCTACTCAATATTCACACGAAGTACACAAAACACTTGGACACAAATGTTCCAACGATAATACAAAACATTTTTTTTTAAAAATGACTTGGTCTTTACTTACAGGAATAATTTCTAAAATAATAAACTAAAGCTTAAATGTACCATCTTGAAATATACCTACAATACATAACAGTATACGAACATATTTATATTTATAAACTCTCTTATAGCTATCATAACGAATTTACAAAAATATTCAAACAAAATACTAATAACTTTGATTACACACATCAGCAGTCGCAATGTACAAACATGCACGTATCATGTGAACCTCTTACCAACGGCTCGTGTCCACCTGTAATGGCCGCGTTAAGCTGGCGAATCTAATGGACCCTATCGACAAAAATACAACTTCCAAAGCATTCAAAACACAAACAGAGTTCAAAATGAACTTTCTACTCACGCGTCTATCAATGCTTATGCACTAAAACGCTTATTTTCATACCTGGATAAGGAGATATCAATGATCACTCGGACACAGATGCTTCTTCAGCAGCTCAAGCAAGAATGAAGCATAGCGCCAAGGGCGCCCTCTTCCGTCTTTAGCAGACATAACTAGTCGATCACAGATGACATCTTGAATAGGTACTGTACGGTATATCAAAATGTTCTCAAATAATAATAACCATGTTAAACATTTGAAACTCATTTTTCACCTCTTTTTAAGTACAAACGTTTTAACTAGGGATGCTCCGATCGATCGGGCACTGATAATGATCAGCCGATTTTCGTGAAAAATGATGTGATCGGTATATTCGATCAAAGCCTTTTATTGCCGATCAAAGAATTCCAGCTCATGCGGTGTGCAGTGTGTAGTTTGCGTCTTGTAATGCCATTGTAACAACAATGCCATGAAAAGTTACCTCGCGGGGGGAGCATGGCCACATATTTCAACACAACCAACTTTATCCGACATTTGAAGAACAAGCAATTGGAAGACTATGGTGAGTTTACGATGCTCACTCTAATGAAAAGCAGCAACAATGAAACGGCAGCTAACGCAGCCCATGCTGACCAACTCAAACCGATATCAGCGTGACAGGCCAAAGGCAACGCAAATAACCAGGAAGATAATGAAATTTATCGGACTTGATGACCAACCATTCTCAGTGGTGGAAGACACCGGATTCCGCCGTCTGCTTGCCCACTTCGAGCCTCGCTAGCTTAGTGCTACCCGTAGGTAAATACTTCACAGACCTAGTTCCACCAGAGAGTGTATTATCGCACCGAAAATTTCCTAGAAGGCCTATTATTATTATTGTCAGGTTTTCGTGGAGGAGGACCCAAATGCTTCATTAGAACATTTCAAGGCTTCAAATCTCCACTTCAGTTCTCTCCATTCTAACACCAAGAATAAACTTCTCAAACACACATCAGTACAAATCATGTCATGTCATGTCATCTTCCAAACCGCTTATCCTATATAGGGTCGCGGGGAGTTGCTGGAGCCTATCCCAGCCGTCAATGGGCGAAGGCAGACTACACCCCGAACTGGTCGCCAGCCAGTCGCAGGGCACCTTCTCTACCCAATCATGGAAAAATGAAAATTTTCTTCTCACTAGAACATATCTGTTGTCCAGATAGGAACAGAATATGGAGTAAAGTTAAGATTATATATCAATTTCCCATACAAAAGGACCTGCTGATGAAACTTGTACAATTTAACGAGCAGCTTAGAAATACAAAAACCACACCTTGAAAAATCTTTTCCACCACATTTCTCAATTATTTTCGCGGGTAAATAAAACCAAAAATGATCCATATTGCCTTTCAGCAATTGTTGCAACCACTTAAGTTTTATCATACCCTTCATTGCTTCATAATCAATTACATTTTGTCCACCTTCAAATGATTTCACTGCATCCCCTTTCCTTAAAGCTAAACTTTTATTTTTTAAGAATATGTTCTATGCAGGCCCACTAGTTAAAAACACAGCATTCTGATTAATATTGTGTTTGTGGAATATGAGTTAAGCAACAAAATCCACCCATTTTTAGCCATCTCTGGGGCATTTAGTCACTTCTGGCGACTGAAAATGACATCACAGACCCTCTGGGCTCAGATAAAGACCAATCACGGCGCTGCCCTGGTGATGGCTAAAGATGGGTGGATTTTGCTGCTTAACTCATGTCATCTTTCAAACCACTTATCCTATGCAGGGTCGCAGAGAGGTGCTGGAGCCTATCCTAGCCGTCAATGGGTGAAGGCAGACTACACCCTGAACTGGTCGCCAGCCAGTCGCAGGGCACACATAGACACTGTCACTGAGCGGGAATTGATCCCACGCTGCCCGCACACAACTCAGGCGTGTGTACCACTACACTACCAGTGACCCTGCTTAACTCAAATTTCATGTTAATCATATTGCCTTGTTTCAACTAGTGGGCCTGCATAGAACATATTCTTGAAAAAAATATGTTTGGGTTGAGTTCTTTAAATAGGGATGGTTATTTTTCCAAATAAGATTGACATTTGTTTGATTTATTGATTTGATTAAATGATCCGAAATTAGAGAAAGCTGGGTGTATAAATCTAGATGAAATATGGTTATCAGAACATGGGAGTGGCTTGGCTTAGTGGTAGAGTGGTTGTCTCCCAACCCAAAGGTTGTGGGTTTGATCCTCAGCCAATGTAACCATGTCAAAGTATCCTTGACCAAGAAGATACTGAAACACCAGTTACTCCTGATGCTGCATCATCAGTAGGTAAATGAGAAACAGTGTGAAGCGCTGTGATAGCCCATTTCCATCCAAATTCTTGCTTGTTTGTTTGCATAACATTTTAACCTTAAACATCAGATCAGTTGAGTCACAGATCAAATTTAACTTTTTTTTTTAATCTGTCCCTCAGACCTCCTTAATGCGGGTAATCCTGTGGACACAACACTTGCCTCCGCCTGCACATTTCCATCAGTTTTCATGTCGGGCACTGTGCCTGAACATGACACAGCATCCTTCACAGACAAATGATCGCAACCTGTCCCTTGGAAGGTCTCCTTAGTCTTTAGGAGGTTGCGATGGTTCCTTCTGAGCACTTAGTCTTGCTCTATCCTCACTTCATAGGTTCTCCACCTCGTCAGCAGATCATTCCTTGCATTCCTCAGATCGTTTGTACCCTGTCCTTGCCTGCCAGCCATATGGCCTGCAACTAATTGGATTCCATTCCTTGACCTGGAACTCCTCTTTTTGGACCACAGCTACCACCACCATCCTTGGTTCAATAAAACCAATCTTTCTCCATCTTTGCTATTGCATCCTCCACACAACCAGCATTCTAACAGTTTCTGGTATCCAATGTCTGGCAAATACTGACTTGACATGAGTGATGACATTGTTGGCAGTTGAATTTGTAAGTAGAGAATTCTCCAGGAAGTTCGAATGATGTCTATCACTAGCAAATAGTCCTTTCCATTACAAAGAAACAAACATGTTCCTACTTTCTTCCAAGGTGCAGTGGAAAAGACTGGAAATTATAATGGTTTCCGCCGCTTGCCTACTTTGGTACTTTTGGCATGTTTCACATTTTCGTATCATGTTTATCCGGAGTCACTGATAGTGTAGTGGTACACACGCCTGAGTTGTGTGTGGGCAGCGTGGGATCGATTCCCGCTCAGTGACGGTGTCTGTGTGTGCCCTGCAACTGGCTGGCGACCAGTTCGGGGTGTAGTCTCCCTTTGTCCGTTGACGGCTAGGATAGGCTCCAGCACCTCCCTGCGACCCTGTATAGGATAAGTGGTTTGGAAGATGACACATGTTTATCCGTCTAGTGGCAGGCCAGTAACAATGTCTCTAGCTACTCTCTACTCCAATGTGTCTGTCATGTAAACTTTGCTGGATGTCACGTCTTTGGCTGTGTGGAATTATAATTCTATTGTCTCTCAATAACAGCCTATGGCTCTGATCTGACATGATAGTACTTTGGACACGATCCTTTGGGCCAGCCATTTTTAATGTGTTCTTCACTGTTTGTCTTTTTTGTACTTAGCTGCCTCTGCGCTAAACTGTTGCGACTTAGCATCAGACCCTGGCAATGTCTCAACTATCATGTTGGTATGATGTGCTACTTTATCTTCGGTGGAGTTTGTGTTACTCATCTCCGGTGCTTGTGCATTTCTTAACACTAGATGTTTTCAAGGTGTAATATATATATATATATATATATATATATATATATATGAGTTCAAAAACATACCTTTGCAGTTTCATGAGGAGTAATAGATACTCGGTAACATCTCTTTAAAACGTTTCTTTATTTTTGACAATCTGTTTCGACAGTGACGGTAAGAAGGCCGTATACATAGCAGTGAAATCTTTCCAGTCCATAGGCCAGTCCAAGGCATTCTTTCTCAATTTTAGCATACTTGGTTTCTGTCATGTCATGGTTCTGGAAGCATATGACTTGGCTGAAAGCACATGTCGCTCCACGATGATGCACACGTTCAAGACAGCCCCGGTGTTTGATGAGGTCTTAGCTCACTCTCACGCCGAAGCTGTGCGGTGTCGGGACAATGCACGTGACTGGTTGTGAGGCAACCCCGCGACATGAAGATCGACGCAGGCTGGACGGACAGGAAGGAGCTAATGTTATTGTCTAACGCCTTTTGTTTTAACGCCTGAAGCTAGTTGTTGATATTAGCTGTGCCGTTATCCTACTGTTAGCCTAACCTCCTCCTACCGGGGAGGGATAAAGATCAATGCTTGCCTGATGGCTGCCTGCTGCTTGCTCCCAGCCGCCGTCTGCCTCCTGAGTTGACACGAGTTTAGCATAGCTAAATGTCTGAAATATAACCAGTCAGGGTTCGTGTGCGCATTCATGCTCTTGTGCGCTTCAGCTTGTGGAAGTGGAGAAGCAATTCCATCCATCCATCCATTATCTCCCGCTTATCCGAAGTCGGGTCGCGGAGGCAGCAGCTTCAGCAGGGAAGCCCAGATTTCCCTCTCCCCAGCAACATCTTCCAGCTCTTCCGGAAGGATCCTAAGGCGTTCCCAGGCAAGCCGGGAGACATAGTCTCTCCAGCGTGTTCTGGGTCGTCCTCGGGGTCTCCTGCCGGTGGGACATGCCCGGAACACCTCACCAGGGAGGCGTTCAGGAGGCATCCTAATCAGATGCCCAGCCACCTCAACTGGCTCCTCTCAACGCGGAGGAGCAGCGGCTCGACTCTGAGTCCCTCCTGGATGGCCGAACTTCTCACCCTATCTCTAAGGGAGAGCCCGGACACCCTGCGAAGGAAACCCATTTCGGCCGCTTGTATCCGAGATCTTGTTCTTTCGGTCATGACCCACAGCTCATGACCATAGGTGAGAGTAGGAACGTAGATCGACCGGTAAATTGAGAGCCTCGCCTTTCGGCTGAGCTCCTTCTTCACCACGAAAGACCGATACAGGGTCCGCATCACAGCAGACGCTGCACCGATCCGCCTGTCGATCTCCCGTTCCATCTTACCCTCACTCGTGAACATGACCCCAAGATACTTGAACTCCTCCACTTAGGGCAGAATCCCATCCCCGACCCGGAGAGGGCACGCCACCCTTTTCCGACTGAGGACCAAGGTCTCAGATTTGGAGCTGCTGATCTTCATTCCGACCGTTTCACACTCGGCTGCGAACCGCTCCAGCGAGAGTTGGAGATTGCGGCTTGAAGAAGCCAACAGTAAGACATCATCTGCAAAAAGCAGAGATGCAATACTGAGGCCACCAAACCTGACCCCCTCGACACCTCGGCTGCGCCTAGAAATTCTGTCCATAAAGGTTATGAACAGAATCGGTGACAAAGGGCAGCCTTGGCGGAGTCCAACCCCCACAGGAAACGAATCCGACTTATTGCCGGCAATGCGGACCAAGCTCTGACATCGGTGGTACAGGGACCGGACAGCCCTTATCAGGGGGCTCAGTACCCCGTACTCCCGAAGCACCCCCCATAGAACTCCCCGAGGGACACGGTCGAACGCCTTCTCCAAGTCCACAAAACACATGTAGACTGGTTGGGCGAACTCCCATGCACCCTCGAGGACCCTGCTAAGGGTGTAGAGCTGGTCCACTGTTCCATGGCTGGGACGAAAACCACATTGCTCCTCCTGAATCTGGGATTCGACCTTCCGACGGACCCTCCTCTCCAGCACCCCTGAATAGACCTTGGAGGCTGAGGAGTGTGATCCCTCTGTAATTGGAGCACACCCTCCGGTCCCCCTTCTTAAAAAGGGGGACCACCACCCCGGTCTGCCAATCCAGAGGCACTGTCCCCGATGTCCACGCGATGTTGTAGAGACGTGTCAACCATGACAGCCCCTCAACATCCAGAGCCTTTATGAACTCCAGGCGGATCTCATCCACCCCTGGGGCTTTGCCACCGAGGAGCTTTTTGACTACCTCGATTACTTCAACCCCAGAGATAGGAGAGTCTCCAGGCTCTGCTTCCTCAGTGGAAGGCGTGTCGGTGGAATTGAGGAGGTCTTCGAAGTACTCCCCCCATCGACCCACAACGTCCAGAGTTGAGGTCAGCAGCACCCCATCTCCACTATAAACAGTGTTAATGGTGCACTGCTTCCCCCTCCTGAGACGTCGGATGGTGGATCAGAATTTCCTCGAAGCCGTCCGGAAGTCATTTTCCATGGCCTCCCCGAACTCCTCCCACACCTGGGTTTTTGCCTCAGCAACCGCCAGAGCTGCACTCCGCTTGGCCAGCCGGTACCTGTCAGCTGCCTCCGGGGTCCCGCAGGCCAAAAAGGCCCGATAGGACTCCTTCTTCAGCTGGACAGCATCCCAGGGTTCGGGGATTGCTGCCACGACAGGCACCGACCACCTTGCGGCCACAGCTCCGATCGGCCGCCTCAACAATGGAGGCACGAAACATGGTCCACTTGGACTCGATGTCCCCCGCCTCCCCCGGGACGTGGGAAAAGTTCTGCCGGAGGTGGGAGTTGAAACTCCCTCTGACAGGGGATTCTGCCAGACGTTCCCAGCAAACCCTCACAATACGTTTGGGTCTGCCAGGTCGGACCGGCATCTTCCCCCACCATCGGAGCCAACTCACCACCAGATGGTGATCAGTTGACAGCTCCGCCCCTCTCTTCACCCGAGTGTCCAAAACATGCGGCCGCAAGTCCGATGATACGACTACAAAGTCGATCATCGAACTGCGGCCTAGGGTATCCTGGTGCCAAGTGCACATATGGACACCCTTATGTTTGAACATGGTGTTCGTTATGGACAATCCGTGATGGGCACAGAAGCCCAGTCACCGAACACCGCTCGGGTTCAGATCGGGGGGGCCGTTCCTCCCAATCACACCTCTCCAGGTCTCACTGTCATTGCCCACGTGAGCATTGAAGTCCCCCAGCAGAACGATGGAGTCCCCAGGTGGAGCGCTCTCCAGCACACCCTCCAAGGACTCCAAAAAGGGTGGGTACTCTGCACTGCCATTTGGTGCATAAGCACAAACAACAGTCAGGACCCGTCCCCCCACCCTCAGGCGGAGCTACCCTCTCGTCCACCGGGGTAAACCCCAATGTACAGGCGCCAAGCCGGGGGCAATAAGTATGCCCACACCTGCTCGGCGCCTCTCACCCTGGGCAACTCCAGAGTGGAAGAGTGTCCAATCCCTCTCGAGAGGACTGGGACCAGAACCCAAGCTGTGTGTGGAGGTGAGCCCGACTATATCTAGTCGGAACCTCTCAGCCTCACACACCAGCTCAGACTCCTTCCCTGCCAGAGAGGTGACATTCCATGTCCCAAGAGCTAGTTTTTGTTGCCGGGGATCGGATCGCCAATGTCCATGTCTTCTGCCACTGCCCAGCTCACACGGCACCCGACCCCTTTGGCCCCCTCCCACCAGTGGTGTCCTTTTCAGGCTGAGCCCGGCCGGGCCCCATGGGTGCAGGCCTGGCCACCAGGCGCTCGCCATCGACAGGTTGAAGTGGACTAGAGTAGTAATGTGCATTTGCATTTTGGTGGCGATCAGTCGCCGTTTTAGACAACAGAACTGACAAAGCGAGCAACATAACCACGTTTGCCTCCCTCCTGAGACCGAAAAAATAACAAGCCGAGCTCCAAAAGGGGGCGGGCCAATCTGTCATAAATCTAATCACAAAAAAAGCCCTAAAATCACTACTGAGTTTTTGGGGAGTGGCGGGGGTGGGTCTTTATACCGGCGTCATTTTAACATGCAAATCTATTATTTAAGTGCCAATGTTAAGTGTCCCTTTAATGACTTATAAATAAATACAAGCATCTTCAAATGAACCCTAACATGCATGGGGACCCAGTGAAGGGAGGCCAGAATTGGTGTTCTGTGCTCCATCTTCCGAGCTCCAGTTAGGAGGCGAGCAGCAGCATTTTGGTGTGGACCAACTGAAGATGTTTGAGGGAGGACTGGCTAACTCCAAAATAAAGTGCATTACAGTAATCTAGCAGAGATGTAACAAAGGCATGGATGGCTGTTTCTAAGTTCTGATGGGAAAGGAGGGGATTTACCTTAGCCAGCTGTCTAAGATGAAAGAAGCTGGACCTTACATCTATCTATCTGTCTGTCTGTCTGTCTGTCTATCTATCTACAGTATCTCTGCAGCATGGTGCACAAGTAGTATCTCCCCATCACGTTTATTGTGCTTTCAATTTTAATTTTGGGTGCTCGGGCTTTCTCCAGCATTCCAAAAACCATGCACATTAAACAGCAATAAGACGGAAAAGACCAGAGAAATATATACAAATAAATATTGTATTGACTTTTTATTTTGTATTTTTTAATTCTTAGGGGTTTTTTTTCAACATAGTTGGTATTAGAGTAATCCAAAAGTATTTAAACGTACTATTCACCTTACATTACTTTAATATTATGACACTTGGATTACGTCACTAACTACATTTTTTAACATCCAGCCATTATCTGGATAACTAGTAATTGTATGTATCCACTTACCCATCAACCCCTCACCCAATCACCAATCATTGTATTTGCATCTAATATGGCGGTGAGGTTGACGTGTATGTCATTGCGCAATGTTGAAAGCTTTTACTGGAAATGTGCGCGCCTTTTCAGTGCTCCGCCCTTTTTCTACTCCCTTGAACTTGACTCAGTCCACCCACGGTGGCGGGCGGCACATAGAATCCACCCAGACTGACTGCCTACTCGAACCTCTCCTCTCCTCCTCTCTGGAAGTGTGACGTCACGTGGTTTCTTAGTCCAACGGCACTTGACGTCACGTAGGGCCACGAGCTCGCGCCGCGTCTGTCACGGAGCGAGTTGCTTCAACAGGGAAGTGGAAACAAAGTTCGCTCGTCCTAAATCTCATATTAAAGTGGATAAAGTTGAAACATGTTGGGAAGCTTTACCCGCAGCAGCGTGTGAGGAGACGAAAGAAACCGGAAGCGGAAAATTGTGAAACTGTCAAGAAAATAACGGTAAGCGAAAATGTCGCTCGACTGTAGGTGCATGACCAGCTCAAGTGTGCTCAAGTCTTGGTCAATATGGCGACATGCTTATTTATTATTAGTGTTTACTTTTTAACTTTGATCTCATACTCGTCATGTGTACTTTCGGTTTCTGTTGCACGCGCGTACCACTAGCATCTTGTCTTTTGGTCATGACATTGTTTCCCATTCACTACATAAGTCTTGACGGGAAATTAAGACTATTTTTCCAAATGAGTCCCTCCCATTCCTATACATGGGCATCGCCGTCTTCATGTGGCTATCCGCACTTGGTTTGTCGATTAAACATAAAATCAATCCAACATAGGTCTACGTATGCCCATTAGTCGAATGCGTTTAGAGAAAATGCCAAGCGTTTTAACCAAATGGGTGCAGAACTAAATATAGTATAAAGGTCAAACAAACCCTGGACTTAACATAGCTAAGTTGCGAGACTACAGTATAATGAGCATCTAAAACTGGAATTACACTGTAGGTATATTGCTCAGTTCCATTCAGTGCCCAGCGGATTTCTTTGACGGTGTATTTCCATTAACATTTTAAATGACACATCTCACTTGAGTGCATTTTCATTCACTGCACGTGTATAAACAACCTGCATGCACTGACCAAATTACACGTAGGAAGCTATAGAAGCGTCAGCACTGGGCAGTGACAAAATGAATGGGCCAATATTACATCATACATAATAAATACAAATATTAAAGGGATCAGAGAGCCGACACAGTCTATTTTTCAATAACAAGATCAATTCATATATTTTTTTTATCAGGAGAATGATATTAGCTTTAGAGAAATCAGTACAAAACTAACTTGTTCAGGAATACAATTAATACAATTGTACAATTAATGAGCAATTTGGCCACCCCCCCTCCGCCCCTCCATGCCTTGTGTGACTACACAATAGGGAGCAATTACATTTTGTCATTCAAAGTCATTGTAAATAACGTTGCTAATATTGTCAAAATAAAGGGGATTAATCAACCCCAACACATGTGGACATCTCTACTTAGGCCCACTTCAACCTCTGAAAACATCACAAAACTATTAGCCTTTCCATGGTTGGCCAAAAAGAGCAACAAATGAGCAGCCTACATGCAGTCGACTTGTCACATACGTGGTTTCATGTCATAAGTCACCAAGATACTAAAACACATTAGTCGCTCGAAGTCTGGCGCTCTTAAATCTTTCCAAGTTTGACATTTCGACAAGACAACCTCCGGGGCCTGTATTTATCTGAAAATGACGCACACGGACCGGCCCACTCGCACGGCGACGCCGCTGTATCTCTGGCTAAACAGAATTAAAGCGTTCACTGCAACGAGACCTCATCTGTAGCAAACACGGCACTCCTCTCTGGCTGACCGGTAGCGGCGTGGAGCTAACTCCTACTCGAGCGGGCAGATCGTCCGAGACACGAACCCTCATGTATGGACGGTAAGAAATAGATCTCCTTCTACTAACGTTGACTGTTAGCAATCAAAAGCTAATTCTGCCTCGACTAGCTGCGGGAGCTAGCGGGAGCCACAGCCATGGCTGCTTGGCTGCTATGGGACAATAACAAAGCGTTTGCATCGCTAAATGTCTGAAAACTAAGATAAATTGTCACAAAAATTCATATGCACATTAGGGCTGCCAAGATTAGTCGACTAATAACGACGATGTCAACGATCTAAATCGTCGACAATTAATTTAAGTAGTCGACGAGTCGTTTATTTATATATTAGTATTTGGCGCATTGCTTTTCTCTTGAAACAGCCTCATCTCGTGCTTTTTGCCGCTGGCGCACATGCGCAGTTGCGGTCATCCGGGTCAGTACACAGAAGCATTGTGGGTAGTGAGGCAGGGTGTCATGGCTAACTGGTGTTAGCAACAGACTGCTAAAGTTACGGCACATTTCACCCACAAATACTTACGATCAGGGGCATTACCAGAGGGGGGGCAGGGTGGACAGTGCCCACCCACGGACACACTCTGCCTCTGCCCACCCAAAGAAAACTGGATATAGTTCTGATGAATGGGAAATAAAAAATCTAAATCAAATCAACTTTTATTTGTTAAACCCAAATCACAACAACAGTTATCTCAGTTAAGGAGAAAACAAAACACGTTTCAAGGTGTAGTAGCCCTACGCGGGATTTCGACATACTTGAGCATTGTAGCACTTTTTTGCCCCCCCAGGTAAGACTAATGCCCACCCACACCTGGCATCCTGGTTACGATGCAAACCTCCCTTTCATGGCTGCACGGTGGGGATTCTCAATAATCGAGAAAGGAAGCACGTTGTGGCTGATGCATTTTTTTAAATTTCTGACACGTTCAGTTGTGTCTGAAAGCTAGCTGTTGTTAGCACACACACACCGGTTACGGTATGTGTTTGATGTCTAGGACACGATGTCCTTTTTGCTATGCTAACATATTGTAGCTTCTAATGGTTGATGTCAAGGACACGATGTCCTTTTTGCTATGCTAACATATTGTAGCTTCTAATGGATTAAGGAGGCATTAGTCAGCAAACTCACGTTTTTAACAACCAAAACTGTGTGCGTATGTCGTGTATGACATCGAAGCAGAAAGATCTCTCGCGAACGATGTGATGCGTTCACGAACTGGGAGATTCCAGTACACAAAGTAACAAAACATGACATATTTGCCACAAGCCCTCATTGGCATCACGTAACAATAAAACACAATCAAGTTTCTTGCAATATACTATGTTATAGTACAAACAAAAAATAATTAAAAAAACATGTTCCTCCTAATAGTTAAAGATTTTTTCCCCTGTTGCATTGATTGTGCAGACCAATTTACTACTATTAAATTACCCATATTAGTGAAGAAAAACAAAACGTTTGGGATAAAGGGTAAATGAGGTTAAGTGTTGATTTTAGTTTTCTTTAGCACAGTGCTTTTTCCTAATTGCCTAATAAAAATGATTTCACTACCTTCTATATTTTAAAAAAAATGCTTGGTGCCAAAAAAGAGTGAAATTCGTTTACAAGTATTTCTTTTTGTATTTATAGATAATTTTATAGGATTAGTGCAACTCTGCATAGTGTATAGTTTTGGTTTCATTTTAAAATACACTAAACGATTGCAGCCAAAACCTTTAACACTAGAAAACCCAGAAGGCGGTCACTTATCACTTCTACCTACAGTGCCCTAAGAGCGGTCAGTTTTACACCAAGCTTTTAGCTAATATCCCACATCAAGGTGTGAACAGGCGCTTTTGTTGTGGAATCAAGGCAATTACTGACACACGGAGGAGGTGGGGGATTACGCCAGCTCATTTGGAGTAAAGTTTAGTTGCGCAGTCACTTTGTCTTTGAATGAGTCACTACATGAATTGCCACTGAGAAACTTAAATGAAATCAACACGTTTTTCTGTTCTTGTTTATATTTATTGATTAGCTAAAATAGTGTTTAACTGTCTGACAGATACAGTATATACAAAGAAATTGAATTTGAAATCAATGCAATCACAATTTTGTTTCTTTTTAGGAATACACCAAGAACAAAATTACAAATTGCAATAATAGCTTTGCATACCTGACGAAACTCAACATTTTCTAAGATGCAAGCACATGCCGTTCAATGACATATGCCCTTTAGGCTACTCAATCACGGCTACCGCTGACTAAAAAAGTTCAATCAAATATTGTAGTTTACTATTTTGCGCCAGATAAAAAAAAATAATAATAAAAAAAATAATAAAAACAATAACAACTAGACGTGTGGACATGGCTAAAGTAATTTTTGGCTTTTCGTTTTTGCTTTTTTCATTTTTTGGGGGTCGGTTTCAGCTTTTAATTCCTTCACTTTATTTTTGTTATTTTTTGCCATGTTTTGCTATGTGGTTGTGAGCATCAAAGTCAAAAGACAGGTAGATGACAATTTGAGATGTGGTCTTTAGACTTCTCAATCATGGCTACCACTGACAAAAATGCTCAACGCATTGTTGTAGTTAACTATTTTTGCACTAGATGATGTAAAACAAGATGTGTGGACATGGCTGAAGTCATGTTTAGCTTTTCCTTTCTTCAACTTATTTTTAGTATTTTTGCCAAGCTATGTGTTTGTGAACAACAAAGTCGAAAGACAGGTAAGATAACTTTATTTAGGCTAGTCAATGTTGGCTTTCCCCAACACCCAGTGGAGGTCTGTTGGCTTCTATTCAGCCCGGGGAGTGGTGATGCTTTTTATCTGGGTCACAATGCACTTGGTGTTTAGGAGGTCACAGTGTCTGTGTATTCATTATTGTCTATGTGGTACTGAAAGATCTAAATCTATATGGCAAAACATTCCAACTGTAATTGTATTATTATTATTATTATTATTGTTATTGTGGTTATTATTGCTGCCTGCTTTTATTGTCGTTATTATTGCTGCATACCATTTTCCGGTTCCGGCACCGCGCGAGTGGCAGCCCGCTACAGTAGCTCCGGCTCATCGGTGAGCCTTTTCGTGTGTTTTTGTTCCTTAATATTACTCTACCTCATACCTTTTTCTTATAGTTGATAGTCGTAACTTGCGTAGCAATGGACACCCAAACTGCGGTATTCTTGCTGCTGCTGGTGGCTATTTTTTGCGCGATCGTGTCCGGCGACTTGGCCGGGAAAGGAGGAGACGATACCATCCCGTCCTCCCGTCTGTTATCATGGGGAATGTTAGATCGCTCCCCAACAAGATGGACGAGCTGGCGGCGCTTACCCAGCATGAGAGGGACTTCCGGGAGGCTAGCCTGATGCTATTCACGGAGTCGTGGCTAACAGCGCTAACACCGAACGCGGTCGTTGAATTGGACGGCTTCCAAATCATACGCGCGGACAGGACGCTGGAGAGTGGAAAGAGGAAAGGAGGAGGGCTGGCTGTGTTTGTGAACGATAGATGGTGTAATCCTGGGCACATCACGATTAAGGAGCAGCTTTGCAGCAGGGATATTGAGCTGCTAGCTGTTGGCATTAGGCCATTCTACATCCCGCGAGAGTTTAGTCATGTGATCGCCCCACCAGCTGCCAGCGGCGACACAGCCTGTGGTGTCTTGACTGCAGCAGTGAGCAGGCTACAAACACAGCACCCAAATGCCCTGATTCTCATCTCTGGGGACTTCAATCATGCCTCCCCTTCCTCCTCTCTGCCTTCATTCACACAGTATGTCACCTGCCACACCAGAGACAATAAAACACTGGACCTTTTCTATGCCAACACCAAGGAGGCATACACATCACTGCCCCCGCTGGGCAAAGCTGATCACAACCTGGTGGCTCTCCAGTCTGTGTATAAACCTCCGGTCCGCAGGCAGCCAGCTGTGATCCGCACGGTTCAGAGATGGTCTGGAGAGGCCGTGGAGGCCTTAAGGACTGCTTCAGCAGAACTGTGTGGGAAGTATTCAGCGATGCTCACGGGGAAGACATTAGTAGTCTAACGGACACTGTTACAGACTATATAAATTTCTGCATGGAGAACACCATACCTACCAGGACAGTCAGGTGTTCCTCCAACAACAAACCCTGGATCACACCAGACATAAAAGCTCTCCTGAAGGAGAAGAGGAGGGCTTTTGCGTCAGGCAACATAGAGGAGCGGAAGACTGTGCAGCGCCAGCTGAGGAGGAGGATCAGAGAGGGGAAAAGGTCCTACAGGAAGAGGATGGAGGAGCAGCTGCTGCAGAATAACGCCAGGGGAGTCTGGAGGGGCCTGAAGACCATCTCAGGCCACGGACAACCCAAGACCCGGACTGGGGGGGACCTGCAGTGGGCAAATGAGCTGAACCTCTTTTTCAATAGGTTCGATCAGATGCCTGCCCCCACTCAGTCTCTCCTGCTGCTGCCTCCACCTATTCCTCCTGCTGGGCGTGTCACCCCCTCCCCCCTTTTTTCCACAGTCTCCAGCTCCCAGCTACACCAGATAGCCACCACTCCCTCCTGCCCAGCCTTGGCCTTCACAACATCTCAGGTGAGGAACCAGCTGAAGAAGATGAAGGCGAGGAAGGCAGCTGGTCCAGATGACATCAGCCCCCAGCTCCTCAAATCCTGCGCAGACCAGCTCTGTGGAATTGTCCAGCACGCAGCCTGAAGCTGGGCAGGGTCCCCCAGCTATGGAAAACATCCTGCCTGGTCCCGGTGCCAAAGACCCCCCACCCGAAGGAGCTCAACAGCTTCAGACCAGTGGCGCTGACGTCTCACCTGATAAAGACCCTGGAGAGACTGGTCCTTGTCCACTTGCGCGCCCTGGTGAGCTCCTCAATGGACCCAATCCAGTTCGCATATCAGCCTGGCATCAGTGTAGAGGATGCCATCATCTACCTCCTCCACACTTCACTCTCCCACCTGGAGAAGGCGGGGAGCACTGTGAGGATCATGTTCTTTGATTTCTCCAGTACTTTCAACACCATCCAGCCCACCCTACTGGGAGACAAACTGGAGCGGGCGGGGGTGGCCCACCACCTCACCACATGGATCCAGGACTACCTCACAAACCGGCCACAGTGTGTGAGAACACAGGACTGTGTGTCTGACGTGCTCCTCTGTAGCACGGGGGCCCCACAGGGAACTGTCTTGGCTCCCTTCCTGTTCACCCTCTACACCTCGGACTTCAACTACAACACCCCTACCTGTCACCTGCAGAAGTTCTCTGACGACCCTGCGATTGTCGGCCTCATCACAGGCGGAGATGATTGGGAGTACAGAGAACTTACTCAGGCTTTTGTGGACTGGTGCCAGTAGAACCGCCTCCTGATCAATGCGGGGAAATCCAAAGAAATGGTGGTGGAATCCGGTAGGCGCCAGCACTCTTCACCTGCACCAGTGAATATCCGGGGAACAGATGTTGAGAGAGTCTCAACTTACAAGTGCCTGGGTGTTCATCTGAACAATAAACTGGACTGGTGCGACAACACAGACGCCCTCTATAGGAAGGGTCAGAGCAGACTCTTTCTACTCAGGAGACTGAGGTCTTTTGGGGTTCAGGGGACACTCCTCAGGAACTTTTATGACTCGGTGGTTGCATCAGTCATCTTCCAGGGAGTGGTCACCTGGGCAGGCGGCGTCTCGGCCCGGGACAAGAAGCGGCTGGACAAACTGGTCAGGGCTGCTCCCTGGACTCTGTGGACTCGGTGGGGGACAGGAGGATGTTGGCCAAGCTGTCATCAATGCTGGACAACCCGGACCACCCCCTCCAGGGCACCCAAACAGCACTCCACAGCTCCTTCAGTGACAGACTGTTACACCCTCGCTGTGCAAAGGAGAGATTCCGCCGTTCCTTCTTGCCTGCTGCTGTCAGACTCTTTAACAAGAATATTGTGTAGTCTCTACAAACTGGCGGACATTAGTGCAATTGTGCAGTCCTGCACCTGAGCTCATATCGTGCAAAATACCCAATATTCCCCACTACTGTAATACCGTGCAATACTCAACATTCCCCACTACTGTTAGTCTAGTTTTATTTTCATCCAATGCTGTCCCTTACATTTCACTTCAGCACTGCTGCACTGTCACTTACTTAGAGTATTTTTCCTCTGTACTATGTACAGGCCATAATGAGTGTTCCTCATACTTTTTATGTAGATGTATGTTGGTGTGTATATACACATGTTACTGCGTATATTTACATAGGTTTGATCCTGAATGTTTGCCGTCAATGTTATACATTAATGGCTACATTATGCCACCGTCCCTGTGTGACCTATATCTTTGCTGCTGTAACAATGAAAATTTCCTCACTGTGGGATCAATAAAGGCATTCTTATCTTCTTACTTGAACATTTCACAATCTGTTGAATCAAACCAGTGTTGAGACACAGTGGAGGTCCTCTCAGGCCAAATTGTCTGCTTCAAAACTGGTTTGGCAACATTCTCACTCTGTCTGCATGCTGGCATTAGCATAACAATGATGTGGTCTGACATTGTAATGTCGGGTGTGGGGCTGGGGTGCAGTTGAGTTGGAAAATGTACATGTTGAAGTTTTGGTAGGACAGTCTTGAGATCAGTATGATTAAAGTCCACAGTGAGGATGATGAAGCAATCAGGGTCTGAGTAACTTAGATGAAATGGACACATGCTTTTTTTTGTTGTTGTTGTTGTTGATATTGATGAACTAGAAGAGTGTGTGACTGACCAGTGGTTGAAAACACCTAATGAATCAGATAAGACATATTGTTTCTTTCATTTTTACACAAAATGACACACTTGGAGCTCTTGATGGAAAAAAAAACAGAATAAGACCTGCAACATACTGTACCTGAGTGCTTTTGGCAACTGTTGAATGTGCCAACTGAGATATGGTCTTTAGGCCACTCAATCATGGCTACTGCTGACAAAATGAAGTGCTGTAGTTTTCTATTGTTGTCATGTCATCTTCCACACCGCTTCTCCTGTACAGGGTCGCGGGGAGGTGCTGGAGCCTATCCCAGCAGACAATGGGCGAAAGGCAGACTACACCCTGAACTGGTCACCAACCAGTAGCAGGGCACACAAAGACACTGTCACTGAGTGGGAACCAATCCCACACTGCCCGCACACAACTCAGGCGTGTGTACCACTACACCATCAGTGACTTACTATTATTGTGCCAAATTTAAAAAAGAAAAGATACAAGAGGTGTCGACATGGCTGAAGTCATTTTTAGCTTTTTGTTTCTTCAATTTATTTATTTTTGCCAGGCTGTGTTTGTGAACAACAAAGTCTAATGACTGCTATAGATAATGTAATTTAGGCTAGTGAATGCTGGCCCCAAACAAATGGTCAATGAAGAGTAGTCTGCCTTTCATACCTGAGGGCTACCATCTCCCGCTTTGCAATGCTAGATATCAACCCACAACCCCCCACGCCCCACACTCCCCACCACCAATCCTCCCACTCCCTCACCCTGCCATACCCCCTGCTGCTTTGGCAGGTGATGGCCAATTTACATATGAAAGGTCGCTAATTGTAGCCAGCAGAGTTGTTATATAAAAACCTAGGTGATATTTGACCGCTTTCTGGGCATTCAAGGAGTTGTAAAAAATCCTGGGTTTTCTAGTATTAAGGCCACAATATTGACTTCAATTTAAGATGTACCATCATTTATGAACATCTCAGAACTGCTGGTACAAGCTGCAAAGGTTAATCAAAGTTGAATGTTGTATCATCTCATTGATTTGTACATACATGACGAATCAAGCTGTAAATTATGGTTATATAAGAGCAGCTGCTTGCTGGTGCGACATGCTGCAATTTATATACGATCCGATTAGTCGACTAATCGCGACTACTGTTGGTGATTAGACTACTGTTGGTGATTAGTCGACTACCAAAATAATCGTTTGTGGCAGCCCTAATGTACATTATTGGTAATGTCCACTCTAACTGCTAATTAAAAAAAAAAAAAAAAAAGATTATAGATGGAAAAAAACAATCAGCACAATATGTTTGTTTTTGTGGAGGTGATAGTGTTTTTTCCTCATAGGAGCTCACATTGTTAATATGTTAAAAACTAAATATTGTGCCGCCCGCTTTTATATTTTCGCAGTTTGAAATGGCCAAGAGTAGGAATGTGCAAATGAATTTTAGTGGCAATTAATCACTTTCAGACACTAGATGACAATAAAGCGTGACAAACCAAAACAAGGAACAACACGATCAAGCCTCCCTGCGATGACGTTGACAGCCTGAGATGGAGAATAAAAACAACCACGCCTCAAAAGTGGCCGGACCAATTTGCGGTTTTATTAATCACAAAAAGCTCATAAAACACTACAGATTGTTTTAGGGGGGTGAATTTTAGTGCTGACATAATTTTTTTATACAGACCTATTTTAAAAGTGTTGATGTTCAGCCCAATCAAGTGTTACTTTAACTGAAAAGGCTTAGTTTTGAATTTAGACTCTGAAACAGCCAATAATGCTTGGTTGGAAGATCTCAACTGTCTTTTAAGTCTCTACGGATTTAAAAGCTCACTTCTATATTCTGGTCATGGACTACTTTGAAGGAGATAATTAAAAAAATTAAATCAATTAACTCAAACTGGAGTAATCTGAGCTCTTTTACTTGTTCTAGTGAGCAGATGAATTTTAATCTACTTGTAGTTTATTCAAATATATTGAATATATATAAGTAAATAATTTGCAATTGTCTATTCTTGACTAAATATTTCTTTCAGTATCTTCGTATGACAAAACAGTCCTTTTAGCAATATTACAACGTTGAAAGTAGCATGACTGCATAAGCTTATTAATGTGGAGGTCAAATTTGAGTTCAGTATCAAATACCACACAAAGATTTCAGGAAGAGGGCCTGATATTAGGAGCAAGAGGTCCAAGAGATTATTCTATTTTATCAGACACCACCTTTGGGCCAAGCATAATGACCTCAGTTAACTGCAAAAGATGATTAGTCAACCAATTTCAAACTAGACAATAAAGTTCTACATGTCCATGCACTGGCCCACAACACAGCATCCTCGGTCCGTGTCTCTTTTGGTCATTGGATGTTACGTTTAAAAAAAGCGATATTAAAAATAGAAAAAACGAATGGTTATTTGATTTTCGGAAAATATATTTTTCATATAAAATTGAATGCGGTTAACGACAACCAAAGTTATTATTGATAAAGTTACATTTAAATACATTGGTTTTGGAAGATTTTGGCAAACCATCACTTACCATTCTCTCAAGACATAGTAAAAGTTCTTCAAACGCTTCTGCTGAGTAAGCTTTTTTTCCCCTACAATTAAACATTTTGCTCAACAGATGCATATTAGAATATCAGACCCTAATTAGGCATTATAAAGAATTATGCAAATATTTAATTTAATTGATTACATTTTAAAAAAAAAATTTTTTTTTTAAAAGCCTGTTTGAAGACACATT
This sequence comes from Filicampus tigris, assembly GCF_054856515.1. NCBI lineage: Eukaryota > Metazoa > Chordata > Actinopteri > Syngnathiformes > Syngnathidae > Filicampus > Filicampus tigris. Next base: position 1,484,870 of record NC_141217.1, read on the forward strand.
TCTATTCTTTGGCTTTTGACCCGACGTGAGACAAGAGGTGGGCGATATATATCGTTGATATATATCGATATCATCGTCAATCTTGCTTTCACGATGTGTAATTTTACACTAACGAGTATTAATACTGCCTCTAAAGCATAACGACTCGAGTCAGTCGACGGCCGCAAAGTATGAGGAAATGCTGCAAATCAGTTTGCAGTGACGGAAGAGGAGGAGGAAGTGATAATCATTCGCCAAATCAGCAGGCAGGACCTGGTCACGTGATTCTGTCCGCACTGCAGCGGAGCTGTGTCAAACATAGAGTGTCGAGCACGTGCGTGGAGTTGGCCCCCCATCCCAATAGCGAAGCGCAAGTCCACGTCGTCCGTAGTCTGTAAATGGTTTGGGGTTGACAAGACTGACGTCGGTGGGAATAACATTGATAGATGTGCCAAAACGGTCACCGTGAAGAGCAGCGGTGGGGCCAGGCAGACGAGCATGAGAGCGTTTGTTCCAGGTGCTGTGATGCTCACCGCACAGCAAAGATTCCTCAACTAATTTGTGAAATTACTACTCGCTATATGCTGCCACTTTCTTTTGTTGAGGGCAAAGGGTTCGAAAAATTAATGCTGTATCGAGCCTGATTACACGGTGCTAAGTCGCAGAACAATCACTCCCCAACTCGAGAGTGACCATGACCAAATAAAAGAGGAGATGCTCAGAGCGTTTGAGCGGGTCAACTACTGTATGTGGCCATTACTACAGACGGATGGACGTCCATAGCTACCGAATCTTACATGACTATAATGTGTATAACGTATGTGGACGAAGGACATCTCCGCAGCTGTCTGCGCCATGCGCCTTGGACGAAAGACACACAGCGCAAAACTTGGCTGCTCACCTACGGAGTGTGATGGGTACGTGGGCACTAGAAAATAAAGTCATTGCCCGTGTGTATGAAAATGCTGCTAACATGGTGTTGGTGAATGAGACCCTGCTGGACTGGGAGTCAGTACCATTACTCATTACATTATTCATAATAAATGCCATGCATTACATTGGCAAATCTTTTTCTCTTTCAATTGTTCATCTTTATTCAGTCAGTTGTTGTTACATCAATAGAATTTAAATTAACAAACTGTCCTGAATATTTGGGCTAAAATAGCCCCTAAATACACAAAGCATTTGCATTGTAAACTTTGTATTCAATATGTATTAAATTTTCTTGCTTATAGACTAGTCGACTTGTCTCAAATAAAATTTGAGACTAGTCGGCGGGCAAATTAGTCGAAATTCACAGCCCTAGTAAACAGTACTGTAACATATCTAAAAATGGATGCGGAGTATTATTAAAAATGTATTATTTTACTTCTGGCAGTTCTCCTTTAGCATCCTACTGGCTTCTTCCTGGTTCCCACTCTTATGTCCGGAGTTGTCCGTTCAAGAATTCCAAAATGCAACGTCATTGCAGTGCAAATGATTGCTTTTTACAGTCTATGTAAGGTAGCTGTCAGGTTCACACCAAGTGAGACATTAGTAAACAACGCACACAATGAGGAGAGAAGACACTCAACACTATTGTCTTTTACTTGCGCAAGGAGAGCGAAGGGGACTGCACAATTACAATTCCTCATTGCCTCTGAATGAGCTCCTCCGCCTCCTCCCTCTTTATTGTATTAGGGTGGTTCCTAATTGTATACATAGAAATTGCTACTCTAAAGGGTGGGGGAACATGTAGCCTCACATTCCAAGACTGAGTGAGTGAGTGAGTGAGTGAGTGAGTGAGTGAGTGAGTGAGTGAGTTGTTATTGTTATATTCTGTCCCAAGGACTCAGCGTCTTACCACGGGATGCTCTTCGATAAGAGCATCGTTCCTAATTTGCAGCTGTTCCCTTCTCACATTCCACTTTCTTCACTTGAATTTAAGCAACACAATTTGTGGTCCCAGCAGTTAAGGCGCGGTTGTGATAAAAGTTAAAATGCAAACTAGTATTATTTTCCTGATAAAAAAAAACAAACATAAATTGAGCTTGTTATTGAAAAATGGACCTTCCAAGCTGGATGATCCCTTTATGTGACATAGGAAGGGGCCTGGCCAAGTACAGTACATACACAAATGGATTTTATTAAGCAGATGCCTATTTATTTTTCATGTGACCTAAAGTGTAGTGGCTTATTACTTGCATGGAATTGAGTATTGAAGCTTGCTGACAAACTGTTTCCTCACCATTTTGCGTCCGTCAGATGTTTTAGAAGGGTGAACAGATCTTAATTTTGTTTTATTATACAATGCTTAAGTTGGTTGGAATAAACAGGGATTTAATAGTTGGAACCACATCTCACTTATGCAGGGAGATGGGAGTCATTTCCTGTGCATTATACTGTAGCTCATTGATGGGCTTCCACCCATATACTTAGCAGTTAAAACTCCTGTAGAGCACCTCTTCATTGCTCTTCATGCTTGTTAGAAACACAGTGAAATAGGGCTGCACAATATATAGAAAAAATCTCGATATCGCGATAATGGCCTATGTAATATACATATTGCAAAGACACGCAATAATTTTCTTATGGAATTCTATGCTTTTATCTGAATTCGACCCGTCTGATGCAAACCTAAATGCGCATCGAGACCCAATAGTTGGACATTATCTAGGCGGGAATTACAATTAATTTGCTAAGACCACAATGAGATTGCTTATTTTGTAGCATGAAAAAATATACTTTTGTCATTAGATAATAAAAATGTAATTTTGTTAAATATTGTTACATGTTAAATATTGCAATATCATCAATATCGCTACAGTCAAAATATTGCATGTTTTTCCAATATCGTGCAGCCATACAGTGAAATGAAGTACTTTCACTGTACACCATGATGACAGTTAACATATTATAGCATTTTGTTTACTCCACTTCATATTTATCTTCATTTAGAGCGTGGTTATAACTGGATATTAGGGGTGTAACGGTACGCTTAATCACATTTCGGTTCGTTTTTTTGGAAACTTCGGTTCGGTATATTTTCGGTACAAAAAAAGATTTTAAAAAAAAATGTTTATTTTGAAAGGATGACAAGTAAACGGTACATTTTTTTAGAAAAAATAAATAAAAGTGAATAAATTACAACAGAATAAAAAATACACTTACAATAAAGATCTCTTAGTTTTGTAAATTATGAAGACACTGATCTCTCTAAACACTCAGCAGCAACAGCCTATGACACATCTAAGTATTCAAGTTAAAGCCAAGTTGTCATTACAGTACATATATACACTTTTTGTGATGGAAAAAAATACATACAGTAACAGTTACAACTATTGCTAACTATATTAAAACTATTTTTATAATGAAAAAAATACAGTAACTTTAAAAAGTTTGCTTGCTATACAATTTGCTTTCGAGTGCTAAACTGTCAAAGTTAGATGAAGTAGATTAGTTTATTACCGTCGATACATGGGGGTCCGTGTGTCGGACGTTGAAATTGAAATTGCATACACTTTTTAGGCATTGAAATCTTTGAATGTTCAACATCATATTGTAACGAATTTGGTTATATGTGCTGTGGTCGGATTTGTGTGTTGCTGAGTTGTAATGTTTCCGAGGTTCATGAATTCATCGTACGGCTAGCGAGATGAGCAGCGGAGAACAAAGAAGAGCGCGAGCAGTTGTACTTGGATTAATAAAAACGTGATAATTGAACTATGTCTGAAAGACACTACAATTTGATCAATCTCGCTATTTAAGTTTGACGTTTTTGGATAAAAAGACTGCTTGCTTCCTTGTCTAAGTAACATTCACAGTCGGATGATGCTGTGCATGTTAGACGTGCTACCTGCAACATAGCCGCCGAGCTCATGTAGCAATGTCGGAACACAACTTTGGGACTTATCCACATACCTTTCCCCATCAGCGATTTTAACAGGAAAGACAGAATGTTCCCAAACAGGAGACCCCAGTTTACGGGGGGGACCTACGAGCTCTGGCTCTTTTCTGGCTCTCTCTTTTGTGCCGCCACCCTCCTCTCCCGTATGCAACAATCAGTAGCGTATTAATACACCCACGTATACCGTTACACCCCTACTGGATATACAGTGGCACCTCAAAGTTGGACCACAAATTGTTTCATGATAATGGTCAAGTTCCATTTGGCCGAGCATTATTTGTGCAGAGAAAATGCTTGAAAGGGACAAGGTGTAGAATGTTTTGATTTTTCAATCAAAATTCATTTGAAAAACCCACTATTCATTTCAACAATATGCAAAAATATGCTCTATCACATCAATGCAATTATTTTTATATAATCGTAGGTGAAGTAATCTCTAATTATATTACATAGGGCGTGCCTCCCCAACAGAGGCTGCCATGTTTCACTGTCATCTTTGTGCTACGGATACTCAAAGGAAACAAACTTAATTCCTAAGCATCATAACTACTGCATGTGTAAAGAATGCAATACACTTACTTCATGATTTGAGGGAATACTAGAAGTCGTTAGTGATGACATTTTGCTTGCACCTCTGCTGAAGAAACTCTTGATAGTCTTGTGACGTGTGGTCTCTCTGAGGCACTGCAAAATGCATGCACTTCCATCTTAGGTCGTTGCATTCTATTAATTGACCACTAGATGGCACTGAATTCTACACATTGTCCTTTTAAAGTGTATTGGACATGAAAAAAAAGTTACCCTTTTTAAGATGGAGTACAAGTACAAATAAGATTCCAATGATTTCTTTGGTAAAAACGCAATGAAAACGACTTGAAAAATAAATCTCAATATTTTTGAGAGCTGGATCCGCCCACTGGCCGCGCCGGCTAGTTTGCCCCAGTGCGAGCGTGATGTCACTGGCCCAACGAGCTCGTCTTCAGACTCTGAAGATGGCAATGACAAACTGTCGTAGAGTACTGGTCGCTCCGTTTTTATTGTTTAATAGGGCTGTTCGATTTTGCCTAATAAGAAAATCCTGATTATTTTCTTTCAAACCCGATTTTACGATTACGTTTTATTTGTAAAATAAAAAAATAATGAAAAAAGAAGTATTTTGAATGTCTTATTTAAACTTAATTTTTCTTTCTTTGAACTCAAAATGCCAGTCAATTTAACTTAATACACACAGAACAATCCATTGGGATTAACAGCATTTTACTTACACAATAGATTTCAGATATGTTCTGGACAGGTAGACAATCAAGTCTGTAAACCAAACAGTCTGTTAGCAAGTCATTTTGCCAACCAGCTAGTGACTAGCCTTTCACCTTTCTCCCTGGTCTTACTTAAAAAAAAAATCAATGATTAGTGCAAAACTGTCACTCAATAATACAATGCAATGTCAAGCTGAAGTACGGATGCATAGTCCGACTGGACCAGAGGTCCGTTGCAGAGGAGGAAAAAAAAGGGACGACTTTCAGACGTTGAGTTACTTGCTCACGGGTTGTATTGTACATACGGGGCACACACTACACTACAGCTCTATATTTGCCCGATTTATTAACTAAACTCTCACTTGCCTGAGCAAATAGCAGAATCGCCGGTAGCCATGGATGTTGTTGTTGTTGTTGTTGTTGTTGTTGTTGTTTCGGACTGCGTGCTCGTAGGAGGAAATGGAAATGCAGAGGAAACTACGGTGGCTTAGATAAAAAAATCGAACGTGCCGATACGAACGGCTTTAAATTCGTTTTATCCAGAAAATTCTGTTACCGTTCAAAATCGCTTAATCAAGCAGCCCTATTGTTTAATTAAAGGAGTCTCACAGCACACAAAAGCCAAAGACATAGCCGTGTTTAATGCAGAAAACTCACGCAAAACATGCCTCGTAATTTGATCAATCTTGTTGACATGATTACAGTCTGATTGTTATACTGCCAGCTAGCTATAAAATGAAAGATAGTGACAGGAGTGAGGTTTACAGTCTTCTAACATATTTTATTGATCAGGTCATTGTCCTCATGATTTTGTGGTAGAAATTATTATTATTTTTATTTTATTCACAAGTACAGTATACTATGCTTGTGGGCAGGAGTATTTTTTATTAAGTACTGTGTTGTATATAAATGTATATGACTTGGTTGTATGCATAAATGATAATAGAAATCTAGAAATTGTATGAAATGTCTCTATTTGTTTTATATGCTTATATACAATTATAGTTTGTCAATATTTCATTCTAGAGCGGTGACTGTCCCATCAAGGAGTCTGTTAGCAGTGCAGTAGGTTATTGATTGAGCCATTTCCAATGCATACTTGTGATCATATAACAGATGTCTAACCAACTATTTTCATTTTCTTTTGTAGCTTCTACATCACCTATGTCAAAGTCAAGGTTTTCTACGGCCCCTGGGATGATATTGCTTTATTATTAGATCCGGCCCGCAGCAAGCCGGTGTGGGTAGCAGATGTGATCGGGTCGTTCGCGCCTGCCGAAGACGTCACGTCACGTTGTAGCGACTTCAAATAACACGCCGTCAGATGTAGTTTAATTATCATGTTTTTATTAGTCCAACCGGCTACTGTGGGCCACAACGGACGCCAATACAGTACGACAACCGTTCAGTCAAAAAAGAGCAACGGCTCTCCTGTTCATCCTCCGCTACTCTCACTCACATGCCCTCCCATCCATCGAGCCGCGCAATGCATTCATTAACCTAGGAAACAACACAACTTGGCAAGACACAAATTCGACCACAACACAGATAACCCAATTCGTTACACTATTTCTGTAATATATTTCTTTACATCAATGTTTGCCACCCTATGGCTGTTCTACATGCTGACTGAAGACTTCATGTCACTTTTCGTGGCTTTCAGAATCGGATTGTGGTGAAACTTTATTTGGAGTAAAACACACTTTATTAGAAATACTCCATGTTAGAAATCTCACGTTGTTTTATTATTAGTAATTGTTGGCATTTGATAAATTTATTGAGTTTCGACGTAGTGCTGAGATGTCCCAGCAGGCATTGAACGCTATTCGAGCGCTAAGTGTTGATAGTGAGTGACTTTGTTTTTCTCTTTCCTCCTTCGACACAGCTCGTAGTTTGTTCGTGCCAGTAAACTCAGTAGTTGCAATTTGCCCGTGTTTCACCACGTTTTTTCATGTGTGTAAATGGTAAAAGGTGAGTTTATTCATTTAAGTTCGTGTCAGGTAACTGCTGTACATAATAGCCTGGATATGTTCTCGTGAGTGATGTCACGATGAACACTAGTTAGTTATTTTGGCTCATATGCTAACTATTCTAGTGATGAAACGTGTGAATGTGTATTGTATGTATTGTTTGGTTGATTAATTTCTTAATACATTGAATTGTAATGTTTAGGCATATTGTTAACAAATGGATATGCATTGGATGATGTTGCTAGGTTATTCTTTGTCTGTGTTGTTGCAGACCACAATAAATAGGCGTGTCAAGTGGAATACGGGCCTGTGTTTTCTGACAGGATCACCCACATTCATACCTTGCCACTCTAAAATAGGGTCAACTGGAGACATCATACCAATCATATGATCCTCTGCGTTTTACTTCACATTAGTACAGTTCATACAATCTTGCAGCCCGAGTCAACCAGAAAATTATTTCCAGTTTGGCAGGAGGAACGCAAAGGGAAGTGACGCACGAGCTGCTTTGCAAAGGTAGCAGTAATGTACTTTATTTTATTTTTCATTTAGTAACTCGGAACATTAAAACACAACAGCCAGGGGGGTGACAAACATAGAGGCAAATTAATAGATTACAGAAATATAAAGCGTGACATCTTCGGCAGGCGTGAAGGACCCGATCCAATCCGGACATTTAAAAAAAATTCAATGAACATTCTATCAGTCCGGCCCTCAGCTTGTCGCAAAATTTGTATCTGGCCCTCCGTCCATTTGACTTTGACGCCCCTGTTCTACATTGTCTGAACAAGTCAGCCCAGCTCCAGCATTATCATCAACATACCTATTCAGAATATCCCATGCCAATTTTTCTCTTGAAATCATTGTAATAGCTCTACTATAAATATACAGGGGGGTGCAAAAGTAGGTATACAGTTATAAAAAATATAAAACCTATACACTACTTACTGTGTCTATTAAGAAAACAGAAAAAAATACATTCATCATGTTACTAATTTCACGGATGTGATATCACTGTATACCTACTTTTGCACCACCTTGTATGGTATATATCAAACAGTGTAAATTCTTCTTGTATGGTGTCAGAAATAAGGAGGATATTTCCACTGATTGATCACAAATGCTACATAGAAAATTGCTGTACATAAATTAGTGCTGTCAAATTTACCGTGTTAACGGGTGGTAATTAAATTTTGTAATTGATCGTGTCAAAATATTTGACGCATTTAACGCAAGCGCAGAATGACCGACGATACATAATCCCACTCAGAAGTGCACAGTGAGCAGCAGAGCGGACGCGTTTCGCCCGCGTGAGTATAAAGAAGCATTTCCAAAGAAGAGGGCAGCTTTAAATCTCAGAAATGTGAATAAATTGGTCTGCCTCAGAATGAATAGAGAAGTCTGTCTTGTTTTGTGTGAATAAAGCCAGTTTAAAGGTGGAACACACGACGTACTGATACCACCTACACTAGCACAGCATAACAGCCAATCACGTTCGTGTGCACTTCAGGGACCACTCGGAAAACATAAACTCTAAGAATAAGATAAGATAAGATAAGATAAGAATGCCTTTATTGATCCCACAGTGGGGAAATTTTCATTGTTACAGTAGCAAAGATATAGGTCACACAGGGGCGGCGGCATAATGTGGCCATTAATGTATAACATTGACGGCAAACATTTATAATCAAACCTATGTAGATATACGCAGTAACATGTGTATATACACATGTGTATACACACCAACCTACATCTACATAAAAAATATGAGGAACACTCATTTCGGCCTGTACATAGTACAGAGGAAAAAATACTCTAAGTGACAGTGCTGCAGTGCTGTAGTGAAATGTAAGGAACAGCATTGGATAAAAATAAAACTAGACTAACAGTAGTGGGGAATGTTGAGTATTGCACGGTATTACAGTAGTGGGGAATATTGGGTGTTGCACGATATGAGCTCAGGTGCAGGACTGCACAATTGCACTAATGACCGCCAGTTCGTAGAATATTACAAGTTTGCACTGTCGTCACTGTTCTGAGGCCCTTTTGAAGTTTTGTTTTTGGAGTGAATAAAAATATTGTCTACTACAGAAAGAATGTTAATAATTATAATTTAAAATGTTTAATTTTCATCTCATGAGGATTTGTTGTTGTAATGAAAACATATATTACATATGAACAGTATGTTGAATGTATATATCCGTCTTGTGACTATTATCTTTACATTCTAACAACAATTTACAGAAAAATATGGCATATTTTGGAGATATCAAATTGCGATTAATTAGGATCAATTATTTTTTGAAATGTGATTAACTAGATTAAAATTTTTAATCGTTTCACAGCCCTAACATAAATACAATTTCACAATTTCTTTATTGTCTTTTCATAGCATTCCATTAGTATTGCAACGGATCACATAAGTCACGGTTTGGATCAGGCACGAATTTTGAGTTACGGATCAGATCGGTTTTAATCGAACTTTGTCGTCATTTATTTTATAAAACACTTTTGCCCATAATAAAAAAAATCATAATGTCTAATAAGGAAATTTAGGATTAAAGAACGCAACTTCACGCAATATAAGGCAGGATAACGTTATTTTGTGTTACAGTGTATAAAATAAAAAGGTATCCTGTAAGACATTTTGAGCTGAATGTTTTCTTAAATTATTTAATCGGCGAAAGTGTTTTATAAAATAAATTAAGACAAAGATTTATTTCGCTAGCTTAAAGTGGAAATCAATCCAAACATATTTTTTTCAAGAATATGTTCCCAACAAGCCAACCAATGGGGCAGGCGATAATTTTTACACATATGGATGGAGGGACGAGGCCAGAAGGGTACCCAGGTCGTGGACGGAGAACGGACCGGCAAAAAAGGGTCAAGTGCCGAGCTCTGTTCATTTTTTATGTTGGTATTAGGCTATTCTTATTTTACTTTCTTAATGGTTATATTTAAAGTTTTCAAAGATTCAAGGAATTTTCCTTTCCTCAGTATTCAAGGATACAAAGATCCAATGATTTTCTTAGTAATACCAACACACATTTCCACATAGTGTTGCACCAAGAATTGGTATCAGTATCGTACCGTTATTTTACCATTAAATACAATACACAATACCATAATTCCCAAATTACTACTCTTTGAAAATAAATAAGAAAAAAAACAGTGAAAGCTCTCCAACTCAGGCGGGGCCACCGCGCATTGTGTTTGCCGTTGGACAAAGGCAGAAGATGGTCTGTGATGTACGCCAGCCGCTTAAAGCCGCCTCAGATGAATAATTTTTCCAAGTCTGTATACTGTCGTTTTGAAAAGGATATTGTGTGCACATTTGAGGCAGCTTCCTCGATTGCCCTATTCACTGACACACACGCGCTATACGTACCCACTCTGTGCAATTTTACAACGCAGTGCTCACTTTTTCATTTAATCCACAGGAATTGTAAAAGCTGTTTATTACTGTTGTAAAACATCACTATTCTCCCAACTATTGATCCTTCACTTAAAACACAGAAATGTATTTATTGTGTGTGTAAAATATCAGATCCCTTGTGCCATGTAACAGGCAGATGCTTATACTTGAAAATTTGTTTCATTGTTTGTAAAATACTCAACATTTGTGGTTTATATTTATATTTGCATTTATAAAATGGAGAGGATCATAAGAGTAAACACTGATTTGACTGCTGAATTTTTCAATAAATGGGATGTCTGTAACACGGAAACCCCATTAACGTAAAAAGAAAAAAAAAGAAAAGAATGGACATACGTGTTTTTCAAAGCACAGCAATGATATGTTAGAATTCCTAATCAAATCACTAAACTTTGTTCCTTCATTCTACACGTTTTCCCAGTATTTGTGGTTGGGGCGTCAAACATTAAATACAGAGCTGGGCATTTTAGTAAAAATTTGTGGTCTGTTTATCACCTTCCGTTGTCTGTTTATCCGTCATTTTGTCTAGCCGGACCACAAAGTAATAGCCTATAGGCCGGTCCGACAATCATTTTAACCCATTAAGGCCTAAAGCGCCTGGCTCAACAGCTCCCCAAAACCTAAGGTTGTCTTTGGAATTACCCTTGAAAAACTGGAGTTTTCCCAGAAATCCCACACCTACAAAATAATTAATATCTCAGCCCCTGTAGGAGACAAAAACATAATTCCAACAGAATTTGAGATCTTAGACATGTGGTTTTCACACAGCCCCGAGTTTATTCATCGTTACTGTTTCAATCGAAGAGGTAAAAATAAAGTGTCAGTGCAAGAGAAGCATTACTTTTAATTTAAAAAAACATCAAGTGGTAATTACCATCCTCTTTTCTGTTACAAAGACGTCGATATTGTCATTATCTACAAACATATATCTTAACCATATATCACGTTCGACTAGTTCTACTGGTTCAAAGTCCACAATCGCCTCGTCTAGTGTGCCGCGAGATATTGTCAGGTGTGCCGTGGAAAATTATCTAATTTGTGTGCCTGTGCGGTCTAGCGCCTGGCAGCATGATCATGGCTTGACTACATTGTAGTACTGTTCCATACCAGCGGATAGCAGCAGCAGGTAGCTAATTGTCTTTGTTTAGAGACAAGCGAATTAGTGACGCATGTTTATCCAAACAGGCCCATGTTTCACACTATCAATATGAAACATTATAAAATACTTTTTTCTTTGTGTTTATTTAATTCCTATTCAAGACGTTATAATATAACATCATTCTTCAATGTTAAGAAAATGCTTATATAAACAATATAACACTTATATTGTCAAAATACGCTTTTATTCCACAGTTTCAGCTGGTGGTGTGGCGCGGGATTTTTTCAATGAAATAAATGTGCTTTGACTCAAAAAAGTTGGTCTATAACACTGGTCTATATCACTGCCGTTATTCATTTCAGAGCTCCCGCGATCGACGGCGTCTGCCATTACTGCTCGAAAACTGCTAATACTATGTTCATTGAAGAGTCTACATAAATTATGTAGGTGTGCATGTGAATGCTTGTTTGTTTATATGTGCCAATTGGCTGGTGTCGTCCAAGGTGTACCCCCGCCTCTTGTCCAAATGAATGAGGACAAACACAAAACAAAATGGATGGATGGAAGTCAACCAAACAACAGTTTGACTTTAATGTTTATTTAAGTCTGCCCAGGGTCTGACATTAACTCTTAGTGGTGGTAGATCTGTATATTCATCATATAATATGTGGAGAGATTATTATATACTAAGTGCCTTCACACTTTACAATTGCATTCATGGCTATGACCAGACTTGGAGATTAAGGCCCTGATACATCAAAACAACGTTCACCAACAGTGACAGACGCTTAACCCCTGTGGCGTCCGGCCGGCTGTCGGCACGTCACGCTGGCAAAACACACCGCAACGACAGACAGCGACGCTGACCATTAAAGTATCTTCTGCGCATGCATAAGATGTAATACCCTTCCATACCATCGGCGGCGGTAGTCACCATTTCTCATGGTTATAAAACTCCAGACGGAAAGCTTTTGGCCGGGGGCGGATTATAAAAACAATGCATTCGGCTCTATTCTTCGCTCACGATGTACTCCCACGCGAAGTAAACCATCACATTCTTAACACGGTATTGTGAAATACATACACTGTCAACCCTCGCTCTTGTACTGCCGATTCAACAAACGTAAATGCCCCCAAGACGCGTACAGACGGGTTACGACACTACGACGGTGGCCATTACACTAATCAGACGGCGCTTAAAGACGCAACGACGCTTAACGACCTCCGACGTCGGTTTGGTGTATCAGGGCCTTTACTTAATACATGTACCGGTGTTACGTATTCATAATACCAACAAAATTTAACTGTATTCTATTACATTTACAGAAAAAAAAGATTACAGGTACATTTTAAGAATGTGGATTATTTCGCAGGATTATAATTTTCTCACAGAGAGAGAGAAGCCATCGGCCCGGTTGTTTATTTGGGCTTTGAGCGCAACAAGTGGAAACTGTCACAATTCGTCTGGCTCAGATAGGCCGCGTGATTCCACGCTGGGAGCAAACAGGAGGCGGGGGAACTTACTGTGATGTGTCCTCCAAACAGAGATATAGCTGGTAGCAACTGCAGCAGTAACGCAAGTCATGTGTTATCGTACCGTCACAAACCACCCACACCTTTACTACTTTGTATTTGAACACTGCATTAACAATAAAATCGACGAAACTTATCCTTGGGATAAGTGTTTTAGTTTAGTGGTTGACATCACGCAACGTCATCGTTTCATAATTAATTAATGTTGTACGTGTGCGCGCACACATGCGTGTATGAGTGGTGGAACGGTTTTTGAAAACAGATTGGTCCACCCATTTCGGTTCAATCCCAGTTATTCCGACGGTTTTTGAAAACAGATCGGTCCAACCATTTCGGTTCAATCCCAGTTATTCCGACGGTTCACTCTTTTTTTCTCTCTATCATTTTTAAAAAAAAATTCAGTCAACGCATACCAAACTGAAAGCCGTGAGCACAAAACAGAGAATTGAACCGAACCATGGATTTTGTGAACCATTCCAACCCTAGTGGGAATGGGTGAGATGTGGGTGGTAAGTAGGGGCTACCGCTACAGGCAGCAAATGTTGCCTTCATAAGTTTTATTTGTCTCGTTCGTCCTCTTTTTCCCATTTAATGCTTTATAATAACACCAGAGCTGGGCACTTTTTTGCCCTTTTTTGCCCGTCCGGCCGTGACCCTCCACCCTTGACCTGGGTACCCTTCCGGCTGCAACCCCCCAGCCATAAACATTGTCGGCCCCCGCCCCGTTCCGACCTCCGCTCACCCCACCCCCCGCAAAAAAAACGTGCACTATGCCCCCGCGGGAGAGATGGAAGAGGTTTATTTAAAGACAATTAGCTGGCTAACTTACTATTCAAACCCGCTGTGAACACGCTTCAAACGCGCCACTTACTCATGTACTTATCCATGAAGTGTATGGACATACTTTTCCAGGCGTAGTTATTCGCCCTGTGATTTCCTCAGTGCACCGCGATGTGCGCGAAGTGATATAATTTCAAGTGTTATCAGTGATTCAACTAGTCTGTGAATGAATGGCGTTCACGCAATAAAAAGAAGCTGGGCTCCGAGACTACTCCAAGTTATTAAGTTGTGAAAGACACAACAACCCAGCTGCGTGTACTTACTTCCATTGCGAACCTTGGGGTTGGTTTTGTCGTATTGTATAATTATTTGGGTCAACTTAGTTACTTATTTTCCACACTCCCCTCCACCACACTTCCCTGCCTTCAAAATAAAAGCATGCCAGCAAACCACTACACAGCAGGTTTGCTACGGCGTATTTCCGGAAGTAGGGAAGTGCATGATGTGCCAGTGTCATACTTGAGTGCTGCGCGCAGCTTGATTTTTTTTTTTTTCCCCGGACACAATTTGTTTTGATGTCCGCTGATAGTGTAGTGGTACACACGCCTGAGTTGTGTGCGGGCAGCGTGGGATCGATTCCCGCTCAGTGACAGTGTCTATGTGTGCCCTGCGATTGGCTGGCGACCAGTTCGGGGTGTAGTCTGCCTTCGCCCATTGACGGCTGGGATAGGCTCCAGCAACTCCCCGCGACCCTGTATAGGATAAGCGGTTTGGAAGATGACATGACATGATGACAATTTGTTTTGAAAGAAGCCTAAAAAGAAGCCTTTCACCGAGTAAGCTAAGATGAAATTTGGCCGCCTCCCGACCATGTCATACGCATGAGGGCCGATTAGTGGGCCGGACTAAAATCCACTTCCGGCCATGCTTAGTCAAGCCATTTTTTAAAATTTGTCAGCCCCCACCGGAGGCCCAGGGACGGACTGCCCAGCTCTGAATAACACCAACAACTTTATGGCACAAGCAAATTACCTCGTAATTCATATGGTTCGTGGTGGAACAGATTTGTCAGTGAATTGCTCTTCATGGCGCCAAAACGCCAAAACAAAGTTTATCACTTCCTCCTGCTTTTCAGCCATCAATGGACTCGTCGTCTTTTCTTTTCGAGTATAAATAGTCGATAGTGTAAAATTTCACATCGTTAAAGTTACGTTGATGATAATATTGAAGACTATATATTGCCCACCCCTAGCTGATACATTTTTTTCTTGCATCATCACAACACCCTGTTTCTGTTTCTGTTTCTGTTTTGGTGATAAGTCTTTGAGTCTGAAAAATTGCACTTTTGGGCCATTTTCAGCAGCCGTAACTAAAAAACTGGTAATGTTGAACTTTGCTGCCAATCAATGACAGCTTTTCTTTTGGATAGTTCTCCTGATTTTGTCCATGTATAATGCAGCCCAGCTTGACCATGGCCCAGTGGAGTCGCATCAGCCAGCTAATACAGTACCTGCCTGACCAGACTATCAACGACTTGTACCCCTCAGCCACATTTGCTATTGAAGTGCGATACTTTTTGTCTGAATGGATTGAGAAGCAAAGATGGTAAGGCACACACACACACAGACGCACACACACCCCCACCCCCACGCACGCACACGCGCGCACACACACACACACACACACACACTCACATAAAGTACTTATTTTAAACTATGGAAAGATTTCTTACTTAAGATTCATGTGGGTTTGAGTTGTCTGTGTGTTTTCTCAGGGAGGAGTTTGCTCTGGAGAAAGTGGAGCTGGAAGCAAATGCCCGCGCTCTATTGGACGAGATCATCATACTGCTGCAGTCATTTTCTCAGCATAATGCTAATGTGGTTGATAAAATGAAGCTGATGCAGATCAGCAGGAATATGGTAAGGACACCAGCAAAATCTTCCAAAACCTAGCTGATGTTGAGGCGTTTTTTTCATTGAGTCAAGTATAGGACATTTAACTTGAATGTACTGTTCGGTGAAATTTCCAATACTGTGGACTAGGCATGGGCCGATTACTAGTTTGATGGTTTACCATGGTTTTAAAAAGTCAAGGTTTCGATTCCCGCTTATACTGTCTGTCACTGGTTGCTGGGACACCGCGGTAGCAGAAGTCGCCCTTTGCGCGGTTGGTGATCTGGCCCAGCCAGCTCATTTGTCCAACACCTAGCCATAAAACTGATGCGATGCAGCTCATGACCCAAAGTCAGAATCGGCTAAGTACGTCTAATGCCAACATTGAGCCAACAAGTCCAACCCACAAATGCACATATCCAATAATATTTAGCTTATAGCATACACAGCTTAAGCATATACATACATACATACTGTACTTATACATATACACATACAGCATATGGTTACATAGACTGCTTAGGTTAGACAGACTTTCCTTGCTTGCCCTTATAATGCAGTGTTGTGTTTGTCATATATTTTCTTTCTAAAGCAAGACATTAGGTTAGCAATCAATTGGTGTTCAGTATCATGCTTTCAGTAACAGCTGCATTGTTATATTGTCTTGAACTTCTCCAAAACAAAGCTCTTGTGAAAAATAATACTAAATAATAATAATACAAAGAACATAAAAATAAATATCCTGGTTAAAAGCAGCCCTTTGAGTAATT
Source organism: Filicampus tigris (assembly GCF_054856515.1). NCBI lineage: Eukaryota > Metazoa > Chordata > Actinopteri > Syngnathiformes > Syngnathidae > Filicampus > Filicampus tigris. The sequence goes on from NC_141217.1 coordinate 1,501,471, forward strand.
CATAGTAAAGTTCCCAAACAGTACAAAGTTAATGAAATGAAAGAACAGAGAAGTTCATGTGATTTGTCCAAAAATAACTCCTTTTTTTTCTCAAGAATAGGAATCGAGAATCGTTAGGAACCGCAATCAAATCACAGAATCTGAATCGTCCAAATTCAAACTATGACCAACCCTACTTCTAGGGTAATTTTTCATCACGGAGGAGAGGATCCACACCACACAGCTTGTTGCTGCTACTGCGCAGACGGCAGAGCAAGTTATCTTAGCGCCTACTATACTCAAGCAACCGCTAAAGAATAGAATTCTGGGAGTATGAGTGACAGGGTGGCGCAGACGTGACCAGAGCTGGGCACTTGACCCTTTTTTGCCAGTCCAGCCTAAAATTTGTCAGCCCCCACCCCCCGGCCCAAAAATGGGCGTTCGGCCGGGCCGGAGGGTCCGGACTGCCCAGCTCTGGACGTGACACTTTTTAAAATTTTAATTAGTTCGGAGCTGTGACCTGCCCACTGTAGCGTGACATTGAATGTTGAGCTTGGGGGAAAAAAGCCCTTTAAGAAAATGGAGCCAAAATGAAAAATCGTTCAGCCCAAGTCTACTGTATTCAAAACAAACCAAGAACCCATAAACCACTCAGACAATAAAAAAAACCACCTACTTTCCAAAATATCACAGTGTTGTCAAACCATACTTTTGAGATGAATGAACTGTAAGTAATAACTGCAATGCATAATGTCTTCCAGCGCATGTTTCAGCATCAGCCTTTGCAGTTTGCTGTGATGGTGAGGGACATGCTACGCAAAGAGAGGGTCCTGCTTGGGGCTGTAAGGACATTTCTTACTCATCTTCTATAACTTTATTTCTTATGCCCAAAGTCTGCGTTATTCATGTTCTACATTTCAGCATATGTGTTTGAGTATAACGTTGCCTGAAGTGAGGTCTATTGAGGTGCATTGACAGCTTGCGTGGTATGATGACGTAATATATGATGGTTAGAACAACAAACTAATTTTGGGGCCTTTTTCCATGTGTCAAGGTATCACTCTATTATGAAAGGAATTCAAGTTTGAAATTAGCGGATCTAAAATTCTAATTTCTACTCTTTATTATAATCGGGATGATCATGTCCATATTAGATGTAACATACTGACCTTGTTTACATGCAGTCAATAACCCTTTCAAAAACCGAATATTGGTAATATTTGAGTTTTCAAAGGCCATGAAAACGCACAAAAAACAGAATAGGGCCGCTGGGTAAGACAAATATTTGGTCATATCAAAGCGATCGGAATACCTCCATTGAAAGGGAGATTGCTCTGTCCGCAAGGAATATTGGTCTTTTGAGTACGGGAAGTCCTTGTATGAGAGGTGATGCCGCTTACTCTTCACAACAAGAGTGAAGCCACCGATGGGCCTTATGTCGCCACTCGCTGAGCGAGCCTAACTTGAATACATTGATTTAGCTGCAGCATGTTCACTTTATTTCCTGTTTCTGTGGCAAAAATTACACAGTGTTATATAGACACACATGTATGTGTATGTATACTCTGTGTGTCTGGCGCGCAACTCAACGGAAATACAGAAGCAGAGGTAAACAAACATGGCGAAACTCAGACGCAGCGCAGAACCACACATTTGGAATGAGGAAGAAACCGACTGCTTTATTCCTGTAGTTAATGACATGAATATAATGTGGTTTATTGACGGTAGACAGTAAGCAGCAGAAATGTATTGGCGTCATGATGTTAACCGTACGTTGCGGTTTAGCTCGGAATATTTAAATTGATCATAATTACCATGTATAAGTGAGAGAACCCCAACCCGAATGTGTCAGAAACCAGAATTTTGACCTTAATCGGAATATTGACTGCATGTAAAACGTAGTCACTGAGCCGAGTGGTGTGACAGTATGTGATTCAGGTGGTGTGTCGTGTGTGCAGATGCCACAGGTAAACCAACCTCCACAGCATCAACCGCATATCACCAAGGAATCTGCATTTCCCAGCACAGATGTGGACCACCTGGTTCTCAAAGTGCTGGAGGTCCAGGACTTGCGACAGAACATACACCAGGTGCAGGAAGAGCTCAATTGGGAAAGGCAGAATTATGAGTCTTTGCAAGGTAATACAAAAAAGTACAGTTGTGTATATTTTAGGTGCTCTCACGAACTACTCTTTTTAGAATCAATTAACCTCTCAATTAGTGAGACAGTGAAAAGCATAACGCTTAAAGTGACACTTGGATGAGCTTAACATTGGCACGTATATAAAAGGTTTGCATGTAAAATAACATCAGTACTAAAATGCTCCCCCCAAAAGACTCCATAGTGATTTAAGGAATTTTTTGGTGATTAAATTTACGACAAATTGGCCCACCCCCTTTTGGAGCTTGGCTTGTTATTTTTTCGGTCTCAGCAGTCTACGTCACAGGAGGGAGGCAAGCGTGGTAATATTGCTCGCTTTGTCAGTTCTATTTAAAACGGCGACCGATCGCCACCAAAATGCAAATGCACATTGCTACTCTTGTCCACTTCAACCTGTGAAAGTATAAAGGTGTTCTGCACAATAGTTTGGATCTATTGACATCAAACGTGAGCTCATCATGATCACCTCCACAAAATCAAAAATACCGTGGCGATCGCTTCTCCACTTACACAAGCTGAAGCGGACAAGAGCATGAATACACACACACGAACCCCGACTGGTTATATTTCGAACATTTAGCTACGCTAAACTCGTGTCAACTCTCGGGAGGCAGATGGCGGCTGGGAGCGGGCAAGCAATTAGGCAAGCATAGATCTTTATCCCTCCCCGGCTAACAGTAGGATAACGGCACGGCTAATAGCAACAACTAGCTTCAGGCCGTTAAAATAAAAGGCGTTAGCACAACAACATTAGCTCCTTACTGTCCGTCCAGCCTGTGTCGATCTTCATGTCGCGGGGTTGCCTCCCAAGCAGTCACGTGCGTTGTAGGCTTGTCAAAAATATCGATACTTCGGTACTTACTCGATACTTAACATTTTGAACGGATACAATACTAGCTGGCTGTGGTATCGATATTACCGATACCAAACCACTGACTTCGATACCAACAGCGCTTTGCCAACGTCTGCTCCTAATGGTCTGCTGCTCCTGCACACACTGCCGAAGCCTGCCACGTGCAGACTGCTCGTCAACTCCCTAGTTAGCCACGCGCATGAGCAACAAACAAAGTACGACTGATTAAAAAAAAAAAAGTGTGCGCCTCGGGCTCCTGCAGCCGAAGCTGTGTCGCAATAGCACGGAAGCTCGCCCCCACTCGAGCTGCCGTGGTCCTTTCGGTCAGCCCCTCCGCTCACTTCGTACCGGATGGCAAGCGCGGGCCGCGGCGTCGGCTTCTCTGAGCGTGCGCCCGGCCCTTCCCAAGGATCTCCCCAGCAGCCGCCGCAGTGGCAGCGGTCGCCCATCGCGGGGTTGCTGATCCTGCTCGGGTTGGCCAACGCCAAGCCATAGAATGCCGCGTTGCGGCTCATGACCCAAAGTCAGAATCGGCTAAGTACGTCTAATGGCAACATTGAACCAACAAGTTCAAAACTCAAATGCACATATCCAGCTAATAGTTAGTTTATAGTATACGCAGCTGCAGCATATACAGAAACACTGTACATACATATGCGTCATATGTTTACATAGACTGCTTGGATTTATATATACTTCCTTGCTTGCCCATAAAATGCAGCGTTGTGTTTGTCATATATATTTCCTTTCTATAACAAGACAAGGTTAGCCAAGTGTTCAGTAGCATGTTTTCAGTAACAGCTGCATTATTGTATTGTCTTGAACTTCTCAAAAATAAAGCTCTTGTGAAAAATAATACTAGATAATAATGCAAAAAAAATATTGAAATAAATACTGGTTAAAAACAGCCCTTTGAGTAATCCATGGTAAAGTTCACAAATAGTAAAAAGTTCATGAAATTGAAGAACAGAGAAGTTCATGTGATTTGTCCAAAAATAAATCCTCCTTTTTTTTTTTTTTTTTTTTTGGTTAAGAATCGGAATTGTGAATCGTTAGGAACCAGAATCGAATCAAAACATCAGAACCGGAATCGTCCAAATTCAAACGATGCCCAACCCTCCCTGCTACTGTTCTGGATAGCCAATAACTGAAAGTATTTTAAGTTATTTTATTGTATTTTTTATTACTATTATTATTATCTGTGACTTGTTGGTTTGCCTTATTAGATAAACATGTGGGTCTTGATACTCAGACAACTTACAGATTTTGTTGTCAATTTATGTTACTGTAAGTGGTGGGTGTTATTCTTTTTCACTACCTCAAACAACTTGAAAATTATGTCATTGGTGTTGCGCAGTATGGTTATTTCTTTCCACTAGTTCAGACAATTTACAGATTAATAATTGGTTTTTTTTGTTGTGTTTTGTTCTTTGCACTACTTCTTCCTTTGTTTTGCACTACCCCAGGCTCAGACAACTTAAAATGTGTCATTGGTTCCAGGCATTGACTGTACAGAGGGTTGTCGAAGTTAAATACTGAAGTTGTACTATTTTTTTGCACTACCTCTTAAAAAACTATTGTATTGATGATAATTTAAATTTTTGGCGATAAAGTTTTACAGTAAAAAAAAAAAAAAAAAAAAAAAAGCCTGTGCTTTAATTTGTTCCGCGTGGTATTGAAATGGTATCGTGTATCGATACTGAACTGGGTATCGGTATCGAAGTTGAAATTCTAGTATCGTGACAAGCCTAGTGCGTTGTAGCCATCAGCTTGCGGTGTAGTGAGCTAAGACCTCATAGAACACCGGGGCTGTCTTGAACGTGCGCATCATCACGGAGCGGCATGTGCTTTCAGCCGAGTGTGGCCGCATTGGAACGCACCATTTCGGCTGTTACGTTCCAAATTGGACGGCGTGTTGTAGGTCGAAAATCTGGGGCCATTCCTCATCCAAATGAATGTTCACATCTACTCTTTCCCATTTCAGTCTCTGTAAATATCCTAACTGGTGTTAAATTCCTCGCTCGTCCTAACCTTTGATCAGCAAAGAAGCAGTGTTTTTTTTTTTAAGCAAAGAAGCAGTATGCGCTCGTCCCAGCATAACTCGATGTAGCTCTGCTCACTTCCACATTTCCTCATTCCCATATAAATCAGCCACGAAGAGGTTAGTCTAGGGCTGTTCAATTTTGCTTAACAAGAAAACCCCGATTATTTTCTCTCAAATCCGATTTTACAATTACGATTTCTTTGTAAAATAAAAAATAATGAAAAATGAAGTATTTTGAATGTCTTTTATTTAATCTTAATTTTTCTTTCTTTGAACTCAAAATGCCAGTCAATTTAACTTAATACACACAGAACAATCCATTGGGATTAACAGCATTTTACTTACACAATAGATTTCAGATCTGTTCCTAATTAAACCAATAATGAAAGAAGAAAGTGCATATACCATCTGAAAATAAATCATCAACATGAGAGAAGGTAGTCAATTCTGTAAACCAAACAGTCAGTCAGCAAGTCATTTTGCCAACCAGCCAGTGACTAGCCTTTCACCTTTCTCCCTGGTCTTATTTAAACATAAATCAATGATTAGTTTAAAACTGTCACTCAATAATACAATGCACTGTCAAGACAAGTACAGATGCATAGGCATGACCAGAGGTCCGTTGAGTTACTTGCTCATGGGTTGTATTGTACATGCGGGGCAAACACTACACTACAGATCTATATTTGCCCGATTTATTAACTAAACGCTCACTTGCCTGAGCAAATAGCAGAATCGCCGGTAGCGCCGGTGTTGTTGTAGTTTTTCTGGACTGCGCGCTCGTGGGAGGACGCAAAAATGCAGAGCAAACTACGGTGGCTTAGATACATCAAAAATAAAAAAAATCGAATGCGCTGATTTGAACGTTTTTAACATCGTTTTAACCAGAAAATTTGCTTTCGGTTCAAAATAGCTAAATCGAGCACCCCTATGTTGAAGTGGACATTAGTAGGGATGTCCACATAAATTTTGGTGCCAATTGATCACCGTTTTTGGACGTTATAAGCAATGAAAGCACAATGATTTCCAATGGAGAGTGTGTAATCGGTCCCTCCAGTGATTCCGTTCGAACAAGGATAGAACGGTAGGGGGCGCGGCCATTTTCCTCATTAACAAGAGGCGTTATTCATGGAGTCACTTATTTCCTTATTTCTTCAAATGTATTGATAAAATAGAAAATGACAACTCTTCATTTTCCCGATCATAAAATATATAAAATGAACTTGTAGGTGAAAACATGGCCATCCCGGCCCAACCATCCCTTTAAGCTTATCAATGTTGCTTAGTGATGTGTAAGAGGGACGTGCTTTGATGCAGTGTGGTGTTTAGAGTAGGGATGCTCCAATCGATCGGGCAATGATCATGATCGGCCTGTTTTCGTGAAAAATGACGTGATCGGAATATTCGATCAAAGCCTTTTATTGCCGATCAAAACATCAGATCACCCACAGCTCATTATTCGCAGCCTACAGCCTTGTTGTGACCCTCTCCCTCTGCTGGCTACGGAGGCGAGGCTGCTACATTCACACCAACTGCGGTGGGAGCATTTCTGGCGCCGCGTTTCAATTGGAGTCAATGTAGTTCCCACGGGCGGGCGCGGTTGCTGCGGCGCGGCATGAATGATGCTTTTGGAGCGGTGGGACATCGTTGCTTATTAAACAAATCAACTTTTTTTCATTCCGCCTCATGGCAGCCAACCAGCATCGGGCATACTACGTGACTACGTCTCACACACAGCCAAACAGAGCCAGAGCTCGAAGGTCCCCCATACACTGCGGTGTGTCACACACAGCCAAACAGAGTCACTGTAAAAACTGTTAAAGAAAAAAGCAGCCGAGTGAACAGGACGCTGTTTGGCTGTGTGTGACGTAGATGCCCGAAGCTGATTGGCTGCCGAGACGAAATGGCAAAAAAGTTGATTTGTTTAATACGCGACGACGTCACACCGCTCCAAAAGCACCCGCCCGCGCGAGCTACATTGACTCCAATTGAAACGTGCCGTCAGGAACGCTCCCGCAGCAGTTGGAGTGAATGTAGCATTGTCTGCTGTGTGGAGTTTGTGTCTTGTAATACTGTATATGCCATGAAAAGGCACCTCGCGGAGGGGAGCATGGCCAAAAGTTTCAACACAACCAACTTAATCCAACATTTGAAGAACAAGCAATAGGGAGACTATGGTGAATTTACGAGGCTCGCTGTGTTGAATAAAGTCAAGGCGAGCAGACGGCGTATGGCTCGCATGCTGCAGCTTGTTATGCATGATGCGTTACTGTCACAGCGCAGTATAGTCATCATAAATAAATGGAAAAATATACAGATATTCCATGTGATCGGAATCGGTATCGATGATCTGAATCGGTATCGATATTGGCCGATCTCACTCATGCATGATTGGTATCGGTGTCATAAAACCTGATCGGAACATCCCTAATTTAGAGCACACTGGTGTGCCGCGAGATATTGTCAGGTGTGCCGTGGGAAATTATTTAATTTGTGTGCCTGTGCGGTCTAGCGCCTGGCAGCGTAATTATGTCTTTACTACATTGTAGTACTCTTCCATACCAGCAGGTAGCAGCAGCAGCAGCAGCAGGCAATTGACTTTGTTTAGAGACTAGCGAATTAGTGACGCATGTTTATCCAAACAGGCCCATGTTTCATATATATGTATGTATATATATGTATACATATATATATATATATATATATATATATATATATATATATATATATATATATATATATATATATATATATATATATATATATATATATATATATATACTCGGAAACTCGTATACATATATATACACATATATACATCCATATATATACATATATATACATACATATATACATCCAATTATATATATATGTATATATATGTACGTGTATATATATGTATATATATATATATGTGTATATATATGTATGTATATATATATATATGTGTATATATATGTATGTATATATATGTATGTATATATATGTATATATGTATGTATATATATGTATATATGTATGTATATATGTGTATATATGTATATATATATATATATATGTATATATGTATGTATATATATGTATATATGTATGTATATATATGTATATATATATGTATATATATATATACATATATAAATGTATGTATATATGTATATATATACATATATATGTATGTATATATATGTATATATATGTATGTATATATATGTAGGTATATATATGTATGTATATATGTGTATATATATACGTATGTATATATGTATATATATATACGTATGTATATGTATGTATACGTATATGTATGTATATATATATATATATATATATATATATATATATATATATATATATATATATATATATATATATATATATATTTGTACGACTTTGTGACGCCCGAAGTCAAAATTCCGATTTCTAATCCATTCTGAATAACCCGTTTACATGATTGAGCGGACAGACTTGCTCCGGCATTTGAATAACCCACTGTGTACGGCAACACACGGCGTCATACTCAAATGGACGTCATTTCCGCTTGTTACTTTCAACTGTCAATAAAAGTATTCATGTCACTCACCACATGAATGAAGGAGCCGGTTTCCTCCAAAAGTGTGGTTTTGTGCTGTGTCTCTGAGCTTGTTTACCTCTGCTTGTGTACTTGCGATGGGTTTTTTGCCAAACAACGCACTTTCGCATACAAGCACTTCCTGTACTTCAAAGACCAGCATTCCTTGCGGTTGAATGTGTCTCTTTGTGCACCGGCAGTATCTTTGCCTTTTTCGCCCTCCTCTCCGGGCGCCGGGGCGCCCATCCACTTCTCAGCAGTAATGCTAAGTACAGCATGTCATGGTTTTTATTTTAATGTATTTTCGTTTTTTTATACAAAGTATTTTGATGTACATTTCGACTTTAACACCGAAATCCAACATACGCGGAAACTCGTGTTACATCGCCTGTGTAGGAACGGAATTCGTTCGTAAAATGAGGACTTGCTGTACAGTGTATATGTTTGTGGTGTGGTTGCCACAATAGCAGAGCTGGGCAGTCCGGACCGATCGGACATTCCGGCCCGGCCGGATACCCATTTTTGGGGCGGGGGTGGGGGCTGACAAATTTTAAAAAAGGGCTCGAATAAGGCCGGAAGTGGATTTTAGTCCGGCCCGCTAATCGGCCCTTATGCGTGTGACGTGGTCGCAGGGCGGCCAAATTTCATCTCAGTTTACTCGATGAAAGGCTTCTTTTTAATCCCGCGTCGGCGCAAGGGACAACTGCCGCATTGATTCACATGACCGACTCATTGTGCTTTTGGCGACAGGTCTGCAACACATGCCACGCACACATCAGGAATCGTTGCTTTAGAGTGGCTTAGATCCTATTTAGCTGGCAGGAATTTTTCTGTTAGCCTAGGTTCCTCTGAGTCCCGCTCTTCCCCTCTATCGTATGGTGTTCCACAGGGTTCTATTTTGGGGCCATTGCTGTTGTCATTGTATTTGCTGCCTCTGGATTCCATCCTAAGAAAACAGGGTATTTCCTTCCACTGCTACGCAGACGACTGTCAAATCTATATCCCGCTAAGCAAAAAAGAGGCTTTCCCCTTAAGACCACTTTTGTCCTGCCTAGAGGACATCAAAGACTGGATGTCACTGAATTTCCGAAATTTCAACGAAAAGATAACAGATGTTATGGTGTTCGGTCCCAGTGGTTTATCTCCATCCCACTCTGTTGACCTGGGCCCCCTGGCTTCATATTAAAGCCAAGATTCTCAAACTTGGGTTTTATAGTGGACAGTGATCTTAAATTGGACCAGCAAATCAGCGCTGTTGTAAAGTCGAGCTTCTTTCACCTTAGACAGCTGGCTAAGGTAAAGCCCCTCCTTCCCATCAGCACTTAGAAACCGAAAATATCCGTGCCTTCGTTACATCTCGGCTAGATTACTGCAATGCACTTTATTTTGGAGTCAAACGTCAAACGTCTCCAGTTGGTCCAAAATGCTGCTGTCCGCCTACTAACTGGAGCTTGGAAGATCGAGCACATAACACCAATTCTTGCCTCCCTTCACTGGCTCCCAGTGCATTTTAGGGTTCAATTTAAGATTCTCTTATTTGTCTTTAAATCATTAAATGGCCTCGCTCTGGCTTACCTCTCCGAGCTCCTCCACTCCTACACACCTTCCCGCAGCCTCAGGTCTGCAGACCAGGCGCTGCTCAAGGTGCCGAGGACCAAGCGGAGCCTCAGAGGGGATCGAGCCTTTTCTGTTGCTGGTCCTTCCCTCTGGAAGTACCTCCTATTGGTTGTTAGGCAAGCCCCCTCTCTCCATTTTTAAAACCCGGTTAAAGACACATTTCTTGTCTCTGGCTTTTGATCAGACCTGAAATTTTCGTCTCTTTTCCGGTGTCAATTGTATATTGTGTTTTATGTTAATTTATTGGCTTTATTCATTTATATTTTTATTTATATTTAATATTATTTCTATATATATTTATTAATATGTGTATCACAGCCTTGTATTGTTTTTTTTATTTATTGTATTGTTTGTAAAGTGCTTTGTTACAGCTCTAGCTGTCCATAACAGCTATATAAATAAAATTGTATTGTATTGTATTTTATGTTGCGATGAAGTAATTTACCACACGGAGGAGAGGATGCAGCATGCAGCTCATTGCTGCTGCAAAGCAAACTAGATTGGCAGCGACGTGGGTGTTATGTCACGTATGTGTGTGTAAAGAAGCTACTCACCCACATTCCCCCTCAGCCGCCACCTTCCAGATCATTTCTGCAATACAATTAAATGCATCGTCTAGTCGTCTCGGTCCCTTTATGGTTGTAGCAGGCACGATATCCATTGTTGTCGCTGTCTTTTTGAAATGACTCCCCCCGACTTGGAACGTAACTGTTTCAAAACAACTTGTGTCCCGAGTATAGTCAAGCTGCGCGCTGCACTCAAGGATGACGCGGGCACATCACTGTGGAGTTCATGCACTTCTTCTGGCATCTTCCTTACTTTAACAAGCAACACAGCAGGACTTTTTCATTTAAATTAACGAACCTCACTCTAATTCACCTCTCTCTCTGTCTTCGCTCCGGAAATCCGACGTAGCAAACCTGCTGTGTAGGGGTTTGCTGATATGCCAGTGCATTTGTATTGTGTATTTTGAAGTCCGGGAAGTGTGAAGGAGAGGAAGTGTGGAAAATAAATAACTTGTTGACTGCGACTTCTTGCCGTCTGTTGGACCCAAATAATTAAACAATACGACAAAACCAACCCTAGGGTTCGCAATGGAAGTAAGCACACGCAGCTGAGTAAGCGCTAGTGGTGCATTTGAAGCGTGTTTGAAGGATGTCCACAGCGGGTTTGAATTAGCCAGCTAATGATCTTTAAATAAACCTCTGAAGTTAGCATCTCTCCCGCGGCGGCGTCATGATGCTTTTTTTGGGGGGGGACGAGGCGGGGGATGATAATTTTAATGAATAAGGCCGGGGGGTCGAGGCCGAAAGGTGCCCAGGTCAAGGGTAGAGGGTCGCGGCCGGACACCAGTATGCTGCGGCACGGAGTTTTAAAAACACTGCTCTATTGAATCCATTATTTTTGAATGATTGTGTTATTGTCCCCTGCCTACTGCTCAAAGACAGCTGGGATAGGCTCCAGCACGCCCCGCGACCCTTGTGAGGAGAAGCGGTACCGATAATGGATGGATGGATGGATGTGTTATTGTCTGTTATTGTTAATGTGTTTAATAAAAACATTGTTGAAACACAGTGTCAGTATTGACAATTCCACCCTTTTAGTCTTTTTAAAAAATATCATACCAACTTTGTGGCAAATATAAAATGGAACAAAGAAGTATGTGGTCGGATTATTTTATAGTGACTAAAAAATAGTACAGGTATTACATGTACATGATATGTGTCTGTGATGAATGTCTGAGGGTATGGATACTTGGACTCCTTATTGTTCCTCAACACAAAAAAAATGCATCTCTGAAACTTTCATAGATGTTTGTTTTAGAGAGCATGTAAGAGATTGCATTTCATGAAAAGTTTTGTGATTTGGCATGGAATGGTATTAGTTTCTTCAGGAGTTTGACAGCAACTTTTCTTCATGGGTATTGTGCATAATTGGGTACATGATCTGTTAATGCACCGTTGTTTTGCTATTAAGTAGGGCATGAGGGATTCAACATGTTGTATTATTTGCAGGTGGCACAGGGTCCTTGGATCCTACGATGTCAGAAGTCAGCAGACTGCAAAAACACATCCAGCAGCTGGAGTACAATGTCAGCACAATGGCAACGGTGGGCAGCAATTTTTTTTTTTTTGCTTTATGAACCCCCAGGGAGGGAGGGGCTCAGGGAAGTCCACGCACCTGTGTACATGTCGTTAAAGTTTGAGATTAAACATTCATCTACATTGTATTCATATGGCATTCATTATACATTACGACCCAAATTATCCAGATTGCATTATCAGAGTACAATGGTGCCTCGAGATCCGTTCCAGTCCCCCAACCCCTCCCCCTCACCATGCTTCTTTGAAAAAATTATAAATTCTAGTCAATCTATCAATTAATCAAAACCTCTTTTTCAGGGGTGATGGCAAATAAGGGAGAGCACAATTCACATCATAACAATACACTTCTGCAACAATCCAATATGGATTGTGTTCCCTCACTTGTCGTGGGTGATCCGTTCAAAGCCCACCCGTTTTTAGGCATTTCTGGGGGCGGCCATGTAGTCACTTCCGTCGACTGAAAATGACATAGCAACTTCTCAGGGCTCAGGTAACGACCAATCACGGTTGCCCTGTTTTCTGAAGCTGAGCCGTGATTGGTTGTTACCTGAGCCCTGCGCAGTTGTGATGTCATCTTCAGTCGACAGAAAAAAATTACAAAATGGCCGCCCCCTGAGATGGCTAGAAACGGGTAAAATCCCCTGCTTAACTCATATTCCACAAATGCAATATTAATCAGAATGCCGTGTTTCACCTAATGGACCTGCATACAACATTTTCTTGAAAAAAATATGTTTGGGTTGACTTCCGCTTTCAAGGCTTAAGTCAAGATGTGTACATAAATATGCAAACCACCTGTGTCATTGTAACATATTGGATTGTTGCAGAAGCGGTTTCAGTTGCTCAGTGAGTGTGTGGACTGCCTGGACCAGTGTCAGGCCCAACTCCTCAACAGGCTGAAGGCCTGGAGGTGGGAGCAGTACAAGGCAACCATTGGACATCCTTTTGATGACAACCTCAATGTCCTGCAGATGTGGTAAGATAAAAGCTTTATTACTGCTGACTATGGCAGTTTTGAAGCAGGCTTATACTACTGCTGCAACCCGAAGCATCTAGCCGTATTGGCTTGATAACTAGGCATCAAGTTAAATGGGCTTTCATGGGCTTTCGCTTGTATAGCACTTTTCCACTTACAAGGCACTCAAAGCGCTTCAACACTGACTACTCATTCACCTACTGATCACGCAGCATCAGGAGCAACTGTGGGGTTCAGTTTCTTGCTCAAGGACACTTTGATATGGTCACAAGGACCGGGAATCAAACCCACAACCCTCTATCTCCACTTGCACACTGCTTTCCTGCAATTTGGTTTCAAAGTCATTATGCTCTTAGTGCACTTCCAAGGTGTTTTAGGTTGGCATTAAATGGTCTTAGTTTTAATAGGAGCAACAGCATCCAGGTCATTTGAGATTTTCTTGAGGTTTTCTTGGTGAATCTATCCAGAAGTTCATCAACAGTCTCTGCATTCACAGTGGGTGACACAGCCATGATTTTCGTAACCATATTGCTTGTGTTCTCATTTATACATCTTTTGTTGACACTGGCTGTCTGGACGTCTGGGATTATTTGTAGTTGAAAGAACACATAAGAATGATCTGAAATAGTCAGAGCTGAGCATTTTCCTAAAAATTCGCGGTCCGTTTATCACCTTTCGCCTACAGCCGGGGTACCCTTCTGCCGTCCATCTTTACGCCATTTTGTCCGGCCGGACCAAATAGCAGTCGCCTAAAAGCCAGTCCGCCAATCATTTTAAACGTGCTTCCGTTAGCGTTTCCGACTACCAACTTCAACAAACTACCACTCGCACATCCCCCCTGAAGTTTTTATGTTTGTTTGTGTTATTTGGGGTACTGCCACGTGCACATAAAACGACAGTGGAAAAACATAAATGTGATGTCATGGCTATCTACAGTCAAGTGTGGCTCGGAGATTTTTATTGTGTTTAGCCACATTGACTAAGAGGTTTCATGACACAGTACCATCCCTATGTATGTGTGTATACAGTATGATAAATGAAGATGATACTTCTTCTAGAATTGAGGCTCTACTTTGTATGCTGTTATATCAAGCTGAGAAAATCTGGCTGAATTTAAAAAGTTGTTTTCCTTTATACATACATCATTTGTTGTCTTTCTTCTTCTACCTCTATTGTGTGAGCATCGTCATGGCTACCCGAAGCTTGGCATTTATTATTTTTTCTTTATTTTAAGTTCCTTGACTTGTTGGTGAGTGAAATCTAAGTTAGTTTTGAGTTGTGTGATGTTCTGACTCCTGATGCAATAAGTCGAGCAGTGCTACAGTGCTACTTGCCCCGACACTTCACACTTATGGGGGTAGTCACTCATCATCCTGTTATAACACTACAAAATCCTGGAAATTGTTGGGATTAAAGGGGAAGTCAACACAAACAATTTTTTTTTCAAGAATATGTTATATGCAAGCCCACTAGTTGAAACAGGGCATTCTGATAAATATTGCGTTTGTGGAATAAGTGTTAATCCACTCGTTTTTAGTCATCTCTGGGGGCGGCCATTTTGTCTTCTGTCGACTGAAAATGACATCACAACTGCTCACAACGACCAATCACAGCTCAGATTCAGAAAACAGGTCAGTCGCCAGAGATGGCTAAAAACGAGTGCATTTTGCTGCTTAATTTATATTCCACAAAGGCAAAATTAATCAGAATGCCGTGTTTCAACAAGTGGGCCTGCTGGGGAGATATTCTTGAAAAAAATATCTTTGGGTTGACTTTCGCTTTAATGTTTCTTATATCCTCATGTGTCAGGTGTGAGCAGCTTCTTGGCGTGAATGGGAAGCTGAGGCAGGAATTAATGCTGGTCGTGGAACCATTCCCAGAGTTACAGGAAAGGCTAAGACAACTTCTGCAGCTTCTCGTTCAAAGGTAGGTTCATTTACGTCATTTAGATACAGTGGTACCTCTACTTACGAAATTAATTGGTTCTGGAAGAAATTTCTTAAGTAGAAAATTTTGTAAGTAGAGCCGCGTTTTCCATGTAAATGCTCTAATCCGTTCCAAGCCCCCCAATATTGAGACATAAATGTTTTATAAAGCATAAAAATGCATGAAAACGTGTAACAAATACATGTTACAATTAGATTATTGCACAATAAATGAGAGTTGTGTATAATGTAAAAAAACTAAGAATAGAGTAAGGAATAAAAATGATGGTCGTTTACCTTTTAATTGTCCTCATCGCATTTTGCCCTCTTTGGTTCATGATCTCTCTCAGAAGCGTTTTTTGCCTGGCGTTTTGTAAAGAACTGATTTAATAATGTGGCGACTGTCGATACATTACGGTCATATTCTTTGGCGAGATCAACCAAATGCATCCCCCTTTCATACTTTTCTATTATCTCTTGCTTGGTTTGTATGGACAAAAAAAAGGATTTTCTCTTTTTTTCCTTTTCCTCGTTTCTAATTCACGTAAAACTATCGGAACACCTCATGGCCCGAGGGGCGAATGACGAGGACGCTGCATAGACATATCTATCACATATCTATCTATCTACGTGTCTACCTGCACACATAGACACATACGGTAGAGGTCCCTCTTAGCTAATGGGATGCCAGGAAGATGCTAGGCTAGCCAATGGCAGAGCAGCTACGAGTATGTTGCGTTCAGGAAACTCCGGATCTGCGAGGAGCAGCCCATACTGCGGTATCAGCCCATACGTTTACCTTTCGTATCCTGAAATTTCTTTCGTAACTAGGGGCAATATTTTCCTCTTGAGGCGTTTCGTAACTTGAAAATTTCGTATGAAGAGACATTCGTAAGTAGAGGTACCACTGTACATGAAAGGGTCAAAATACTAGATGCAGCTCGCTGAGTATGATACACTATGGCTCTACACAGCTGTGATAACAGTAATAGACATATTATGAAATGAACACCTCCATGTCAAACTAAAATGTTTTTACTTTGACCTTGTGTTTATTTATTCCCTCAAGCTCTCTTGTGGTGGACAAGCAGCCGCCTCAAGTTATTAAGACACAATCTAAGTTCTCCACAACTGTGCGGTATCTGCTGGGTGAGAAAGTAGCACCCGGAAAGCCTGTGGTGCTAAAGGCACAAATCATTAATGAACTTCAAGCCAGAAACCTGAACATCATACCCAGGTGTGTAACTCATAATGTATTCACATACACTAACCCAGTCTTCTCAAATACTGGGGCTTGACCCCCTGGGGGGGCGCGGTGCGATGCTGAGGGGGGCGTGTGTGACCCTGGGAAACATGCTTTTTTCCCCGCCGTACTACAATAACATGTAATTGCACATCCACTCCAGCAGGTGGCAGTGGCGCTTAACTGCCCATTGTGCGCAGCGAGTATTAACTCCACGGTGTAGATTTGTTTTGCAATGCGATGTGAAGTGCAGTAAACAAACCCTTAGACAACATGAAAACATTTTTAACAGGGATGAAAAAGAAAGGCAGAGAGAAACGAAGATAGTGAGTCAAAAGAAAGTCACCCGAAAGCAAAGACGCGCAAATATGAGGAACCATTATGTAGCGCTTGGCTTCACTGTGACTACAGTGGGAGACAACGAAAGACTGGTGTGTTTGCTGTGTCTAAAAATGCTGGCAGCAGACAGCATGAAGCCAAATAAATTAAGGTGCTATTGCTGCACTGAAGACCAAGTACAGGTCCCAGCTAAACATTGAGCAGGAGATGAGAGTTGCAGTATCTTGCTTCAAAGCTCGCTTTGAGAAGCTGTGCGCTGCAAAACGTGCTCATTGTAGCCATTAATTTTGGCTTCCTCATTTTGATAAAAAAAAAAGTTTAAAAAAATCATCACAAATTGTTGTATTCATTTTTGTTTTGTACGTTAAAGTGTTTTATATATTGTGCTCCTGAGTTAATGTTGCTGAAGTCAATTTGAATTTATTATTTATTGATTTTGTTTAATTCTATTTTCAGCAGCAAATGGTGCAATAAGTCTGTCAAAAGTGTTTACAGCTTAAAAAAGCATACTATTATTTTTTTAATTTCAGGCAAATTGATGCACTTAAAATCTTTTCTTTTACAGACTAGTAAACACTGTTAATAAGGTTATTCTTGTAAGTTGAAATATATCTTTCTTTTTGTTTTCTTTATGTTAACAAGGATACGATGTTATGCAGAGGTGTACCTATAACTATTTGATAGATAAATGCTATTATTTATAGTTGCGGCGGAGCGTGGGTGGTGGGGTGGGAGGCGCGAATTGTTTTCTTCTTGCTTGGGGGGGCGTAACAGAAAATAATTGAGAAGCACTGCACGGCTCAGATTCAGAAAACAGGTCAGCCGTGATTGGTCGTTGTGAGCAGTGATATCATTTTCAGTCGACAGAAGACAAAATGGCCGCCCCCAGAGATGACTAAAAATGAGTGCAATTTGCTTCTGAAAGGGAAGTCAACCCAAACATATTTTTTTCAAGAATATGTTCCCAGCAGGCCCATTAGTTGAAACACGGCATTCTGATTAATTTTGCGTTTGTGGAATATAAATTAAGCAGCAAAATGTTTTTAGCCATCTCTGGGGGCGGCCATTTTGTCTTCTGTCGACTGAAAATGACATCACAACTGCTCACAACGACCAATCACGGCTCACCTGTTTTCTGAATCTGAGCTGTGATTGGTCGTTGTGAGCAGTTGTGATGTCATTTTCAGTCGACAGAAGACAAAATGGCCGCCCCCAGAGATGGCTAAAAACGAGTGGATTAACACTTATTCCACAAACGCAAAATTTATCAGAATGCCGTGTTTCAACTCGTGGGCCTGCTGGGAACATATTCTTGAAAAATATATGTTTGGGTTGACTTCTGCTTTAACTTATATCCCACAAACGCAAAATTAATAGGAATGCTGTGTTTCACCTGTGGGCCTGCTGGGAACATATTCTTGAAAAAAAAGATGTTTGGGTTGACTTCCGTTTTAAGGTTGTCGACACTTGTTTGAGGGTGATCTTGAATGAAGTTGTGTCGGCAGATATGGATGCTCTTTATTTAACATGATGGGACAAAACACGAGTTCATTGGTTGTTTGACTCCTCACTTTTAAGAGGACAGTTACTTCCTGTATCTAGCGTTTTCGTCCTTTGTATAGAGTTTCAGATTTTCTATTTTTTTTGGACTTCTCAACCACTGTTCTGATTCTGATTTTAAATGGTGAGATGTGACAAATATAAGAACAAAATAACATTGATATCATAGACGTTAGTTAATACATTCTGGGGATTTTGAGGCCAGGAAACTCATGATATGTGTTTTTATCTGCAGTGACGATGCTCAAGCAGTGATCAATAACACAGCCATCCTAGAACATAACACAGCTAGCAAGAGCACATGTGCCACCTTCAGGAATATGGTATGTACTACGCTACACTTAGCCTAAACCATTGAAATGAGTTCACACTGGTAACAACTTAAAATTTGAACTTGTATGCAACAGTCCATCAAAAAGATCAAGAGAGCAGACAGAAAGGGGTCTGAGTCTGTGACCGAGGAAAAGTTTGCTCTCCTCTTTTCAACAGAGATCACCATCACAGGCTGTGACACTCCCTATAAAATCCAGGTTTGTTTTTTAAATGTGCTTCATCATTTTACTGATTCAACTGCACTGGCTACTTCGCTGAAATGTATACTACAGTAAACCTCAATCTAACTATGCAACGATGAATGTATGTGTCATTCCAGATGATATCTTTACCACTCGTCGTCATTGTCCATGGCAGCCAAGACAACAATGCACTGGCTACCATCATTTGGGATTGTGCTTTTTCCGAGCCAGTAAGGGAAAACCTATGCTTTTTCACCGTACAGTGGTAGTTAAACGTTCCACCCCACAATGCATTATTTGCTAATGCCCAAACTTCCACTTGAGCGAAACATTTCCCTCAACTCTATTCATTCCAAAATCCAAATCTTTTTTCCCTAAACATGCAGTCTTTCAGTTAAGATTACCAGTAAATGTCATGTGACAATACTAGAACTTCTGGCAAAAAATATGGAATCAGAGGATCTCAGAGTCTCACAGGATGTTATTCCATTCTTTTAAATTTGTAGAAAAAAACAGGTCACAGACATGACACAAAACCAAAGCCGTTTCAAATGGCAACTTTCTGGCTTTAAGAAACACTGAAATGTGGTAGTAGTAACAGTTATATTTCTAGACCAAGCAGAGGGGAACGCAATTATAGAATCACTCAATTCTGATGAAGAAATTATGGAATCACACTGTACATTTCCATTCCCCAAATTCACGCTTGCATCAGATTAGATCTGATCATTAGTCTGCAGTTAAACAGGGGTGATCACAATTTGGAGAGCACTGACATGACTCATGGCTCATGTGCGAGAGATGTCAACTGAAACAAAGGAGATTATTAATATTATGATAATATTATAATAATATATAATATCAGCAAACTTCTAAAAATAAGTAAATCATCATGCAAGATGTTTGTTGTTCAGTCAGCTTTGTCTAGATTCTGGACCAAGACCAAACAACATGGGAAGACTGATAAAAGCACACACGTATACTGGTAGACCAAGAGAGACGTCAAAGCATCAACACAGAAAATGAATGCAGTATGTCTTGAATACAGAAAATTCACAGCAAAACAAATGAGTAACAAATGGGAGGAAACTGGAGTCAGTGTCTGTGATCCAACTGTAAGAAAGTGCCTCAAGGAAATGGGATTTGCATGTACGATGACTGTTCCAACTCCAGAAATGTTGGAAATGTTGTGGAAAAGTTACCTTTGTTTATTGCTCATCAACACCAAAATGGAAATAGTTTCCATTCACACTGATGCCTCTGTTGATGTCCTTTGTTTATTGCTCATCAACACCAAAATGGAAATAGTTTCCATTCACACTGATGCCTCTGTTGATGTCGTCAGGACAGAGTGCCATTTGTAGTGCCTGAGCGTGTGCCCTGGAAGCTCATGTGCAGCACTCTCAACAGTAAATTCACCTCAGAGGTCCAGACGCTTCACAACCTCGACCACTACAATCAACACTTCCTGGCCCAGAAGATATTTGACAAACCAGATTTCACAGATGACTTCAGTAACATGATGGTTTCCTGGGCACAGTTCAATAAGGTAAAATGAAAATATATCATCTTAAAGCGGAAGTCAACCCTAACATGTTTTTTTTCAAGCATATGTTCCCAGCAGGCCCACAAGTTGAAACACAGCATTCTTATTATTTTTGCGTTTGTGGAATAAGTGTTAATATCCACTCGTTTTTAGCCATCTCTGGGGGTGGCCATTTTGTCTTCTGTCGACTGAAAATGACATCACAACTGCTCACAACGACCAACCACGGCTGACCTGTTTTCTGAATTTGAGCCGTGATTGGTCATTGTGAGCAGTTGTGATGTCATTTTCAGTCGACAGAAGACAAAATGGCCGCCCCCGGGGATGGCTAAAAACGAGTGCATTTTGCTGCTTAATTTATATTCCACAAACGCAAAATTAATCTGAATGCCATGTTTCAAGTAATGGGCCTGCTGGAAACATATGCTTGAAAAAAATATGTTCGGGTTGACTCTTCCGCTTTAAAGCCTCCAGTGGCTGTAATATATCCCACCAGGTCGTTGTGGAGCAATTGTCACTGTACGCTAAGTTCAAAACCCAGTCGCAAGGAAAGAGTTGAAAGATGTTTTTTCAGGTGATATGACGTGACTCCTTTTTGTGACTGACTCCAAGTCAGTCCTTCAATCATTCACAAGCTCCAAAATTACATTGCTGAACAGTAGAGGTGGGCATTCCGTCGCACAGTTTTGCTGACGATTGACGAATGACAGGACACTTTTTAAAAATGACGAACTAAGCTCTGACGCAGCGGATTTTCGTCCATCAGAGTAGTCGTCACTAACCGCGACTGACTGACTGACCAACTGACGATTGCTATTTGGTTCGACTTGAAAAATGACGGACGGACTGACGAATGATGGGCGGGTACCCAGGCCGCTGACGGATAATGAATGATGGACGAGCAAAATCTTGTAAAATGCCCACCTCTACTGAATAAACAATATGTTGCAATAATTTTGGCTCCTGGCATTTCAAAAATGTTTACACAAGCAGAAAAGTTCTCCTTGCTGCCTCTCATTTTGACTACGCTATGCAGGCACTGCTGTGCGTACCAGTTTGCACCTGCCTTTAGATATGGTATTCGACATTTGTGATTCCTTATGTTTGATGAATCAAGCACGTGCAATGTGATTTGTCTATTTGAATACAGTGATCCCTCATTCATCGCGATAGGTGAAAAACCGCAAAGTAGCGTCGGACTTATTATTATTATTATTATGATTATTATTTTATATGACATTTATTGCACAGTTTTATTTGGGGGGATTTGCGCCTCTGTTACGCTGTTGCAAACCCCCGGCATGGTTCCCAGACTTCTAAATACTTGTTAAACAATCAATTTAACTTTAAAAATGCGAAATGAATAATAAATACCAAGCTGCAGGCTGTGATAAGAATTTAGCTTCGACCTCGGCAGCTGAAGGGCACGATGGAACGTTCTCTAAAAACTAGGGATGTGCGCGACTAGTCGTTTAACCGTCTATGATTTATTAAACGTTTAGTATTTTACTAGTGGGTTAAACGCTGCATTAAGAATCACGCATCTTGTTCCTCACGCCTCTGCCGCTGTCAACAAGCTGAGCACCAAGAAGGAGAATTGCTCCCCCCACCCCCACCCTGCCCGCACGCACACATAGTAGGGGCGGGGACACTAAGTTTGAGGAAGAAAAGTAAATTCTGAAGATGTCGAAGCTACCACGAAAAACAACGGCACCGTTTGGCAGTATTTTGATGCAGCAGATGACAACAAGGTCGTCTGTAGGCTTTGTAAGCATAAACGCTTACAACCACTCTCTCGGAGCGACGAGAAACCGCATCCAAAGTAAATCTCGATGTGAATCTGCAGGTCGATGGCGGTGGGGCCAGTCAGACGAGCATGAGAGCGTTTGTTCCAGCCAGGCGCTGCGATGCTCACCGCACAGCAAAGATTACCGTACTAATTTGTAAAATAACGTGATATGCTGCCACTGTTGAGGGCAGACGGTTCGAAAAATTAATGCTGTATATCGAGTCTGAGTACATGGTGCCAAGTCGCAAAACAATAACCCCCCAACTCGAGAGTAGCCATAACCAAATGAAAGAGGAGATACTACGAGTGTTTGAGAGGGTCAGCTATGTGGCCAATGCCTTAACTACAGACGGATGGACGTCCATAGCCACCGAATATTACATGACTATGATGTGTATAACGTATGTGGGCGAAGGACATCTCCGCAGCTGTGTGCTTCTTGTGCCTTGGAGGAAAGACACACAGCTGAAAACTTGGGTGGTCTCCTGCGGAGTGTGATGGGTACGTGGGCACTAGAAAATAAAGCCGTCGCCTGTGGCGAATGAGACCCTGCTGGACTGGGAGTCGGCACCATTACTCATTACATTATTCATAATGAATGCCATGCATTGCATTGGCAAATGTATCAGACATGTATTTCTCTTTCAATTGTTCACTTTTATTCAGTCAGTTGTTGTTACATCAATAGAATTTGAATTAACAAACTGTCCTTAATGTTTGGGCTAAAATAGCCCCTACTGTAAATTCACAAAACATTTGCATTTTAAACTTTGAATTCAATATGCATTAAATTTCAAGTTTTCTTGCTCATAGACTAGTCGACTAGTCGCAAATAAAATTTAAGACTAGTTGGCGGGCAAATTAGTCGAAATTCCCATCCCTACTAAAAATTACGTTAAAGTTTTCATTTTTATCATAAAATTGACTTACCTTAACTAGAATGCCATAGTGTAATTTATCCAATCCTGCACTTTAAAACGATTGTCGTTGTCGTGAAAAGTGAAAGTGAAAACGGCCACTTCTTCTTCTTCGTTCGCTTTGTTGCCTCCTACTTCATTTAAAAATGAAGAAGCATGGCCACCGGAGGGGGATCATGCATTAACTTTATCTTTGCACAATAACATCAATAAAGTCCTTTGGATAAACTGCAACGCGGGATTGTAGTTAAGGTAAGCTGTTTTAAGACAACCTAAAACAAAACTAACAAACACTTTCACAATTTATTTGGCGATGTCTAAGTCGTGCCGGCCGGGAGCGCGCTGCGTTCACGACATATAAACATAAGCTGTTGTACTGTATTATCCGATTTTTACAAAACTTTATTAGAGCAAATACATCATTACAAATACAGAGGAGAAAGTATCCGGCTTGACTGATTAAATCAATGGCACAATTGAATAGTGGACGAGACTAAGCAAGAGGCTGCGCTGATGTGCACCCAGTCATCTCAAATATAGTACCCAGTGGAAAAAGTAAATCCAGTTGTACCCTCGTTGGTCGAGCTCGCGCTTGGAACCAGTCACCGCCTTTTATGAGTGCCTGCGTGTATGTACAAAGCCTCAGCGTCAATTTATATCCTTGAAACAATGCGTCTTTCTGCAATATAGCTGCCGATATGGCTGTGTTGATTCATTTTTAATTTGTTATGAATGCTTCTGAAAAATCCGCAATGCACCTCAAGCACGAAAGTTGAAGCATAGTAGCAAGGGATGACTGTATACCTGTCCCCGGATGCGTGCCTGGTTAGTAGATCAGCGGTCATATCTGTTTGCGTTAACAGTCAACTACAGACGCTTTAAATTGTGTGAGTATGTCAATCTTACAGGAAGTGCTCCCAGGTCGACTCTTTACGTTCTGGCAGTGGTTTGAGGGAGTGATGGACCTGACGAAAAAACACCTCAGAGCATACTGGAGTGATGGGTGTGAAGACTCTTCTTCTTTTTGCAGTAGATATCAGGACCATGCCATTAGTAATAACTAACAAACTCTGCTTTCTCCCCAAGGCTCATATTTGGTTTCATTGGAAAGCAACATCTACACCTGATTCTCAAAGAGAGGCCCAACGGAACCTTTTTGCTGCGCTTTAGCGACTCTGAGATCGGAGGCATCACCATCGCTTATGTGGCTGCATCAGAGAGTGAGTCCAGGCTATGATGCTGTTTCAAAAACTTAACCTTTGCAAAGACTATAATGTTGGCTTTTGAGTGATGCAGTCAGAGAAGCATTCCTTTAACAACATTACAAATTTGCTCTAATAATAGCTCTGGGTCAGTCCAGAAAGGCCAGGGTTTTCAGCACACCCTCCAAGGACTCCAGAAAGGGTGGGTACTCTGAGCTGCTGTTTGGTGCATAGTAGGAATGGGAATTTCGACTAATTTGTCTCAAATTTTATTTACGACTAGTCGATTAGTCTATAAGCAAGAAAACTTTAATACATATTGAATTCAAAGTTGAAAATGCAAATGTTTTGTGTATTTATAGTAGGGGCTATTTTAGCCCAAACATTCAGGACAGTTTAATTTAAATTCTATATTTATATTTATTTTAGTAAATGTTTTTGTGTTCTTTTTCACAATAGCTTTATTTTTGAGAAGTTCAAGACAATACAATAATGCAGCTGTTATTGAAAGCATGCTACTGAACACCAATTGATTGGCTAACCTTGTCTTGCTTTAGAAAGAAAATATATATGACAAACAACGCTGCGTTTTAAGGGCAAGCAAGGAAAGTCTATCTAATCTAAGCAATTTGTGTAATCATATGGTACCTGATGTATCTGTATGTACAGTAGCTGCTGCTTCGCATGATATAAGCTAAATATTAGCTAGATATGTGCATTTGTGTGTTGAACTTGTTGCCTCAATATTGCACTTACACGTATTTAGTCGATTCTGACTTTGGGTCATAAGCCGCATCGAGGCCGCGTCGGCCGAATGAGCCGGCCGCGTCGGCCGAATGAGCCGGCCGCGTCGGCCGAATGAGCCGGCCGCGTCGGCCGAATGAGCCGGCCGCGTCGGCCGAATGAGCCGGCCGCGTCGGCCGAATGAGCCGGCCGCGTCGGCCGAATGAGCCGGCCGCGTCGGCCGAATGAGCCGGCCGCGTCGGCCGAATGAGCCGGCCGCATCGGCCCGGATTACCGACCCCGCGAAGGGCGACTGCTGCCACCGCGGTGTCCCAGCGGCCGCTGCAGCTTTGGAGATCTGTGGGAAGGGCCCGCCGCACCCAGAGTCGCCACCGCCGCTGCCCACGCTTGCCGTCCGGGACGAGGAGCTGAGCGGGGGGGCGAGCTAACGTGCTACTGTTGCTACGCAGCTTGCGGCAGGAGCCCGAGGCTGCACGCCGCACATGCGCCTGGCTGGAACAAACGCTCTCATTCACATCGAGATTTACTTTGGATGTGGTTTCTCATCGCTGCGGTAGAGTGGTTGTAAGCGTGTTTATGCTTACAAAGCCTACAGACGACCTTGTTGTCATCTGCTGCATCAAAATACTGCCAAACGGTGACGTTGTTTTTCATGGGGGCTTCAACATCTCTTTTCTTCCCCAAACTTAGTGTCCCGGCCCCTACTATGTGGGCGGGGGAGAGAGGAGCAACTCTCTCTCTCTTGGTGCTTGGCTTGTTTACAGAGGCAGAGAGACGTGAGGAACAAGATGCGTGATAATGCAGCGTTTAACCAACTTGTAAAATATTAAACGTTTAATAAATCGTAGACGGTTAAACGACTAGTCGCGCACATCCCTAGTGCATAGGCACAAAGAACAGTCGCATCCCCCTGCCCGAAGGCGCAGGAAGCCTGCCCGCTCGTCCACTGCAGTGTACCTCAACGTACATATGCCAAGCCTGGGGGCAATAAGTATGCCCGCACCTGCTCTGCGCCGTGGGTAACACCAGAGTGGAAGAGATTCCAACCCCTCTCGAGAGGACTGGTACCAGAGCCCAAGATGTGCATGGAGGCAAGCCCAACTATATCTAGTCGGAACTTCTCTGCCTCGCACAAAAGCTCGGGCTCCTTCCCTGCCAGAGAGGTGACATTCCATGTCCCTAGAGCAAGTTTCTGTAGTCGGGGATCGGACCGCCTTTTGCTGCCGCCCAGCTCACAGAGCACCCGACACCTTTGACCTTTCCCACAGCCTATGGGAAGAAGGACCCATGTTGTCCTTTTGGGCTGAGTCCACCAGGAGCTCACCAATGAGCCCCACCTCCAGCCCAGGCTCCAGAGTGGCGCCCCCGGTGACCCACGCCCTGGCAAAGGAGAACGTAATCCAATGTTTGTATTTATCACAGGGGTCTTTTCAGCCATGCCTGCTCTGGTCCCTCACCTAGGACCCGTTTGCCATGGTTGACCATGCTGGAGGCGTAAAGCCCCAGACAACTTTGCTCCTAGGATCATTTGGGACAGACAAACCCCTTCACCACGGTTAGGTAGAGTGACCAGATCCAAACTCAGCAGATGTGGGACAGGGAGTATGCTTGTGGGGGACAATGTGGGACGCAGCTGACGCTCACGACGGACACCAAAAATGCATATGACACAGCTTGTCAATTGTGCACTAACATATAATATAATAAACTGAAACAAAATAACAATTATAGATCTAAAATAAAAACACAGAATTACAGCTGAAATTATCTGCAGTTACAAAAATACAACACAAACTAGTGTAGTGCTAGTAAAAAGGTAAATCTCTGAGACATTAATATCAATAGGACAGGGGCGGAGCCATAAGGTGGCTAATGGATGGGCCTGAATATTTCTCTCACTGAGCACAATCCTCCTATATTTTATATTCAAATAAAATGACAAACTGAATAATATGAAGTTCAGATCCTCCTTAGACAACCACAATTATGCTATTCTAAATATTCAATACAATAAAAAAAACACAAATTCAAAAATAATTTCATAATAATTTACAAAAAATTTAAAAGTATATATTTTTTTCAAGAATCTCACTGGGTGGGCAGTCTTCACCCACGGACAATGAGTTCCCAGACCTTGTAACTAGTGTTGTTCCGATACAGATACTGGTATCGGCAAGTATCCCGATACAGCATTAAAATGCTGGTATCGGCATCGGCGAGTACGAACAAATAGAATCTGGTTATTGATACCGGTATCATTGAATGCAGCGCGCATATTTGAGAGCCGCTTATCCAAATGCACATGCATGTTAATATCTAGCCCATGTCGCAATCTCACCAGCACGAAGAGCTATGGAAATTGGCTGTTTATTCAACACACGTATTCTGTGTGTGTATATGTTACAACATAGGGCTGTGCAATTAATCAAAATTCAATTACATTTTCGATTATTACACTCCACGATTACAAAATTGGCATAATCGTAACAAAACGATTATTAATACTAATTTTGAGTTGTTTTGAGGCCACTCCGGCAAGTCACACTGCACACGCTCCTACTCA
The DNA here is from genome assembly GCF_054856515.1 of Filicampus tigris. Lineage (NCBI taxonomy): Eukaryota > Metazoa > Chordata > Actinopteri > Syngnathiformes > Syngnathidae > Filicampus > Filicampus tigris. Next base: position 1,529,117 of record NC_141217.1, read on the forward strand.
ACGTTTTAATAGAGTAACAGACCTAAAAATGGCACACGAACCGCCACAGGAACGACTTGTAAACAAGCAAGGCAAGTCGAAATCGCTTATTTACTTACGTTTTGGGTTTGCCATGGAAGACGGTGAGCAAAGACGTATAAAGTGCAAGTTGTCTCTGCACTCACCGGCAACGCGACAAATCTATTCAACCATCGTTTGGTTTACGATGATGTTATGATACACCAAAGTAAGAAAACACCGAGTCAGATTTGTTGAAACACTGTACGCAGCAACCCCCACCCATCAACATCAGAGACACAAAAAGATAACAGAATCTATTGCCCGGACAAGCCTTCCAAATGTTTAGGGCACAGCCTCCACTTCGCAATCGGCACGAGGGATTTATTTTAAATAACATATCTTATGCAAATATGCACTACTTTTACTAGCACAAAAATAGAAACCACGCTGAACATTACTACTGTGACTTAAGTAAAATTTCTTGTGTAGTCTATAATATGAAGTCAAATTTTTTGTGTTCATTTTTGTTTCAAATTGCTTCAAATGCAATTTGCAAACATATTAAATTGGTCATTATGTTGTAATACAGTTTATATATGGCCTACTGTAATTTAGAAGTATTGTATAGATTACTAGTAGGTAACGGTCAACGTTTAAATTAGTTTGACCCAATCAGCGTATTAAATTCATAATTTATCATCAGCAAATTACTTAAATATTACTTTAAAAACAAAACAAAAAAGGCTCCAGACAAATGTCTAAATGTATGGATGAATAGCATATCTGTTATTCTGTCAAAATTGGCATTTTACTCCAAGCAGTTCACTACTTTGGCAATTTATTTATTAATCTGTGTCTGTATCTGGGAGTGCTCCACCTGCTCCTCCCTGATTGACATCACCGGTGCTCATCTTTTTTTCCTGACCCACGACCTCATGAATGAACATGAAGATTTAAAGGGAAAGTCAACCCCGAAATATTCTTTACAAGAATATGTTCTATGCAGGCCCACAAGTAGAAACATGCCATTCTGATTAATATTGCATTTGTGGAATATGAGTTTGGCAGTAAAATCTACTCGTTTTTGTCCATCCCAGGGGGTGGCCATTTTTCCACTTGCTGTCAACTGAAAATGACATCACAGTTGCTCAGGGCTCAATAAAGACTGATCATGGCTCATAGGGCTGCACGATATTGGAAAAACATACGATATGTGATATGGTTCTTGAACATAGCGATATCGATATCATTGCGATATTTATGTTCCTAGAGAATTTTTTTATCTAATGAAAGAAATATATTTTTTCACACAGCAAAATAAGCGAGCTCGATGTATTCTTAGGTACTTCATTGTAATTACCCAAGTAATGTTCAACTATTGGATAGCAATGCACATTTAAATCGGAAGTCAACCCAAACATATTTTTTTCAAGAATATGTTCTATGCAGGCCCACTAGTTGATACACAACATTCTGATTAATATTGTGTTTGAGGAATATGAGTTAAGCAGCAAAATCCACCCATCATCTCAGGGGGTGGCTATTTTGCCATTTGCTGTCGACTGAAAATGACATCACAGTTGCTCAGAGCTCAGATAATGACCCAATCATGGCTCAGCTTCAGAAAACAGGGGAGTCTTGATTGGTCGTTATTAATGATTTGCAGAGGTGGGCATTCCGTCACACTGACGTACCGGTCCATCAGTCCGTCATTGACAGCCGTCCGTTTTGCTGACGATTGCCGAATTTCGGGATACCTTTTAAAATAGACGGACTGACGAATGACGGAAGTGTGTTTTCATCCGTCAATGTAATCGTCACTAAACGTGTCCGTCAGTGTGAGTCCGTCACTGGCCAACGCCCGTTTTTCTGATGTTTTTTTGGGGGGACTGACTAATGGACCAACGGACATCTGACAGACTAATTGACAGACTGAAATGACAGACTGATTAACGGACTGACGATTACAATTCAGTTCGTCATGAAAAATGACGGATTGACGAATGACGGACAGGTACCCTTGCCGCTGACAGATGACTCATAACGGACCAGCAACATTTAGTAAACTGTATGCCTCCGATGATTTGCCTTAATTGGTGGTAGCTTTATAAACCGGTGGTCGGGAGCTCGCAATTGTAAGTCTATTTTGTTTGGGTGACTTCTGGAGTTGCATGCCCTCAAGAAAGCGATTCACATCAGACATCGCAAGATATTGCCAAATTGAAACCGTTTTGTAAAGAGGAATGGTCCAAAATTCGAACTGAACATTTGTGCAGGTCCGATCTGCAATAACAGGAAATATTTGGTTGAGGTTATTGCTGCCGAAAGAGGTCCAACCAGTTATTAAATCCCAAAGTTTTCATGCTTTTCCATCCTGTATTGTGCCACTTCCTGTTCATAAAATCATGGAAACATATACAGTAATTGTGTTTTCATTAGAAAATTGTGTTTGTCTATTGTTATGATTTGGATGAAGGACAGATCACATTTTATTTCCGGTTTCGGTCATTCACGTTTTTTAATTGCAACTCGATGTTATCAGTATTGAAATCATTTGATTGTGCTTTCCCTAGTGGGTGAACACAAACAAATCATCAAGAACATCCAGCCCTTCACCAAGAGAGGTCTGGACATCCGAAGTCTTGGCGACCGCATCAGGGACATCAATGACATCACATTCCTCTACCCTGACTTCCCAAAACATGCCGTTTTCAAAAAGTACTATTCAGGTAATGGCCTCATCTCATCTTATCGTTATTTTTAAATTATGCGCACACTGACAAGTTGCTATCAAGTGCATTTATTTTAATTTGATTTTGTTTGTTTAGTGCCCCCAACGTCCACCATTGATGGCTACATCCCGGTTTCACTGCATACTAAAGTGGGCATGTAAGAAACTTCTTAGCCTAAATCATTAATGTCAAACATACGGCCCGCGGGCCGGAACCGGCCCCCAAGGACGTCCAATCAGGCCCGCAGGGTCATTTAAATGTGAAAAAATGCATAAAAGACAGAGAATTAATATTTTAACATGATGCAATTCGTGCATTATCCGCTAGGGGTACACTGTTTTGATCAGAGTAGAAAACATTGTTTAAAAATTCCTTTCTTTATAAATCTCGTTTAATCTTAAAGTGCATTACCATATTATTCAATACTAATTACTTGTTAAAGTTTTGTGCCTTCGTACAATCAGTGGGATCAGTTGCAATGCAAATATGTGAATGATAAAAGTAAATTGCACATTTGTCTAAGTAAATCTAAGGTGTTTCATGAAATGTTTTGTAAAAGGAATGTTCATTATTCATTATTTCATTCATTATTTCAACATTTTCCTAATGTTCTTGTGCTTCTTTACACCAAAACAGAGGAAATACATGATATGTTGGTTATTTATTGCAGAGTATGGTGTAAATAATTTTAATGGTCCGGCCCACTTCACATCTACAGAGGCCGTATGTAGCCCACAATGTAAAATGAGTTTGACACCCCTGGCCTAAATGTTCCAGCCACTAGTAGTTAATGTGATTTTGAGATATTATCTGGTTGTTTGAATATGTTTTGCATTCTTTTTTTGCAGGGAGACTGGTTCAGTTGCAGCTAATGCTGCCAGTGTGGCACATCAGACTGAGAGCCTCCACAATGCTGCCACTTATCAAGTGTAGGTCATGTTTATTGCATACAGTATGTATTACATCTGTGGTTAGCAAAAATTGGAATTCTGGTATTCAAACCAAGATAGACTACTCACAGAAAGTTAGGGATATTCGGCTTTTTCACACGATAACGTTACAGGTGAACTTAAGTTGACCTTCTTTAAACTTTTTGGACCGCACATGCCCAACTGCAATATTTCAATACAAATTGTTGAATGGCAAAATTCACAATAGTTGTTTGATCCATGAATCGACTACAAGTATTTCTACTTTTTATGCCTTTCTGTGACTCTTCCAGTCTCTTTGTATATCTGTTGCAACATGCTGATGACAATTTGTGACACTCTAATGCAGGCATGGGCAAACTACGGTCTTTTTAATCCAGCCTGCCAAACTTGTACAACTTTTAAAAAAAAAAGAAGAAATTACCGTATTTTCCGGACTATAAGTCACCCCGGAGTACAAGTTGCACCAGCCATAAAATGCATAATAAGGAGGGAGAAAAAAACATATATAAGTCGCCCTGGAGTATATGTCGCATTTTGGGAGGAAATTGTGCGCTTAGTACACATCATTTCCACCGAGGTACGATGCTACATGTAGCATACAAGAAAGTTACGGTAAGATAACTTTAAACTCACCAAAATGATTGTAGATCGCTTAAATAAGTCTTTTATTCATCCCGACCATGTAGAATGTTTCCAAGTCTCCAAAAGTATTTATGTATTTGGTCATAATTATGTCTTCCTCTCCTCTCTGCTGAGTGTGCTCCTCCTTACGTGTGTGGCTGCATGATGCAATTCCTCAGCCAGAGGCAGGCAACTGCCCGTTTGTGGTTCATTCTTATTCAACCATTCTCTGTAAGTAACTTAGACAATTGTGTGTACCGGTAATGACCATGCAACATTTATATAGGTGCTGAATTGTGGCTGATTGTACTGTGTTGTTGACTGAACATACTAGTCGCTATCGCTAATGCTAATCGTTAGCATGTCTGCCTGTTTGTGGTTTATTCTTGTTCAACCATCGTCTGAAACAAACTTAGATAATTGTGTGTAATGACGTTTATATACGAGCTGAATTGTGGATGATTGTAGGTTGTTGACTCAACATACTAATCGCTATCGCTAATGCTAATCGTGATCGTTAATCGTTAGCATAGGCTCATCTTGTTCATTGTTGTGTTGTGCAGTTACACAATATAAACAGGCAACTTCGCTGCACACATGGAGTCGGTGGAGTTTGTTTGTTTAGTTGTTTGGATAAGCTGGCTTCCTCGACTAGCAAGGCATGTTAGTTTAACAAAACATTAGGCTTTAACCGTTTAAATTATTCATGCATTTTAATAGCTTTTAGGATGTATCCTATGTTTCTTTATGTTGGTTACAATAACATGTGAAATGATATAAAAGTAATTGTCACGGCTTGTTAGTGGTGACTTGTATTTATGATGTTTTGTCTCCCTCTGCAGGCGCTTTAGCGCTAAAGCGCCTGCAGAGGGAGGCAAAACATAAGTCAGAAGTCAGCACTAACAATCCATGACAGTAATGTGTTAATAATTTCACACATAAGTCGCTCCAGAGTATAAGTCGCTCCCCCAGCCAAACTATGAAAAAAAAGTGTGATTTATAGTCCGGAAAATACGGTAGTATCGTTCAATGATTTAATCTTGTCCCTTCGGTGCCTGCGTTTCCCCAGTAGATGGCACACTGACCTTGGTGGACCTATGGGTCTTGTCTTGCGATGATGTCATTCACTCATGCAAGCCATCACACATTCTAAATACATTTGCGGATCTGCGTGTCGCCACACCAAATGAATCCACTTTATGAAGTGGATTGTCGCGATAGTTGAGCCTCGCACTTCTTGGCATGTTTTGAGCGTAAAAGGGAAGACTTTTTGGCCGGAGCTGGCTCCAACGGCGCGGACACTGAGAGGTGCTTCTTCCCCCGCCGAATTTGAGCCATGCTGGAAGAAGTTGCCATAGTTACTATATATATACGTTGAGTTTTACAGCAATTCTTAGCCCTGACCGCTTTCAGAGTTTTAAATGGCTCAAAGTAGCGATGCCTTGTGGCCAAAATGTAGCGACCGTTACGTGCCGGGTACATTCAAATAATGAATTCGATCCCAATTATTCTCTTTGTTCTCGTTCACGTCTTCCACTAATTTCCCCTTCATTTAAAAAAAAATATATATATTTCTTTCTAGCCGGGTTCGAACTCCACATTCGGCAGGCCTTGCGTTCTTGAAAAACAATTGCACAAGGAACGAAGATAACACCAATCCAATTATTTATCTTTGTTCCTTACTCTTTAACTTGGTTCCTTGTGTTGTTCATTGCAAAGAACTTTGCTTCACACTAGTTTGTAAGATTTTTTTATTGTTTGCATTATTTATATTTTATTATTTGTAATATGTTACATTGATTTTTACTCCATCCTCTGGCTCATCTGGTTGGAATGATTGATGTTGTTTTGTTATAAGTCACATTTTAATAATTGAATTGATTTTTTTTGTATTTGTTATTGTTCAATAAATGAACATTTATTACCACAAATAACAGAAAAAAATTACGGAAGTGTTGAGATAATTGAAGAGCTTTTGAGCATGGAGTCGCTGAAGGGGACAACGCGAGGAGAGGACTTGTACGAACAGGTGTGTAAACGCCGCAACTTGCGTAGTCATTGACACAAACGTTCTACCTGCATGAGAGCTCTTTTGCACGTTTGAAAGGCACAGTCCTCAGTCCACACTGGTAGTCAATCGGTGTGTTCGTTTATTTGCGTGTGCCATCTGGCCCAAACACTCGATGCAAATGTTCCTGTCCTGGCCCTTCTGTCAAATTTTACATCCCAATGTGGCCCGCAAGTCCAAACGTTTGCCCACCCCTGTTCTAATTTCAGTGGCCACTTCCCTCTGGGAACATCCTGTTTGAAGCCTCGCAACGGCGAGGTACTGTTGATTAGTTTCTATGTGTTGTTAGGGGTGCACGATATACAGTAGATGGCATGTTCAATATAAGATATGAATTTACCCGAAGGTAGAGATTTGGACCCTTCCGTCCAATTGCGGTAATGCGTGTCAATTACGTCTTTGTATCCCCTTCCGTGAGCATTGCTCAGTGGGACACAAATGCCCAAATTGTGCACACTGTGTGCAGTGCTTGTTGCACAACATTTTGCAAAGCCTCCGCTACTTACAAGCTGCGGCTTAATAGCTGGCTAAATGTGATGCGAAGGCAAAGGTTGGCTTTACATTCCGTGTCTAATCATCAACTCCACGGCAGTGAAAAAGCTACACTTCTGTAAGTACTGTTATCACAAAGACAAAGGGAGGACATGGAGAAAGCTGGGAACCCATGGTAATAGCTAAGCAGACGCAATACACCAAAATAAGTGCTTGTGTGATACAGTGCCCTTGGCAACATGCCTGGCTGGACCTGCATTACACCGGAGAGTAACTAAGCAAAATACTGTATCAAGCAACTTAAAGTGTATGTGACACGAAAAAAAGTTAGACTAAAAACTTTTTTAAGAAGTACAGGTACAAAAAACGTAATGATGAAAAGGACTCGAAAAAGATGTAGAAAACTATTTTCGTGAGCTGGGTCCGCCCCGGCTAGTGCGTGCGTGATGTCACTGGCCCAACAGGCTCGTCTTCATACTCTGAAGAAGGCGATGACAAGCTGTCGGTAAGTAGTGGTTGCACTGTTTTTATTGTTTAATTAAAGGAGTCTCATAGCACACAAAAGCCAAGGACATAGTTGCATTTAATGCACAAAACTCGTAATTTGATCAATCTTTCCGACATGATTACCAGAGCTGGGCACTTGACGCTTTTTTGCCAGTCCGGCCACGACCCTCCACCCTTGAACTGGGTACCCTTTCGACCTCGACCCCCCACCCTTATTCATAAAAATGATCGCCAACAGCACAATGCGTCGGTCATGTGAGTCAATGCGGCAGTTGTCGCTCGCGCCAACGCGGTAGTATAAAGAAGCCTAAAAGCCTTTCAGCCCCCGACCCAAAAATGGGCATCCGGCCGGGCCGGAGGGTCCGACCGGTCCGGCCCCCGGGGTGGACTGCCCAGCTCTGATGAATACCGATTGTGTCATGCTGCCAGCTAGCTTATATTGAAAGATAGTGACACGAGTGAGGAGTGAGGTTTGCCGTCTATGAACATATTTTGAGTGTCATTGTCCTCATGATTTTGTGGTAAAAATGTTTGGTTTTTTTTATTCATAGCACAGTATACTATGCGTAATTTTTAAGAAGTAGTGTGTTGTATATACATGCATATTACTTGGTAGTATGCACAAATAATAATAGAAATCTAGAAATGATATGAAATGTAACCGTTTTATAAGCATCAAATTATAGTTTGTCAATATTTCATTGTCATGTCCCAATAAGGAGTTTTATTCAGTGAGCTATTTCCAGTGCATACTTGTGCATATAACACTTGTCTAGCCAACTATTTTCATTTTCTTTTGTAGCTTCTACATTGTCTGAACAAGTCAGCCCAGCTCCAGCAATATCAACATACCTGTTCAGCATACCCCATGACATTTTCTTTCTCTTGAAATTATTGTAATAGATGAAAGATCAAAAGTAGGTATGCAGTTATAGAATTTTTTTTTAAAAAGGTAAAACCTATATAATACTGTGTTTATAGAAAAAATACATTCATCATGAGATTAATTTCACCTAATTGATAGTACTGTATACCTACACCCGTATTTATACAAACAAGGCGTAAATTCCTCTTGTATGGTGTCAGAAATAAGGACATTTCTACTGATTAATTACAAAGGCTAGAAAGTCAGTTGTACTGTTTTCATTTCAAATATCAGCAGTATGTTTGCACTGGGGAGTGCAATTGTAACCTGAGATTTGCTAAATAAATGTTATTCTAATTCATATGTTTTATTGCTATTTATGGTAGCAATTTAGCTTCTCTAATGAGTACACAGTATTCTTAACCTGTTCAGAAATTATTCAATTATTAACTTCTTATTCATTTAAAATATTTTTACCCTTCATTTTATATCGTGATGTATACCGTTACCATGCAGGGATACAATTGATACCATGATATGAATTTTGGGCCTTATCGCCCAGCCATAGGTTTCTCTTGATGTTATGATGTCAAAATGTGAACAACATGACAAAGAGGACTGTTTGAAATACCCATTCTACCGCTAATTGAATCAAGAAATGCATTGGGTCTATTTATGGATAAAACACCAGAGGTGGGCATTCCGTCAATACTGCCAGAAAGTCCGCCAATCCGTCACTGACGGACGCCATTTTGCTGACGAATGGCAGTAAATTTTGAAAAAACTGATGGACTAAGGACTGACGGAAGTGGGTTTTCATCTGTCACCGGAATCAGGCCACCACCGGCGGACCTCTCAGTCCATCCCTGATGGAAGAAGGTCTCCTTGTCCTCTGACATAAAAAAAAAAAAGAATATTGTTAGTCAGTCTGGTGACCTACCTGTGTTTGTGTTGGCTGCTAACTCAGGTGCCTTTCTCCAAGCTTGCTCCTTTTTTAGGTTGCCTAACTGGCTCCTGATTCCAGCTGTGGCCATTAGATAAAGTCAGTCCAGTAATACTGTGTTTCCTTACTGCAGTTTTGTCACAAGATACATCAAAATTGTTCAGCTGCCTAACTGTTCAATTCTTAAATAAACACGTTAAACAAAACAGCCAGTCGGGAGTTGTAAACGAGCGAACGAACGTTTTGTTTCACATGTTTATTGAAGAATTGACTGAACAATTTCAATGTAGCTTGCGACGAATCTGTAGACAGGGTATACAAAATTACTGGACTGACATTGCCCTAACATCCACGGCTGGATTTGGAAGCCAGTTGAACCGTAACACTGACATCGTCCCATATTGTTTTTATTTCACCAGTCACCACACTGTGTGTCTTTTTTTAAATTTTTTTTTTACTTTATTCAGCTGTGCGTTTTCATTTCAATTAAGTAGACGAACCATTTAGAAAATTCGGCTTTAAAAAATTAAGGACTGAACATGACGGATGGGTGGCCCGGCCTGGCGAGTGATGACGTACTGGCATAACTTTCACTGACATGCCTACCTCTGTGAAACACCTTTTGTGAATTTTTCCATTGAGCTCCTTGTTGAAGACTAGCAAGTTCTGTAAAACATACTGAAACATTGAACAGATGGATATGTGCATTCAAAGGTTTAGGGGCGAATTCATCTTGAGGGTCATCCTGAAATTTCACCCTAACACTGAATACCCCCAACTTCAGAGTAATGGAGTACAGTAACTAATGGGTGACATCATGCCATGTGTGTTGTACAGGGATGCTGGCTCAGATGCACCGTGTGTCCCTAGTTTGACGCATCACGCTGAAAGCTCCCACAATTCTGTTGGGTACCCCCTGTAAGTCCTGTTCACTCACTGTTGCTTTGTTTCCATCAAATGACAGCCATTCAAAAACCAATCCCAGCAGGGGTTATAATAGTTCTGGATTTTTCATTTTAGTTAGTTTTTATTTCGTTTTGACTTTTTTTTTTTTTTCACTTATTTTCCGGACTATAAGCCTTTCATATAATGACCTTTATATAAGCCGCACCCACTCTATTAAAAAAAAACACCCAAAAAAACACACACACATAAGCCGCACTTTATAAAATAATAAAGTTTAGAATCCTCTTTTGCTTTCTCTCTTTTTGTCATATATGTACATACACTCAGTGAGTGAGTTAAAAGGAAAGAATACACTGTTACAAAGGAAATAAGTACATTCGTTTGTGTCGCTTAAGTGTACGGTTCACAAGCAAACACATAAGCACGTGCCTTAGTCCGAATGACGGTGTTTTTATTGTTCGCCGCCTTCATCATCTGCAGGTCCTGTACCTACCCGTTTGTAAATTGCACATGAGAGGCTAAAGATTTATAATGTTTAAATTGCTCCGAAGTGTAGGCACTCACACTACACACAAGGCACTCGAAAATATCCGGCGCACACAAAGGAGGAAGTAGGTCTTGTTCGTAGCTCCACTCAGTTTTGGGAATTCTGTAGGGATCCAAACCATTTATAATGTCTATTTTTGCAAGATATCGGTCTCTGGCTTCACTGTCTAATTCATCCTTGTAAAGCCCCACCAATTTCTTGCATTTTAACATGTTTTTGAATCGACAAATACACAGCCTATAACGTGCCGCTGCCATTGTAGTTTGTCACGTAATTCATAACCTAGTGCATAGCGCTCTCGCCTGTTGAACTCCTCCACCTGCAGTCACATTCATTCATGGCAATTGTATGGTATTGTAATTCCAGTTAGACCGCCCCTTACAGGTGGAAGAAAAAATCCACAGAATAGTCGCACCGGTCTATAAGCCGCATGGCAAGACCTAGGAAAAAAGTAGCGGCTTATCGTCCGGAAAATATGGTACTCAATTTTATTTCAAGTGGTTGCACAAATAAAATCATCTGAATCCAGATACCTTATAGTAGGCTATACTGTATATCCACTTAAAAAAGGTATCTGGATCCAGCTTATTTTATTTTGTGCAACCACCTGATGAAATATAATTGAGTAAATTCAACCACCATTTTTAAGATTGTCGGCCCGATTAATTTTGCACCCTATTATCGGGACAAATTTGCTCTTAACACACCCGAGAATAAAATACTGATTCAAGGCAGACATAAGATAGTCTGCCATTTGTCGTCGTTGGTTGGTAAAGAGCAAAATCAGGACAAATAACTGTCTAATTATTTAATTTTTTTTATTCTTAGTGGGTGAATCTTTGCTTGTCACATGCATTATGAGGGAGAGAAACCGCAACACTTTTAGGCACCTGACAGTCCACAGACTGGATGTTATAAACACATCTACGTTTTGTGAGAAAAATCTTTATTCTGTGAATCAATTTTAATCAATTAATTTTAAACAAAGCTACAAATCTCAACAGCTGTGAGAAAATTATTTTGTTTTTGTTTAAAAATGTTTTGTGGCTGAACTTCTGTGCAAAGCAAATGTTTTATTTTATGTTATCATCGGGAACATGTATTTTTTTTCATTTGCCAACATCTAATATTCTTCTCATCTATTGATTCCAATACCTTTAGTGGTGGTTTAGATAAGAATAAGATAAGAATGCCTTTATTGATCCCACAGTGGGGAAATTTTCAAAAGTTTAGGTTTTCACTATCAATATATTTTATGCAGGTTTAGTTACAATGGAGATAGTTAGAATTTTGGTATTATGATTTAATGACAAAGTATGTGATGACGGTTTTTCAATTCCAAAATGGTTTGAACTTTAAGGCGGATTTTTTTACCAACATTTTGGTGAAACCTTAAACCTTACAGCTTCTGGGGTGTTGGAACTTGAAGGTTGGTTCATGTACCTGTAAGTTTCAACGACATTTTCCTTCTGCTTTTCAGGGCTCAGTTCCAGCAGTTCACACCTCAAGAGGCCATCACACGAGAACAAATGGAAACCTCAGATTCGTCCACAGTCGAATTTAGTCCAGACCCTGCTGCCTTCAATGACGTGTAGGTTTGATCCCCACTATCTTTCGCTGCTGCTGATGGTGTGACACACATGGTAACATCACGTCTAGAGATAGACCGATATGCTTTTTTCAGGGCCGATACCGATACCGATTATTAGTGATCAAGGAGGCCGATAAGCGATATTTGAAGCCGATATTCATTCGTAGAAAAAAGGGTTAAAATGGTGTCGAAATTTTGAAAAATAAAAACTTCAGCACTTAATTTAAATGCCTTTAAGCACATCTATATTAAAAAACTTTATTTATTTAAAGCTTTTTTAGATCTTAGAAAATAGACAACTTTGTTTTAAAAGTCTAACAAAAAGTTCCCGGAGCTCCCAGGCTCGGATGCATGTCTTATAGTTCAATGAAAACAAAAATCTCCTTAAGGTTTACTACAGTAAATAGTTTTCTAAAAATCCACTATAACTGAAATGTTTATCTTTCACACATCTTTGTTTTAGACTTCAAAAACAGAAAACTGCAGATTTTCCTTTTCCTCAACGCAGCTACTAGCCAGAAAAATAATCTCATCAACACGGCTGTGTCTTCTCTCCATTGCTTTTTGTGGGTGTTCTGTTATTCTCGTGTGTCGCATATGCAGCTGCCGTCTCCACCATACTGACTTTCTGTGGAAGCAGAAAACGTGACGACAAGTGTGGTTGTTTTAAAGTGTTCTATAAATAAAGTTGAGTAGAGTTTAGCTTTTCATGACATGTTGGTTACACAGACACGCACCCACTCACTTCTTACTTTTACATTCTCTCTGCTTTGTAACAATGACGGAGCGGTTAGCTTCAAGGCAAGACATCTTACTGTGGCAAGCAGAACTGCCCCTTGTGTTTATAAGACATAGAAGAGCTCATAGTAACGTTACAAGTGCTTGTCAGTTATAGTAGACTAACATTTATGAACATTACCTGAATTGTTTAATACCATGAATTTGTGACTCGCCTTCTGTTGTGCGTGCCGCGTTCTGCCGTGTTGTAGCGAGAGAGACGCAGGCAGCTTTACGCTGATTGTCTTTTACCCACTGCACAAGGAACCAATTGGATGGTGCCGTGGGCGGGCCAATCTGCTTTGGAGGGGGAGCCAGTTGCGCAGCACACAGACAGACAGACAGACAGACAGACAGAGAGACAGAGAGACAGAGAGACAGAGAGACAGAGAGAGAGAGAGAGAGAGAGAGAGAGAGAGAGAGAGAGAGAGAGAAAACACACACCACACCGCAGCAAGTTGCAATAAACCAGCTTTTAATTTATCGGCCTTAAAATTAAAAAAGTTCAAGGCCGATAATCGGACCCTATAATCGGTCTATCTCTAATCACATCTGTCTATCTGTCCACCAGGGCCGCAGGAGACATGGACCTTGTCTTGAACAGTTTGCTGAGCTTTTCCTGAAGACCAAGCCCAATTCGACATTCAAAATGGGACAGGAACAAAACAAGTACTGACACGGCATCCTTTTTCAGAACATATCCATGCTGGTTTGTTGATTTTGACAACGTTGCGCATCCACTTTAGCAACACATTTATTACTGTACACAACTTATATCATGGTAATGAAATGTGTTTTAATATATTTAAGGCAAAAACAAGAGTAGCTTCAGAATTGACGTTTGGATGTATTAGAAATTAGAGTCTATGATCTGCGGTGATTAAATGTCTTTTTAAACATTTGAATGATAATGCTTTTGTGAATGTATTTGCTGCAAAATAAGTCAACTCTGACTCACACACAATGCCAAATGTTAGCATGAGTTACCTTTTGCTCAGCCACAGCTTGGAATGCAGACTGACCAATCACATTATTTTTCATTTTTGGGATATAGTTTTAGTACGTGGTGTAGCCGTGTGAAACCCTAAAAAATCAACAATCACACAGTTTATTTTCTGTTCCAAAATAAGCAGTGTAAAAGTGTCATTTGTAAAGTAATTGTTTTCTGTTGGTAGCTCCTTTACAAAAATGCAAATGTTATACTTAGGTTCCATCAAGTTGACAAGGCCACCTATGTGCTCCTGGTTGTAATTTTTGCTGTTTTTTGCTTTTGAATGATTGTAATAGAGAGCTAGTTACCGGTAATCTGCTTTACAGAAACGTTGTGCATTAGCGTCTATCTTTGACATCATGTTTTGCATCATTCCCTTGTGCCACTTGAATATGATTCATGCAACCTTCAAACAATGAAACCATTATGCCTGCGGCTATTGAAAATATACTTGAAACAAACATGATGGCATTTCTTTTGGACAGTGGACAACATGGCACTATGTTGACAGAGACAACTATTTAGCAGCAAAACGTACGATAAACATCGGTCTATTGAGCACACCACTATATAAAAGCTTCACCCACTAAATAAATGTAAATATCTGAACTTTGGTTTCTAAGCCGCACACAAGTAGACCTAAACCAGCTGAACTCCAGTACATCTAGTTGTATACACGGACCAAATAATATATGTCTGTGGGTATTTTGTGATGTTCTGTTTGTATGTGTTACTGCCATGTTTAACAACATCTGTCGGATGAGTTAAAATTACACCAATAGCGATGCTAATTACAGCTAGCCCGTCTTGGCACCTCCCATTTTATGTTAGCATTAAGATAGCGGACTTACCGTTCATGTTAGGATAATGATGATAGCACTGATGAAGTGTTGAAAGTGGTACTTTGAATGAACATTTATGGCAAATAAACAGCTATAAGCAAGAACATTGTGTCTCTTATTTGGAGAACTGCTAGCGATCTGCTGAACTAAAGTGCATGTTCAGGGAGGGCAAAATGAAAACAAATACAACAAAACCTGCCAACCTCAATGAAATGAAAAAACAAGTGGAAAACAGCATTAAGTTACAGAAGTGAAAATAACTGCAACAAAATACGAACAAGAAAAATACTTTTAGGCATGATGAGGCTATTTGAGCAGAATACTGATCCAAATGATTTAGTGTGCAGATTTGATTTGAAAATAAAAAAAACATGAACAGTTAACACCTCATCGTATATGGAGTAAGATCACTGTCAAAAAGGCATATCCGTGATTTAAAGATTCATATCTATAATAGTAAAAGGCATATCCGTGATTAAAGATTCTTATCCGTAATAGTAATAATTTGTGAGTAGAAATCAAAATTGTGAGGGTTAGACTTCTTTCCTTGAGAGTATGAATCAAAATTGTGAGGGTTTGAATTCTTTTCTTGTGAGTACGAATAAAAACTGTGAGTGCCATTGTTTTGTGAATACAACTCTCGCTTCTATGACTACGACTCTTCACTACGCACGAATTGCCAATTTTCGACGAATCACTTTTTTTGAGGACGAATCTGCACACAGGCAGGTCCGAAGGGGAGCTAATCGATCCGCGATTCCTCTCGCGGGGAGAGGAATCGCGGATCGATTAGCTCCCCTTCGGACCTGCCTGTGTGCAGATTCGTCCTCAAAAAAAGTGATTCGTCGAAAATTGGCAATTCGTGCGTAGTGAAGAGTCGTAGTCATAGAAGCATGCGTAGAGAAGAAAACAAAGATGGCGAACGCGAGCGGATCGGACGGTGCTTCCAGCGGCTCAGGAGACGCGTCTTCACAGCAGGTAAAGTCAGCAACGTGTATATCCAATTTATTGATATGTATTTCATAACGTCGTTCTGTCTCAAATAATAGTTTTGGACTCAGGCTTACAGCGATAGATTGCAATCTAATGTTGCGTTTCACTGTTAACTTGACTAATGTAGCTCTGTTTTCAACGTTTCTATGTACCCACAATTTATCACGTCGACAAAAATGTATTGTATACTGTTAATAGCTCTTGCTAATTTGGTAGTGTAATATCTTTGGATATTAATAAATATATGCACACACGTCAGCTTCATCGGAGTTGGCTTCAATGCAGGTGACTTAACATTAAAACAGGGCTGACTGGGAGTTCACTCTACGTCTCCTCGGTAACTCTGGCATAGCCAAACCACCAGCAGCCTTTATTGGTACCTAGTTATAGTTATACCTATAACATCTAGTATGCATAGTAAGAGCAAATTATGAATCCCCCCCAATGGCGCAAACTTGTGATTGTGTATTCCTAGAAAAATATATGAAATGTCACTGTGTGTTTTATATGCATCAAATTATAGTTTGTCAGTACACTGAAAAAAAACGTTGAATTTACTCAATTTTATTTTGACAAGTGGTTGCATGATATAAAACCATCTGAATCCTATTAACAATGATCTCTTTTTCTTTTGTAGTTTCTTCATTCTGAGCAAATCAGCCCAGCTGCAGCACTTTGTAAACCACCCCCGAAGTCCACTGCAGTATCATCAGCATACCTACCTGTTCAGCATACCCCATTACGTTTTTTCCTGAAATAATTTTAATAGACCCATTGTAAATGTTGTGGATGTAACAACTTACTCCAGCCCAGATTCAAGTGTCAAATAGGGCTGTCACAAACGATTATTTTGCTAGTCGACTATTCACCAACAGGAGTTGTGATTAGTTGACTAATCGGATCATATGTAAATTGCGGCATAATCGCACCAGCAAGCTGCTGCTCTTTTCTATGACTATCAGTAGCTTACAGCTAGAATTATTTAAGGTATTGTACAAAACAATAAAGACAAGATGATAGTACATGTCATGTCATGTCATCTTCCAAACCGCTTATCCCATATAGGGTCGCGGGGAGTTGCTGGAGCCTATCCCAGCCGTCAATGGGCGAAGGCAGACTACACCCCGAACTGGTCGCCAGCCAGTCGCAGGGCACAATGATAGTACATTCAACTTGTAATAAACTGTGCAGGTTGTACCAGCATCCCTGACTTGGTTTTAGTGGAGTACCAGTAATTGAAATTGAATTGTGGCCGTAAATATTTTATTGCTGAATATTTAGTGCCTTTTAAAATGGAACTACAAGATGACAACTAGATGAATCGTTACATCACTAGAAAATGTCAACAAAATGACTTCCATTATTATTCCAAATCATTTGTGGTATACCATATTGATATATTTACACAATGTCCTTGTCACCGTAGTAGCGCAATTTCAACCCAGTTTGAGAACACATTAATTAGCATTAGGAAATATTAGTATAGTCCTATTTTGTTCAATCGAATAATAAAATCCCACCTAAAGGATACTGTGCTTGGATGTGTGACTTGTATAAAACACACTAAGTAGCATTTCCTTCTGAATTACGGTTTATACAAGTCACATCGACATCGATATGCAGCAAAGCGATGTTCCACAATCTATACCATCCTTCCCCCCTGAAGAGACGTGGCAAGGCCCACGACTCTTAATTGCTACCCACGTAAACAGGCCTTATGGAAGGATGGGGTCACCTTCTTTACTACATATGATTCAACAATTCCTATTACCCCGTTATTTTCCCAAAAGGTTCACTCACTATTTTGCATGTCTGTCAGTATTGCGTCGTCGAGTGGCGTGTTATCATCTGGTATTTGGTCTACTGAAAGTACGCCATAAATGCCAACAGATGTTCCTTCCGTGTGTGTGTGTGTGTGTTTTGTCTTATTACTGTTTGAGAAAAATGTAACCTTCTCTTGCTACCCCATTTGCGTACATGTTGTCTAAGCGTTATTCCATCATGAAAAGTACTTGCCATGTCTTTCACGTGTACACATTGTCTAAGCGTTATCTTATTATGAAAAGTACTTCCCGTTATATTAATGCATTATCGCTGTCTATTTTTTGCTGTCCCATTAATTATTCCCACCAATACAGCACTTCGAGGGTGGTAAGCACCAAGATTCTCAGATCAATGTGAACCATCACTCCTATTTTGTCCACAATTTGGTCAACAAAACGGGTATCACCATCATTGTACGTTTATTAGAAATGCCATATCTGGGGATGATATCCCTGCAAAGTGCTTTTGCCACCGTCAACACGTCTGAATGTTTGGTATAGGGAATAGTTCTAGCCATTTTGAAAAAACATCTATGATGACCAAACAAAAGTTTTACCCTTACGTCGGTATAATTAAAAAAATAATAATAATAATAAATAAACATATGAATAAGATGAAATGGATAATGTGGTAAAGTGTTACTTGGTCTCAAGTTACCTAGTATACTGTGTCTTGCACATGACAAGCATGCCCTACAGAAAGTATTGGAATCAGAATCAAAGTCATAAGCCGTATAATGTTGACTCATTAGGATCATTCAACTCAGCAGCCCATTCGTATGGATATTTAGGTAAAATAAGTAATCTGTTTGGCCATACATAGATGTCACCTGTTAATGTCGCACCAGTGTTTTATGTTATCTTATTTATTTATTATTTTTTTAGTCAAAGTTCTTGTTCTGCTTCAGGACTTTTTTGTTGCATGCCATTTAATATGCCCTTGTGTAAATTCGTATGTCTTTCACTGCTAACACATGCGTTTATCCTGTATCTGTAGCTGTCTTAACTGCAAATGCGTTCCCATGGGACACACTGTCTGTGCCTGATGTGTGTGTTGCACACTTGCAGATGGCCAGAGTGTGTGTGCCGGCTGTATTGCATCTAAAAGCTTTGATAAGAGTTCTGCACGCATAACTGGCTTGCCTGTTGATGATACCATGCCTCTAATTCTTCCAATGCCATGCAAAGGTTATTGCCATTGTGGCAAACGCGAGAACTGGAGTTATTTCTGCCAACTCCTGCACTGTAAAAATCAAGGAGTTCTTTATTATAAAAAAATATATATGGAAACTCGTTGCCTTAGAAATGATAAGTAAACGTAACTTGAACTCTTTACGTGTAAACAAGCTATCAATAGTGAGTGCACAGTACTACCACGGCGGCACGGTGGACGACTGGTTAGCACGTCCGCCTCACAGTTCAGAGGTCGTGGGTTCGATCCCGGCTCCGGCCTCCCTGTGTGGAGTTTGCATGTTCTCCCCGTGCCTGCGTGGGTTTTCTCCGGGCACTCCGGTTTCCTCCCACATTCCAAAAACATGCATGGTAAGTTGATTGGATACTCTAAATTGGCCCTAGGTGTGATTGTGAGTGCGGATGTTTGTCTCTGTGCCCTGCGATTGGCTGGCAACCAGTTCAGGGTGTCCCCCGCCTACTGCCCAAAGACAGCTGGGATAGGCTCCAGCACGCCCCGCGACCCTTGTGAGGAGAAGCGGTACAGATAATGGATGGATGGATGGACAGTACTACCACCAGCTTAATTATTTTGAGTTTATAGTGCTAAATGGCTACAAGGGCTAACACTTGTATAGCACGCATCTACCTTTGGTAATCAAAGTGCTTCACACAGTGTACTTCATTTACTTCCTGATAATGAATGGATGGATGGATTTTATATTTAAAAACTGGTATGCCAACAAGGATATATCAGCTATTGCATGCAATACATGTTCTTGTACCAGGAAAACAATACAAAATGTGAAGTTCCGATGGGATGAATAGCATTTCACCTTAAAAAAAATCCAGAAGTTCGAAATATTTAATTTGTTTAAGACATGTAAACTCAAGACAACTGAGTAAATTAATTTATTCGTCAGGAATTACTAACAACTTAATTAAAATGACTGTTTAGAACAAATTATCAAATAGTGAGTTAGTCCAACACAATACTTCTGAGTAATATGAATGTTTGTGTTTACAGTGTGGCAATCATGTCTTCCTCCATCCTCAGGAAGTAGTAACAATGTGGCTGGGTTTAACATCGTGCGTCTCTTTGGTTAGACGTTGTCTCAATACATACAAGGTAAATGTCTCGCTAGTGATAAAAAGATCATGGTCCTTTGTTAAAACAATGCAGAGACTGCACGTGGCACTCTCAAAATCAGGGAATGAAAAAAAACTGTGGTTGCACTTAAAAAAAACAACAACTGGAAACTGAGGCACCCATCCATTGCTGCACTTGTTTGTACAGCAATGGATGTTGCAATAACTGCTCTTCCACAGTGCGGCAATGCACCATCCAATTCGAAAGAACAAATATGCCATTAGTTTCATTTTGTCTCTATAAGATAAGATAAGATAAGAAACTATTACATTTTTTCACCAATGATTCCTGCATAATTTGGAAACCAGATTCAGCAACAATTTGTTAGACCTAAAAAATGACATCATCCACCCGGATGATGTTTTGGAGCCTGGAGAATTGCATTTTGTTTTTGTTTTTTTCTATTCCCCACTACAATTATACTTCCAGCACTAAGATTGCGTCCCAAATATTTGACTTGTTGTTTCTACATTCGTAGTTTATTTTTACTTACTTTGTGCTCTTCTTCAGCCAAATGTTATAATAATGAACAAGAATTGTTCCGCCTTTTCGTAGGGTCAGACAAGAGAGGAGCAGAGGGCCCAGGTGCCCCTCCCTGATGTCTGCGCCGCCGCTCAAGTCACATTATCTTCATTTCTTACTTTTTGCCCATTAAACACTTCTGCTATATGATTGATTCCTGTAACACGGCTACTTTATCTGTAATTAACTTAACCATTAAAAACGTGTTCAGCTATCGATGCGTGTAAATATTGGATCTTATCAGGATCCTGTTTTTCAACAAACTTCCAATCCTTACATTGCATTTTATGATTTAAATTTACTACCTATTTTCCCCAATTGTATAGGAATTTGGTCCAGCTTGCTAACACCTAGGGTGTTCTAAAAACTGGATTTTTATTGTAAGACAGCAATTCAAATTTCCTGTTGTGGTCATTCTCACTACAACCTTTTCAGGTAGAGAATTCTTGCTTCTGCATCCACACCAGTCTGCTGTTCATTATCCTACTACATTATATCGAATAAAATACCTTGTGGTATTTTAATTCACAATCATTCTGTTCACTTACACACTTCACACAGGGTTTCACAACTGATTTGCACAAACATACACACGCCCAGAATTCAAGTGTACATAGCCCTTCGCCATTCTTTATTATTATTATTATTATTGTTATTTTCTTTCTTAAGCTGGCCAGCAAAGTCATATTTTGTTATCCAAAGGTTTAAGTGTTGTATTTTGGAAGGACAATGTCCAATCTTTGCATGCGAGGTTTTGTTTAGGATCACTTTTATCACCGATTTTACTGTTAGTTTTCCCCCATTCTTTTGATGGAGAGTCAGTTTTATGACACTTAGGGTGTCCTACACTGACTTTTACCTTAAAACAGGGTGACAATCAACACAGTGTGTGGCAATCCTCAAGCTTCTACCACAAGTGGCGGAGGATTCTTGCCTATTGCGTCCATACAAAGTTGTCACTTACAATCCTGTTTACATTCATTCACACAGTTTACACAGTCACACTTTTAGCAGCGTTTTTCACGGAGTTTAAGTACGTACAGGACACCGTCGCCCTTACAGTTTTATAGACTTATTCTGTCTTCTACCTTGACATTGACTAGTATTCTCAAGTCTTACACAGTTTTATAGACTTACTCTGTCTCACAGTTATATAGACTAACTCTGTTTTACAGTTTTATAGACTCACTCTGTCTTACCACTTGACCAGGGACTAGTATTGTCAAGGTTTTTTTACCAGCGCGCAATTCACTCATCCACGAGTGTCGTGAGTTTCCTACTCACCCAGAGATGTCTTCATTCCTCCGACTTCCCGTCAGCCTTTAGTTCCCAGAAGTGGAGCCAAAGACCAGTCCCACAAAGGGTCTTAGAGCCGTGGCCACGGACTTTACCTGGAGGTTGACTCGACAGCTGGAAACCTTCCGGCATATAGGGATCCGGCTCGAAGGACCAATTAATCAATCAATCAATCAAATTTATTTATATAGCACTTTTCATACAAAAAGAATGCAACTCAAAGTGCTGTCCAGTAAAAATGTCCAAAACACAACATAAACAACATAAAAAGGAAGACCCGCTCCCGCCCTTCCTCCCAACAAACCCAAAGATATACATCCAGCCAGTACATCAGCACTCGCACCGACACACACACACACCCCACATATACACACAAAGCACACAACCGTATAAGCTTTGTTAAAAAAGACATGACAAGGCAACGAGGAACCATATGGGAAAGGGTACCCAAGGGGGGCTCGTTCACGCTGAGGGGAATGACAGGTCACGGGCCACAGGGAGTGCCACCATCTCAGAGACCTCCAGCCCGGATCAGCCGGGTGGACCCCACACAAGGTGTAGGGGCCCCCGGCCACCCGGACCCAAGGAGCCCCTGCAATGACGGCCCCTGCGGGAAGGGCAGCCACCCCCCCAACGCGGAGGGCCCCCCATGAGGAAACACTGGCGCTAAAAGCTAACAACAACAGTAATATACTTGAAGAACTAAAATCAGTAAACTAAGAAAAAGATAAATTACTTAAAATTAGGTAAAAGCCAAACCAAAAAGGTCAGGTTCACACCAAGTGAGACATTAGTAAACAATGCACACAATGAGGAGAGAAGACACTCGACAACAATATTGTCTTTTTACTTGCAAGGAGAGCACAGGGAAGTGTACGATTACAGTTCCTAAAACCCTCTGCCCGACTCCCGCGCCTCCTGAGTCCCTGATTACAAAGGTGTTCCAGCTCTAAGGGAAAGGGGAGCGAAAGCAGCTGGAACACTATGAACTTGTTTTGTCTAAGTGTGTGTGTGTGTGTGTGTGTGTGTGTGAGGGGGTGTTTGTGTGTGGGTGTGTGTGTGTGTGTGTGTGTGTGTGTGTGTGTGTGTGTGTGTGTGTGTGTGTGTGTGACCCATTAGCATACAAATGTGGAAGCAAAGCACATCAAGCAAGTTGGGCGTAGATTTGGAAAAAGCTAAAGCTAAACCCACAAGCTAATAAAGCTAACAGGCCTTGTCCACAAGAATCCAACACATGAATAATAAAATACATTATTATTCTTACAAGTACTCATGATTTTGTCAAGTATTTTAATATCTATGTTGTCATTTTCTCGTGGCTCTGTTTCAATCCCCACGTTGTCATTGACATCGTCCCCCAAGTCAGGCGGTTCATCTGAGGGCATGTGTTCATCGTCGATCTAGATTGTCATCAGTGTTTGCCTCCATCTCCAACTCTGCTGTTTTTTCAGCCCACTCCGTCTGGATCTCAGCCATCACCAGTGACTTGCAGTTACACTTCAAGTCAGCATGCAGGGTCAGAGTTGTGCCCATCACCATAGAGATCATCCTGGACATGACATTTCTGAAAATATAATTACATAAAAATATTTATCAGGCAAAGTATACTGTTTGAGATGATGGTAACTTCGATATGTAATCAAAATAAATTATTCAACTAAATGATAAATGTGGCTCTGAATTAAAAATGTATATTGTTAGCTGCATATCGGCGCTGCCATGTTAAAAACACTTACCTCCATTTTTTTTCAATTTTATTATTTTTACGTGAATGGTGTTTCCGCTTTACAGATATCGCATTAACATGAAAATTAAAAACATTTAAAAAATTGGACAAGTGTTTTTCACAGGACAGAGATGATGATGATATGCTGTATGTTGAAAAGAAAATGAATTAGTGTTACCCTCGTCTTTTTGATTGAATCAATACTGCTAACTGTTCTTCAGGCATGACATGAGCCATCTTGTTGCTACTACTATAACTAATATTTTCAATTAAAATGTGCACAACCTTGTTGGCTTGTGCATGAAACCTTCAAAATAAATATCCTGACAGTCAATAATATTTTAGCAGCACAGCATTGTAAACTGGGATTTTTGGAGTGTAACTCAAAATCCGTTAAATACTTGGTTAACGTGTACTGATATATAATGATTTGCTCTTTTTGTTCATATACAACCAATAATTTGTTAGAATATAAAATACAATACAATTTTATAAAATATTTATAAAACCTCACTACCCTTTCGTGTCACTACATTTCTATTAAAGATAGCTCAAAGACAATCGGACACAGTGACATGTCTACAAAGTAGAAACAAATTATGAGACATTTTGTTTTTTTCTTTGACGCTAACACACTATAAAGTCCTTGTTTTTGGGAGTTCTGTGAGACTACTTAAATTAATAAAATGGAGCGCCCAATTTAGCAAAAGCTATTAACAGTATCCATACAATACATTTTTGTTGACGTGATAAATTGTGGGTACATCGACACGTTGAAAACACAGCTACATTAGCCAAGTACTAATGCTAACAGTGAAACTCATCATTAGATTGCAATCTATCGCCGTAAGCCAGAGTCCAAAGCTATTATTTGAGACAGAATGATGTTATGAAATACATATTAATAAATTGGATATACATGTTGCTGACTTTACCTGCTGTGAAGACGCGTCTCCTGAGCCGCTGGAAGCGCCATCCGATCCGCTCACGTTCTCCATCTTTGTTTTCTTCATGCGCGGGGAGAGGAACCGCGGATCGATTAGCTCCCCTTCGGACCTGCCTGTGTTCTGTGTGACGTCATCCTAATTTGCATTTTGTGCAGATTCGTCCTCAAAAAAGTGATTTGTCGTAAATTGGCAATTCGTGCGTAGTGAAGATCGTAGTCGTAGAAACAAGAGTTGTATTCACAAAACAATGGCACTCACAGTTTTTATTCGTACTCACAAGAAAAGAAGTCAAACCCTCACAATTTTGATTCGCACTCTCAAGAAAAGAAGTCCAACCCTCACAATTTTGATTTGTACTCACAAATTATTACTATTACGGATACGAATCTTTAAATCACGGATATGCCTTTTTGACAGCGATCTTACTCCATAATCATAGAGCACACTGATGAATTCATGAGCATTAAACACAATTTACTAATTTGAAGAGAAGCGAAAAATAGACAGGTGCACACTTGTTTAAAGCGGAAGTCAACCCAAACAACAGTTTAGCAGCAAAATGCACTCGTTTTTAGCCATCTCTGGGGGTGGCCATTTTGTCTTCTGGCAACTGAAAATGACATCACAACGACCAATCACGGCTGACCTGTTCTCTGAATCTGAGCCGGTAGCACGTCCGCCTCACAGTTCAGAGGTCGTGGGTTCGATCCCGGCCCCGGCTTCCCTGTGTGGAGTTTGCATGTTCTCCCCGTGCCTGCGTGGGTTTTTTCCGGGTACTTCGGTTTCCTCCCACATTCCAAAAACATGCATGGTAAGTTGATTGGACTCTCTGAATTGCCCCTAGTTGTGATTGTGAGTGCGGATGTTTGTCTTTGTGTGCCCTGCGATTGGCTGGCAACCAATTCAGGGTGTCCCCCGCCTACTGCCCGAAGACAGCTGGGATAGGCTCCAGCACGCCCCGCGACCCTTGTGAGGATAAGCGGTATAGATAATGGATGGATGGAACTCATTGCGCGTTAGTTTTATCTTTCAAGAAGGCATCCAACATGTAAATAATTATAATCAAGACTCACACAAATCGATTGAATTTTCTCGCCAGTTTTCTTTACCATCTCTGAAGTTCAGGAATCATACAATAAGCAGATCTGGGCAGCTTTTCCATCCTCACGAATGCTCACACCCGAGAAGGGCCAGGGCAGAAAAGGGGCGTGGTCTAACATGCAGCCCTCACATTTATACTGTCTTCAAAATCTAAACATAATGTGGGTTGGTCTCCTCCCTGGCTGGCCCTGCCTATGGGGCTGATCTTCACCAGCTGGTCCCGTGCTCAGATCAGGGCACGCTGACTTTGAACTGATTATGCGACGTGTAATTCCCAATTTGGTTTTGGGTAACCTGTTAGCTAATATAAAGCCATTCTTAAAGATTCAGATCCTTCAGTACTTTAAGTGTCGAACTTTTGTGCTCATTTCAACAGTAGACAAACTTGGGATGGGTGAGTACCGATACCAGTTATCAGATCGGTGCAATGCCAGCCTTATTTTACAGTATCGGCATTCATGGAAACTGCAGATACCGGTCACCGATACTCGAGGCAAACAAAATCTGACACTAAGTCCTCTTAAGCAGTATTTGGCGCTACACGATGGCAGTTTGACACATCAGCGAATCATAATCGGATTCGGAAAGAAAGGTCTTTGTTCACAATATCTTGTCTGTGTTAATTGAAATTTTATATATCAAAAGTATTAGAGGTATTGGTACTCGATGTCAGTCAGTACTCGAAAGTGAATACCCTGACTGTCATCAGTCTGAAAAAAAGTGGTATTGAACATCCCTACAATAAACAGAGAAGAAGAAAAGATTGCAGATCAGAGTTTTAGGACATTTTGGCAGAGATTTCAAAATAAATCAGTGCCATTGAATTGGGCAGACGTGACTGCACAGTAATATAGGCTGTCCATTGAATGAGAGCATATTGCTGTGTCAACCAACTGCTGCTCGACATTGTTTCCATCAGCCAAAGAGACCACAATTACATCACAGGTGTATATGATGATTACTGTATTAGCTTCAAGAATCCTCAAATGTTGTCATTAAAAAAAAAAGACAACTTTACATGGTACATCACAAAAAAGTCAGAACAATTCTGAACGCGTCACTAAAATCTATTCAATCAGTCTCTTGTCAGGGAAACCACACAGGAAACGGCAGAAGCTGCTGACATGTCTGATCAATGAGGCAATGTTAATAATGTGAACATTGGAGCATAACATTGCTTACATGTCTGATCAATGAGGCAATGTTAATAATGTGAACATTGGAGCATAACATTGACCACGCAGCTTCCAAGTCAGCGCACCTCATGCACTCTGTTTTTTTTTTTTTTTTGTTGTTTTTGTTTTTGGAGTCCTGACCTCCATGCTGATGTCACGCAACAGTAGCCTGTGTATGTGATCTAGCCACTCAGCTTTGACAAACACATGGAAAAAGTGGAAGGGGAGCAAATTTACATGGAATGGAGCCCCTTTTTTAAATAGAATTTTTACATACCTGCAATCAAGTGATGAATTCACAATGATAATCTCTTGCTTTACTGAAGTTAAAATTGTCCGTGGAACTCAAGATTTCCTATGCTGACTTTTCATTGTACCTGTCCACTAATCTGTCTTTTAATGTAATAACCAAAACATAATAATTTGGCTATAAAGAGAAACAATTGGAGAACCATGCTTTTCATTGGACAGCCACAATATGAGTGTTTGTGTGTTGTATGTGTTCCAACATTCCAAAATTATGAGGCCTTAAATATTGCTCAAGGAAAATTTCTTGTGATTTTTGGCATTTCATCTGTCCAATAAAAAAGCATGTATTTCAACTTTTTTTAATTTGAAAAAAACACCCAAAAAAAGACAAATTTGTTGACACATGCTTTGTATTGGATATGTAGTATGAAAAGCCATCTACAGATAAAGTTGATTGACTGATTGATTGATATCAAATCAGTGACTATTTGTGAAATAGTCTTGCATCAATGTTTTGCATCAAGCACCCTTATTGAAAATACGTTTGGATGATTTATAATTAGTGTACATTGCAGAAATGAAGAAAAAAAAGAAAAATGGTAAAACATGCCTACATAGACAGACACAAAACATTCTGACACACACTTAAAAAAAATGGGATTCATTCTAGTGAAGTACAAGACAAACGTGAAATTAAGCGGAACAAATCAAATGGCAAAATCATGGCAGCTGAAAAAAGAAAAGCATGCTGAAGTCTCTACTGCAGCTTCACTCCTAGCAAAAAAAAAAAAAAAAGAAAAAACAAATGAAAGGAAAGAAGGTGACTTGGTCGAAAGCCTTCATCTTTGTCCTGTAGTCCAAAAGGAGGGAGGAGACCCAGTTCTGCTGTCAGAACCAGAATTAAAACGGAAAGAGGTGGTTGACGATCAGCCCGTCGTTCTTCTTATAGGGCCTGCGTTTTGAGCTCCACGGGCTCTCCTCTGGTCTCCTGCGGGCCCTCGGCCTCCGGGGGCCGAGTTCCCTTCAGTGTGGCGAGCCTCTCGGAGAGGCTGCGCATTCGCGGGAAGAGCATGAAGTCATACAGCAGAGCGCCGATCGTGCCGCCGATCAAAGGCCCCACCCAGTACACCTGCCGGGAACGTCAAAAAGAGTTTGTGTTTATGCTCTGGAGCATGTCGGTCATTTGGACCTTCCCTGAAATCATTGCCACAAAATTGCATACAGCTGCTCAGGTGGTAAAAGAAATTGGGGGAGCTCCGGGCCAAGTGCAGGATGCTTCAAATTTGCTCGCAATCGGACTAAATCTTGGTTGGACTTTGAAAGACCCTTGGAAATGAACCCAGAATGCCCGCAGGTCATCCTGCGCCTTTTTTTTTTTTTAACAGGATGGCTTCTTGACACTTTTTGTGGGTCTGCTCATGACAGACACGACTAGCAAATTCTATCTTGCAAAGGGAGACTGCTGATTTTTTAAAACCAAAATACAAAGGAGCTCTTCAAGACGGGCAAGTTAGTCTTTGAAAGCCCAGTGGAAATAAGCCTAAAATGGCCGCTTCAAACCAAAAATGTCTTTTCATGCATGTTGGATCAAAACAGGTCAGAAAATGGGCACTTGATCACAGTCTGTTCTCCATTAATGCCTTGTTTTCTTGAAATCGGGGCAATATTTGTTTCTCTTCATGGCGGACTAACGAAATCAGGAAGTACTGTGTTCTCATTTGATTGAAATCATATTTTTAAAATGATACTTCAAAATGGGTGAAAACCGTTTTGTGTGCAACTAAGTAAACTTTCTGGTATGAATCACATATTACGGAATTTTTGTGTTCAGTGTTTCCATTGGGCATTTAATTAACTGTTTTAATTCAACCAAGAGTTTGACATTTTGGTCATGATGGCGAGCATCAGTTGAATGTGAGAGGGTGGTAATCTGATAATTAACATTTTGTTTACTTCTGAACAATTTGTCTAAAATGTTGACTACATTCCTGCAAGGATATCATGTCAGGAATCCCCCACTAACTAGTTGTTGCTGGCTAGTATGGGGCCCAGAGATGAGAGCAATGGCTGATATTGGTTGATATCAAAGACAACCTGAAAGTCCAAGCCCATCAATATCATTAATTTGGAAAATATAATGTAATGCTGTGAAGTGTGTAATGTGATCTTACCCAATGATTGACAAAATTCCTGACCAGGACAGCTGGAGCAAAAGACCTTGCCGGGTTCATCCCTGCTCCAGTATAGTAAATCTAATTGGGAAAACAAAGACTTGATGTTCTTGAACTCTGACACAGGATTAAATGCGAGGGTCCTCAAAGTCTCACCCCGAGAAGATGTCCCGTCAGCACGGAGAAACCGATAGCCAGTGCAGCGGATCCCAAGCGTCCGTTGCGACGCTCATCTGTCACGGCAAATATGCAGACCACCAGCTGCAGGGTGAGGAAGACCTCAATGGTGGTGGCCATGCCCAGACTGATGCCTGGCTGCAGCTGCCAGGGAAATGAGGGGAGAAATCACCTTCACCACATCTGTTTGTCACCCTCAAGTTTCAAAATAGTACAGCTAATTACTACAGTACAGACACAATATTGGAATTTATTTTTATTCATGACGTTTTTTTGTTTACTCCTTTACTGCCATTGACGACTATAGACGTCAAAGAGCCCTTTCAACCCATTGTGGCCAGGAGAGCATAACTGCATTTCTACCTTTTACAGCCGGGAGAGCGTATGTGTCATTTTCTTTTTTTTTTTTAATCCAATTCTCTGTCTCTTAGCCAATGAAATGCATCCAAATGTACACATGACAGTGTCGTGAGCCCTAGGAGAAGGTCCTGAATTTTTTCGAGCAGTAATGGCGGACTCAGACTATCGCGGGGGCTCTGAAATAAGTGACGGTAGTGATATAGAGGCCACGCTTGTGGACTTTGAACCAGTGGAACCAGTCGAACATGATATATGGTTAAGATATATGTTTGTAGACAATGACGATATCGACGGCTTTGTCACAAATTAGAGAATTTAAAAATTTTTTTAAATAGTCCTTTTCTTGCACTGACTTTATTTTTACATTTTTGATTGAAACTAAAATAATAATAAACTCAGGCCTGTGTAAAAGCCACATATGTAAGCTGTCAAACACTTTTGGAATGTTTCTTCTGATACAGGGGCTGAGATATCAATTATTTTGTAGGTGTTGAATTTCCGGGTAAACATCAGGTTTTAAAGGGTGACTCTACAGTCACCCTTTGGCTTTAGGGAGATGTTGAGCCGGGCACTTTTGGGCTTAATGGGTTAACTGGGCTGGCAGTGAATGATTTAACAAACAAATTTCCTATTTAAGAAAAAAAAAATGGGAGATACATTCTTTTCGTTGGACAGCTCCAACTGCTTTAACAGTTCCAGGTGGTCTTACCGTGTTCAGGACCAAGTTGCCCCTCATGTTAATGGGCGTGACCCCGTAGAGCACAGCGGCGCCAGCCAGGGCTCCCAGACATTGGGCGACTATGTAGAAGACGGCGCGGAACAGTGACATCTGGGAGCCAATCAGGAAGGCGAAGGTCACCGCCGGGTTGATGTGTCCGCCGCTGATGTGGCCAATGGACTGGATGAATGTGGCGGCCGCCAGCCCAAAGCAGAAGGCCACGTGCAGGACGTTGTGGGGTCCCGTCGTCCAGCGCAGGGCGGCCCCCAAGCCAAAGAAGACGAAGAACATGGTGCCGTAGAACTCGGCGAACACCGCTCGCCAGAAGGACACAGACCGAAATTCCCACATGGTGACCCGAAAGTGGACTAAACACAAATTATCAGTCAACAAAACAGACGCACCCCCTCCCTGCACACTAAAACCTCGTTCAAATCTGCCTTTCAACAAGGAAGTCTGACTCAAGCCAAACTTGGGATTTTTTGGGAATGTCGCTCATCGAGAGCTACAGAGTGGAGCGGCGCACCAGTCTGCTTGCAGCAACAGGCCAACGCCAGCGTCGTTAGCAATACACGAAGACACCTACAATGGAAGCACGCGCTGCACACATTCAGCCCCTTTACCAGGCCGGGGGGAACTCGGAGGCCTTTTTATAAGAGCCTCACTGAGCCCAGGGGAGTGGTCAGTACACAATGGTGTCATTGCAAACAGCATCCTTAACCCTTGCCCCACCTGCAACAGCACACACTGCTCTTTGGCTGATGAGAGCAAATGCTCCGTCTAGAAATGAGCCGAAAAGAGGCTGCATTGGGGTCATTTGAAAAGAAATATATGGCTCAGTATAATGTGATGTATTTACAATAGTGTGCAAATGTCCAACATTTCATCGTTACACTTTTTTCCCCACAAAAGACTGCTTTTAAAAATGTTTTTAAATGTCCGATATGGATTTTTTTGAGGCAGATTTCGATATTGGGTAGACTAAAATTCTGATTAATTAAAAATAGAAATATTGAATTAAATAACTTTTTGGATGTCTTAACGCTTACGGGAATAAAGTTATGAATTGAATGCAGAGCATTTGACTGTTTTACAATAATTTCTCCTTTAGTATTTGTTTAACTTTACAACAGAGAGGGAAATCGGCCAAAATAGGCATTTTGAGGGGAAGGCATGTTTGAATGTCATTATCGTTGTAACGTGTTGGGAAAAAAAAACAGTGCCCCCCACACATAATTTTGCACAAACAAATATCTGCATAGATAGGCAGACAGAGAGAAAGAAGGGAAAAAAAGACAAATATATATATTGATATATTGTAGATATTTGTTCAGAAAAACACAAAACTGATGTTAAACAGAGATGTATGAGTAGGAGGAGGAGTCAACCTGTGGAATAACTGAATTGAAAATTGTGTAGATCTTACACTTAAGATCTTTAAATACATGAACAAAAACATGTTTATAAAAAGTTATAAAAGTATATGTATGTATATATGTGTGTGTGTGTTTATATATATATATATGTATACATATATGTATACGTATATATACATATATGTATACATATATATATACGTATATATATACATATATATATACGTATATATATATATATACATATATATACGTATATATATATACATATACATATATATATAAATATACATACGTATATATATATATATATACGTATATATATATATATACATATATACATACATACATATACGTATATACATATATATATATATATATACGTACATATATACATATAGACGTACATATATACATATATACGTATATATATACAGTATATATGTATATATATACATATACAGTATGTACAGTATATACATATACAGTATATACAGTATATACAGTATATATATACATATATACTGTATATATATACGTATATATGTATATATATACACACACATACATAAACCTATAATCTATTCAGAAAACATATATGTATATATACATATATATATGTATATATACATATATATGTATATATACATATATATATATATATGCATATATATATATACCGTATATACATATATGTATACATATACTGTGCATATATACATATATATATATATATATACATATATATGTATATATATATATGCATATACATATATATGCATATATATATATATATATATATATATATATATATACACACATATATATACATATAAATATAAAGTACGCTAAATCACATTTCGGTTCGGTTCGGTTATTGGGAAACTTTGGTTCGGTATATTTTCGGCACAAAAAAAAATATTATTTTTTTTCAATATGTTTATTTTGAAAAGATGATAAGTAAATGGTACATTTTTTAGAAAAAATAAATAAAAGCGAACCATTCAGGTGATATTCTAAGAAATTACACCAGAATAAAAAATATACTAACAATAAAGATCTCTTAGTTTAGTAAATTATTAAGACACTGAAATCTTTAAACACTCAGCAGCAAAAGCCTCGGACACATCTAAGTATTCAAGTTAAAGACAAGTTGTCATTACAGTATATGTATACACTTTTTGTGGTAAAAAAAATACATACAATAACAGTTACACTTATTGCTAGCTATATTAAAACTCTTTTTATAATGAAAAAAAATTTAAAAGTCTATGAAATTGCATACACTTTTTAGGCATTGAAATCTTTGAATGTTCAACAGCATATTGTAACGAATTGGGTTACCTGTGTTGTGGTCGGATTTGTGTGTTGCTGAGTGTTTCCGAGGTTCATGAATGCATCGTACGGCAAGCGAGTAGAGCAGCGTAGAAAGAAGGGCATGAGCAGTTGTACTTGGATTAATAAAAACGTGATAATTAAACTACGTCTGACGGCGTCTTCCTGGAAGACGCTACAATATGATAAATCTCACAATTTAAGTTTGACATTTTGGGCTAAAAAGCCTGCTTGCTTCCTCGTCTAAGAAACATTCACAGTCGGATGATGCTGTGCATGTCAGACGTGCTAGCCGCAACATAGCCGCCAATTTCATGTAGCAATGTCGGAACACAACTTTCGGACTTATCCACGCAACAGGAAAGCCAGAATGTTCCCAAACAGGAGACCGCAGTGTACGCGGGCACCTTCGAGCTCTGGGTCTTTTCTGGCTCTCTCTTTTGTGCCGCCACTCTCATCTCCCGCATGCAACAGTCAGCGTCCGTGCGCAAGCTCGCGCTAATAAGTGGACCGAACCGAACATGCCATACCGAAACGTATTAATACACCCGAGTGTACCGTTACACCCCTAATATACACATACATATATACACACACATATATATATATATATATATATATATATATATACATATATACACATATATATATATATACACATATATATATATATACATATATACCATATTTTCCTATAAGTCGCACCGTTATATAAGCCGCACCCACTATTTTTTAGAACATTTTGGAAAAAATAAGCCGCACCTATGTTGAAAACTTTTATATTTACTACATTTACAGAACGATTATGAACTGTAAATGTACACATATGTACCTGAGCAGATTCTTTCCTAACAGTGCCTTTTAACACTGCAGCAATGTTGCTGATTAAAACGCAACAGAACCAAGAGAAAATAAACAGTACTTATCTTTATTTCACTGCCGACTGCCGCTCCAGTTTGTCAGCTAATGTCCACCAGACTCCACCATCTATTGTTCTACTACATTCTACATATGCACCTGTCTTGTTTTATGTTTATAAAGTCAGCCAATCTAACACACGACGTGCTAAATCAACAATAGCATTTCACATCGAAACAACAGAACAGACGTAACATCAGCCAATCGCATTCATGTGCACCTAATGGACCTCTAGGAAAACATAAAATCAAAGCATTGCAGCACCTAATGCAATAACCTAGTCTATGGCGTCCTCGCCTGTTGAACTCCTCCACCTGCAGTCACATGCAGTTAATGGAAAATGTATTGTATTGATTTGTACTGTCATTCCAGTTAGAGCGCCCCGAGCAGTGGAAGAAAAATCCACAGAATAGCCGGACTATAAACCGCAAGGCTCAAAATCTCGGAAAAAAGTTGCGGTTTATCGTCCGGAAAATACGGTACATATACACACACATACACGTATATATAATTCATATACACACTCAGAGCTCCTGAGCAAGGTAAGGAAGCATAATATTATTTACTTCAAACATGAACTGAGCAGTTTCAAAGTCCACCAGATCGTAGAATTTAAGGATATGTGGTTTTATGAATAGATTATTGGTGGGTGCACAAAAATTTGCAACGTTTATTATCCTGATTGCTCTCTTCTGTAGAATAAGAACAGCATTTGTTATTCATTTGTAAGTGTATCCCCAGACCTCCACACAATAACTCATATACGGGACTAAGAAATAAATGAACAACAGCTTTAAGGAATTCTGGTTAAAAGTGTCTTTTTGACATGATTTACATGCAGCTTGTAGCATAATTCATGGTCAATAATAACACCCAAGATATTATTTGAATGTACTGTTTTCGAACTAAGTATTGATCATGATTCATATTTGATTATTGGTCTGGTGGTATCCAAATAATACAAATGTAGTTTTATTTATATTTAAGGATAACTTATTGATGTCAAACCATCGTTTCAAAGTATTTAATTCCACTTGTACTGTGTTCAAGTGTATATATCATTCTCAGAACAAAGCAGAGTGGTGTCATAAGAAAAAAGTACATATTTGAGTAACTTTGATACCATACAGATATAATGTATATACAAAATAAATAGTATTGGCCCAAGAATTGATCCCTGGGGAACTCTAGGTATTACTTTCATTAGTTCTGATTTGACATCCTTTAACTGCACATACTGTATTGTTTTCTATTTGCTCGTCTGTTAGCCATGATAAAGCTGGTCCTCTAATTCCATATCTTTCCGATTTCCTATTCAGTATAGTATGATCAATCATATCAAAGGCTTTTTAAGGCCAGTGAAGACCTCAACTATATATTGTAATCTATATTATCTACTGCATTTGCTCAATGACATCAATCACTTCCATTGCAGTTGACCTATTAAATTTAAATCCATATTGTTGTCCACTCAATAGATTATGGCTCTCAATGAAGTGATTTAGTCTTGTGGCAAAAAGTTCTTCAATTATTTTTGAGAACTGTGGCAGAAGTGAAATTGGTCTATAATTAACAAAAATATATGCAAATATATGGAAATGGCTTACCTATGTACGCAATAGTATCTTTCACCAGTGACATGTCAATATCCCAGCAATTAGTAGATTTTTTTAACCTCATCTATCAATTCGTTCTCAGTGACTTTGTTCAGAAAAATGGTGTTTGGGTTTCTGGTAATATTATTCACCTCTACCCCATCTCTTTGTAAAGGATCTACAATTTCCTTACCCAAATATTCATTCAATATGTTACCAGTTTCTCTTGATTTATTGTTTTTATAAATGGTTAGGGTACACTGATTTT
>NC_141217.1:1572500-1577500 GCF_054856515.1 Filicampus tigris
CCCCAAATTTCAGCACAATATGTCAGGTGAGGCAACACAAGAGAAGAATACAATACATTAAGAGCTTTCTTGTTTAACAAATCTTTTACTTTGTAGAGAACAGCCACTGATTTAGCCAGTTTACGTTTAGTGTATTGTATTTGTGGCTTCCAACACAGTTTATGATCAATAATTACTCCCCAAAAACTTTATTTCAGTGACTCTATCAATTTCAATACCATTTAAATTTGGTTTTATACCATAGTTAAGGTGCATACCACCAAACACCATAAATTTTGTTTTATTTTCATTTAATGATAACTTATTACAATCAAACCATTTTTAACGCAATCAATTACTTTTCTACATTTTGTATTAGTTGCTCCATGTTATTCCCTGAGCAAAATAAATTTGTATCATCAGCAAAAATGACAAATTTTAATATATTGGAGACAGTGGTAATATCATTTAAGTAAATTAATACCAATCCCTGTGGAAAACCACATGTAACTCTTCCCAGGTGTGATTCAGTATCATTGATTTTTACAGATTGAAACCTATTACTTAAATAACTGCATAACCATTTACATTTTACACCTCTTATGCCATATTGTTCACATTTCTGCAGAGGTAATGAGTGATCAATAGTATCAAATGCTTTACGTAAATCAATAAATACACCCACAGCATATTGTTTTTTATCAATTGCAGTAGCTATGTTTTCTGCAAATTCCATCACTGCTAGAGATGTTGATCGCTTGTTTCTGAAGCCATACTGGTGGTCATTTAGTAACTCATATTTTTCAACAAAGGCATCTGGTCTTTCTACATAAAGTATTTTAGAAAACTGAGGTAACAAAGAAACAGGTCTGTAATTTGACACAATATGCTTATCACCAATTTTATAAATTGGAATCAGTTTTGCTATTTTCATTTTATCAGAAAAAATACCTGTTGAAAAAGATTTGTTACAAATATAGGTAAATGGTTCAATCACACAATCACTTCTTTTATAAGTGTCATGTCAACATTGTTAGTGTCAGTTGATTTTTTGTTCTTAAACTTTCTAACAACTTCAAGCACATCACTCGAACAGACTCCTCCAAACATAGAATTACAATTATTAAAAACACAATCAAACTTTGTAACTTCTTTCGGCAAGTCAATCGAACATGCCAAACTCTGACCTATATTGACAAAAAAAAAATCATTAAATCCAGTAACAATCTCCACTTTATCATCAATGATAGAATTGTCTTTTTTAACAATATTAGTTGGACAATTTCTATTATGGCGATTTTTAATTAGCTAATTAAGAACACTCCAAGTAGCCTTGATGTTTTTTTTATACCTTTGCAGTAACTGGTCATAATCTCTCTTTTGTTGTCTCAAAATAGATATTAATCTATTTTTATATTTCTTATACTTGTCTTCCTTTTCCTTTGTTCGATATTTAATAAGGGCGGCACGGTGGTCGACTGGTTAGCACGTCCGCCTCACAGTTCAGAGGTTGTGGGTTCGATCCCGGCTCCGGCCTCCCTGTGTGGAGTTTGCATGTTCTCCCCGTCCCTGCGTGGGTTTTCTCCGGGTACTCCGGTTTCCTCCCACATTCCAAAAACATGCATGGTAAGTTGATTGGATACTCTAAATTGCCCCTAGGTGTGATTGTGAGTGGTATGTTTGTCTCTGTGTGCCCTGCGATTGGCTGGCAACCAATTCAGGGTGTCCCCCGCCTACTGCCCGAAGACAGCTGGGATAGGCTCCAGCACGCCCCGCGACCCTTGTGAGGATAAGCGGTACAGATAATGGATGGATGGATATTTAATAAATTCCCTATATAGCCTATTTTTCTTTTTTCAAACCTTTTGTTAACCATGGTTTCCCCTTTTTCATAGACTTTTTTTCTCCATTCTTTGAAAGGACAATGTCTGTCATACATTGTAACAAATGTTTCCAAAAATGCATTGTATGAATCATTAGTGTCCTCAACATAAACTTCTTGCCAATCAAGATTTATAAGGATGATTTTACTCTGCTTAACTTATAAGTCTGTTTTTCCATTTTTTACATTAATTTATCATCCATTTCTAACAAAGCAAAACCTGGTAAATGGTCACTTACATCAGTCACTAATAATCCACTTTGTATCTTCCCATCAGTTACATTTACAAAAATATTATCAATCAAAGTTGCACTTTCCTTAGTTATTCTGCTAGGCTTTAAAATTAATGGATAAAAACTCAAACTAAACATAGTATTAATAAATTCTGCAGTCTTTGTATGATTACTAGATTTCAACAAATCAATATTGAAGTCACCACAAACAAAAATCACCTTGTCATTGTGTTTTTCATATAATTCAGAAATCCTCATATTAAATTGATCAATGCAGGACCCAGGTGTTCTATAAACACCACTAATTATATTTTTTGCTCTTTTAGTCATAATTTCAATAGTAACACATCCCATTAAATTGTCAAAAACAGTTGTCATACCACCAATAATTCTGCATTTAAACTCAGACATCGCAAACAAAGCAACACCCCCACCCCTTTTTTTAATCCTGTTTTGCACAAATATTTCATAGCCATCTAATCCATCCTACAATTCTTTATCATCACTCAGCCAAGTCTCTGAAACTGCAATTACATTAAATTTTTGCTGAAATTGCTGAAGATAATCTTTTATTTTTGAAAAGTTACTATAAAGACTCCTGCTGTTAATATGGATAATTGAGAAGCCCTTTGTTTCAAAACTGAAATTTCCCTCTGAATAATACCCACAATTCAAATTAATATTCTGATAGAAGTGGGTCTCTGGATCAATGTCATGTTCTACTTTGTAAAACTTAAGTTCTTGAAAACCGAAAAGATGTGACATCTGTATGATCACACATTTTCTTTTTAGCTAATTTAAAATGTAACACCTTGAGATTATTTAATCTAATCATCTCAACAGAAAAAGAAAGTCAACATTTCCATACAACTCCTCTTCTTCAACATAATCTTCATTTCATTTATATCGATCCAGGTCTGTAATGTCTCTAATAGCTATAACTTTAGCTTGTTCTGGTGTTCTTATCATTAATTTACAGTTTCTTGTCCAAGTGTCTTGAATGCGTTTCTCCTTCTTCAGAATTCTTGCTTGTCGTGCAATTTCCGCGTTTCTCCTTGTGAGATGTTCATTGACATAAACTCCTGTGCCCATAAGTTTTATGCAAGCTTTAACACCTCAATTTTATGCTTTCTACTCACAAAGGGGATGATGATGTTTGATTTGTTGTTGGATTTTAATGGTAAGGTGTGGCAGGCAGCTATATTGTTACTGCCTAAAGGAATGTCTTTTTTGTTGAAAAACTTTATTACTTGCTGCTCAAGTGAATGCAGTTCACCTCGTGGTGCATCCTCCCAATGCTTGTCGCCTGCTGTGATCCGAGCATAGGTGCGGTGGGTCGTCTCAAGGCTGGAAATAACCATCCATTCTTGTGTGTTGCTCCAAATCATCCACTCTTCTTACCAGATCTTCAATCTTCTTGTCCTTCTTTTTGATCACAACTTTCAATTGTCACACTTCCTCAATTAGCTCAAGGAGGCTCACCTGTTGTTTCACCACTTTGCTTAAGTTCCTCTGACATGAAACTCAGAGACTTCTTAACTTCTTCTATGTCCTCTGCCAACCTCTTTGTTGCCATGCTGTCTGCCGATCACAAAAAAAGAAAAAATCCCTCGAGAAAACGCAGAGAAA
The DNA here is from genome assembly GCF_054856515.1 of Filicampus tigris. Classification (NCBI taxonomy): domain Eukaryota; kingdom Metazoa; phylum Chordata; class Actinopteri; order Syngnathiformes; family Syngnathidae; genus Filicampus; species Filicampus tigris. The sequence continues at coordinate 1,576,224 of NC_141217.1, forward strand.
AAGAAAAAAAAAACACTGTCCACTGAGACTCCAGGTAATTCAATTTTATTGGTTGTCAAGCACATGTCCTGAAAAGTGCTCAAATCTTAAAAAATTGCAGAAATAATCCTGCAGATCGAAGCATTACTTTCTTGCAAAGTTAAACAACTTTCCAAGGAGCTGGGATGTCAAATTCTGTCCATGATATTTGACAGATCGGGAGAGCTCACAACACAGCTTCCAAACAGCAGCCATCTTTTTCCTTCCAACATTTTAATTGGACCGAATACTGACTGATACCCTGCCGCCGCAACCCGCAACCGCAAATAAAATATGCGATTAACTATGAGTTAACTATTAAAAAATGCGATTAACTATGATTACATATTTTAATCGCTTGATAGCACTAATATATATATATATATAGATATATATATATCTCTCTCTATATATATATACATATATTTACATATATACATATATACACACATATATACACATAGACATATATATATATATACATATATACATATATATATACATATGTAAACAAATACATATGTATACATATATATATATATATATATATTTACAAACATACATAAATACATATATATATATACAAACATACATACATACATATATATATATATATACATACATATATACATACATACATACATATATATATATATACATACATACATACATATATATATATACATACATACATACATATATATATATATAAATATATATATACAAACATACATACATATATATATATATATATATATATATATATATGTACAAACATACATATATATACATATATATATATATATATATATATATATATATATACATACAAACATATATATATATATATATATATATATATATATATATATATATATACATACAAACATATATATATATATATATATATATATATATATACATACACAAACATACATACATATATATATATATATATATACAAACATACATACATATATATATATATATACAAACATACATACATATATATATACATATATATACATATATACATATATACATATACATATATATACATATATACATATATACATACATACATATATATACAAACATATATACATACATATATACATACATACATATATATATACATACATACATATATATACATACATACATATATATATATATAAATACATATATACATACATATATAAATACATATATACATACATATATATATGTATACTATATACAGTGGGTTGCAAAAGTAT